>NW_027040919.1:3295000-3881350 GCF_037179485.1 Ochlerotatus camptorhynchus | reverse complement strand
ATCGCGATTTGGGGGGTGTTCAGATGATCGAAATTTTAATTCCTGGAAATCCCAGTACAAAATATAACATAATCATTTATTGGTCGGCTGGTGGATAATCCAAACCTTTAAATCGATATATCTCCGTTAATATAGCTCTAATCGCGATTTGGGGGGTGTTCAGATGATCGAAATTTTAATTCCTGGAAATCCCAGTATAAAATATTGCAAAATCCTTTATTGGTTGGCTGGTGGATAATCCAAACCTTTAAATCGATATATCTCCGTTAATATAGCTCTAATCGCGATTTGGGGGGTGTTCAGATGATCGAAATTTTAAATCCTGGAAATCCCAGTATAAAATATTACATAATCCTTTATTGGTTGGCTGGTGGATAATCCAAACCTTTAAATCGATATATCTCCGTTAATATTGCTCTAATCGCGATTTGGGGGGTGTTCAGATGATCGAAATTTTAATTCCTGGAAATCCCAGTATAAAATATTTCAAAATCATTTATTGGTCGGCTGGTGGATAATCCAAACCTTTAAATCGATATATCTCCGTAAATATGGCTCTAATCGCGATTTGGGGGGTGTTCAGATGATCGAAATTTTAATTCCTAGAAATCCCAGTATAAAATATTGCAAAATCATTTATTGGTCGGCTGGTGGATAATCCAAACCTTTAAATCGATATATCTCCGTAAATATAGCTCTAATCGCGATTTGGGGGGTGTTCAGATGATCGAAATTTTAATTCCTGGAAATCCCAGTATAAAATATTGCAAAATCATTTATTGGTCGGCTGGTGGATAATCCAAACCTTTAAATCGATATATCTCCGTTAATATAGCTCTAATCGCGATTTGGGGGGTGTTCAGATGATCGAAAATTTAAATCCTGGAAATCCCAGTATAAAATATTACATAATCCTTTATTGGTTGGCTGGTGGATAATCCAAACCTTTAAATCGATATATCTCCGTTAATATAGCTCTAACCGCAATTTGGGGGGTGTTCAGATGATCGAAATTTTAAATCCTGGAAATCCCAGTATAAAATATTACATAATCCTTTATTGGTTGGCTGGTGGATAATCCAAACCTTTAAATCGATATATCTCCGTTAATATAGCTCTAATCGCGATTTGGGGGGTGTTCAGATGATCGAAATTTTAATTCCTGGAAATCCCAGTATAAAATATTGCAAAATCATTTATTGGTCGGCTGGTGGATAATCCAAACCTTTAAATCGATATATCTCCGTAAATATAGCTCTAATCGCGATTTGGGGGGTGTTCAGATGATCGAAATTTTAATTCCTGGAAATCCCAGTATAAAATATTACATAATCCTTTATTGGTTGGCTGGTGGATAATCCAAACCTTTAAATCGATATATCTCCGTTAATATTGCTCTAATCGCGATTTGGGGGGTGTTCAGATGATCGAAATTTTAATTCCTGGAAATCCCAGTATAAAATATTTCAAAATCATTTATTGGTCGGCTGGTGGATAATCCAAACCTTTAAATCGATATATCTCCGTAAATATGGCTCTAATCGCGATTTGGGGGGTGTTCAGATGATCGAAATTTTAATTCCTAGAAATCCCAGTATAAAATATTGCAAAATCATTTATTGGTCGGCTGGTGGATAATCCAAACCTTTAAATCGATATATCTCCGTAAATATAGCTCTAATCGCGATTTGGGGGGTGTTCAGATGATCGAAATTTTAATTCCTGGAAATCCCAGTATAAAATATTGCAAAATCATTTATTGGTCGGCTGGTGGATAATCCAAACCTTTAAATCGATATATCTCCGTTAATATAGCTCTAATCGCGATTTGGGGGGTGTTCAGATGATCGAAAATTTAAATCCTGGAAATCCCAGTATAAAATATTACATAATCCTTTATTGGTTGGCTGGTGGATAATCCAAACCTTTAAATCGATATATCTCCGTTAATATAGCTCTAACCGCAATTTGGGGGGTGTTCAGATGATCGAAATTTTAAATCCTGGAAATCCCAGTATAAAATATTACATAATCCTTTATTGGTTGGCTGGTGGATAATCCAAACCTTTAAATCGATATATCTCCGTTAATATAGCTCTAATCGCGATTTGGGGGGTGTTCAGATGATCGAAATTTTAATTCCTGGAAATCCCAGTATAAAATATTGCAAAATCATTTATTGGTCGGCTGGTGGATAATCCAAACCTTTAAATCGATATATCTCCGTAAATATAGCTCTAATCGCGATTTGGGGGGTGTTCAGATGATCGAAATTTTAATTCCTGGAAATCCCAGTATAAAATATTGCAAAATCATTTATTGGTCGGCTGGTGGATAATCCAAACCTTTAAATCGATATATCTCCGTTAATATAGCTCTAATCGCGATTTGGGGGGTGTTCAGATGATCGAAAATTTAAATCCTGGAAATCCCAGTATAAAATATTACATAATCCTTTATTGGTTGGCTGGTGGATAATCCAAACCTTTAAATCGATATATCTCCGTTAATATAGCTCTAACCGCAATTTGGGGGGTGTTCAGATGATCGAAATTTTAAATCCTGGAAATCCCAGTATAAAATATTACATAATCCTTTATTGGTTGGCTGGTGGATAATCCAAACCTTTAAATCGATATATCTCCGTTAATATAGCTCTAATCGCGATTTGGGGGGTGTTCAGATGATCGAAATTTTAATTCCTGGAAATCCCAGTATAAAATATTGCAAAATCATTTATTGGTTGGCTGGTGGATAATCCAAACCTTTAAATCGATATCTCTCCGTTAATATAGCTCTAATCGCGATTTGGGGGGTGTTCAGATGATCGAAATTTTAATTCCTGGAAATCCCAGTATAAAATATTGCAAAATCATTTATTGGTTGGCTGGTGGATAATCCAAACCTTTAAATCGATATATCTCCGTTAATATAGCTCTAATCGCGATTTGGGGGGTGTTCAGATGATCGAAATTTTAATTCCTGGAAATCCCAGTATAAAATATTGCAAAATCATTTATTGGTCGGCTGGTGGATAATCCAAACCTTTAAATCGATATATCTCCGTTAATATAGCTCTAATCGCGATTTGGGGGGTGTTCAGATGATCGAAATTTTAATTCCTGGAAATCCCAGTATAAAATATTGCAAAATCATTTATTGGTCGGCTGGTGGATAATCCAAACCTTTAAATCGATATATCTCCGTTAATATAGCTCTAATCGCGATTTGGGGGGTGTTCAGATGATCGAAATTTTAATTCCTGGAAATCCCAGTATAAAATATTGCAAAATCATTTATTGGTCGGCTGGTGGATAATCCAAACCTTTAAATCGATATATCTCCGTTAATATAGCTCTAATCGCAATTTGGGGGGTGTTCAGATGATCGAAATTTTAAATCCTGGAAATCCCAGTATAAAATATTACATAATCCTTTATTGGTTGGCTGGTGGATAATCCAAACCTTTAAATCGATATATCTCCGTTAATATAGCTCTAATCGCGATTTGGGGGGTGTTCAGATGATCGAAATTTTAATTCCTGGAAATCCCAGTATAAAATATTACATAATCCTTTATTGGTTGGCTGGTGGATAATCCAAACCTTTAAATCGATATATCTCCGTTAATATAGCTCTAATCGCAATTTGGGGGGTGTTCAGATGATCGAAATTTTAAATCCTGGAAATCCCAGTATAAAATATTACATAATCCTTTATTGGTTGGCTGGTGGATAATCCAAACCTTTAAATCGATATATCTCCGTTAATATAGCTCTAATCGCGATTTGGGGGGTGTTCAGATGATCGAAATTTTAATTCCTGGAAATCCCAGTATAAAATATTGCAAAATCATTTATTGGTCGGCTGGTGGATAATCCAAACCTTTAAATCGATATATCTCCGTTAATATAGCTCTAATCGCAATTTGGGGGGTGTTCAGATGATCGAAATTTTAAATCCTGGAAATCCCAGTATAAAATATTACATAATCCTTTATTGGTTGGCTGGTGGATAATCCAAACCTTTAAATCGATATATCTCCGTTAATATAGCTCTAATCGCGATTTGGGGGGTGTTCAGATGATCGAAATTTTAATTCCTGGAAATCCCAGTATAAAATATTACATAATCCTTTATTGGTTGGCTGGTGGATAATCCAAACCTTTAAATCGATATATCTCCGTTAATATAGCTCTAATCGCAATTTGGGGGGTGTTCAGATGATCGAAATTTTAAATCCTGGAAATCCCAGTATAAAATATTACATAATCCTTTATTGGTTGGCTGGTGGATAATCCAAACCTTTAAATCGATATATCTCCGTTAATATAGCTCTAATCGCGATTTGGGGGGTGTTCAGATGATCGAAATTTTAATTCCTGGAAATCCCAGTATAAAATATTGCAAAATCATTTATTGGTCGGCTGGTGGATAATCCAAACCTTTAAATCGATATATCTCCGTTAATATAGCTCTAATCGCGATTTGGGGGGTGTTCAGATGATCGAAATTTTAATTCCTGGAAATCCCAGTACAAAATATAACATAATCATTTATTGGTCGGCTGGTGGATAATCCAAACCTTTAAATCGATATATCTCCGTTAATATAGCTCTAATCGCGATTTGGGGGGTGTTCAGATGATCGAAATTTTAATTCCTGGAAATCCCAGTATAAAATATTGCAAAATCATTTATTGGTCGGCT
The DNA here is from genome assembly GCF_037179485.1 of Ochlerotatus camptorhynchus. NCBI lineage: Eukaryota > Metazoa > Arthropoda > Insecta > Diptera > Culicidae > Ochlerotatus > Ochlerotatus camptorhynchus. The sequence continues at coordinate 3,876,641 of NW_027040919.1, read as the reverse complement.
GGTGGATAATCCAAACCTTTAAATCGATATATCTCCGTTAATATAGCTCTAATCGCGATTTGGGGGGTGTTCAGATGATCGAAAATTTAAATCCTGGAAATCCCAGTATAAAATATTACATAATCATTTATTGGTTGGCTGGTGGATAATCCAAACCTTTAAATCGATATATCTCCGTTAATATAGCTCTAATCGCGATTTGGGGGGTGTTCAGATGATCGAAATTTTAAATCCTGGAAATCCCAGTATAAAATATTGCAAAATCATTTATTGGTCGGCTGGTGGATAATCCAAACCTTTAAATCGATATATCTCCGTTAATATAGCTCTAATCGCGATTTGGGGGGTGTTCAGATGATCGAAATTTTAATTCCTGGAAATCCCAGTATAAAATATTGCAAAATCATTTATTGGTCGGCTGGTGGATAATCCAAACCTTTAAATCGATATATCTCCGTTAATATAGCTCTAATCGCGATTTGGGGGGTGTTCAGATGATCGAAATTTTAATTCCTGGAAATCCCAGTATACAATATTACATAATCCTTTATTGGTTGGCTGGTGGATAATCCAAACCTTTAAATCGATATATCTCCGTTAATATAGCTCTAATCGCAATTTGGGGGGTGTTCAGATGATCGAAATTTTAAATCCTGGAAATCCCAGTATAAAATATTACATAATCCTTTATTGGTTGGCTGGTGGATAATCCAAACCTTTAAATCGATATATCTCCGTTAATATAGCTCTAATCGCGATTTGGGGGGTGTTCAGATGATCGAAATTTTAATTCCTGGAAATCCCAGTATAAAATATTGCAAAATCATTTATTGGTCGGCTGGTGGATAATCCAAACCTTTAAATCGATATATCTCCGTTAATATAGCTCTAATCGCGATTTGGGGGGTGTTCAGATGATCGAAATTTTAATTCCTGGAAATCCCAGTACAAAATATAACATAATCATTTATTGGTCGGCTGGTGGATAATCCAAACCTTTAAATCGATATATCTCCGTTAATATAGCTCTAATCGCGATTTGGGGGGTGTTCAGATGATCGAAATTTTAATTCCTGGAAATCCCAGTATAAAATATTGCAAAATCCTTTATTGGTTGGCTGGTGGATAATCCAAACCTTTAAATCGATATATCTCCGTTAATATAGCTCTAATCGCGATTTGGGGGGTGTTCAGATGATCGAAATTTTAATTCCTGGAAATCCCAGTATAAAATATTGCAAAATCATTTATTGGTCGGCTGGTGGATAATCCAAACCTTTAAATCGATATATCTCCGTTAATATAGCTCTAATCGCGATTTGGGGGGTGTTCAGATGATCGAAATTTTAATTCCTGGAAATCCCAGTATAAAATATTGCAAAATCATTTATTGGTCGGCTGGTGGATAATCCAAACCTTTAAATCGATATATCTCCGTTAATATAGCTCTAATCGCGATTTGGGGGGTGTTCAGATGATCGAAATTTTAATTCCTGGAAATCCCAGTATAAAATATTGCAAAATCATTTATTGGTCGGCTGGTGGATAATCCAAACCTTTAAATCGATATATCTCCGTTAATATAGCTCTAATCGCGATTTGGGGGGTGTTCAGATGATCGAAATTTTAATTCCTGGAAATCCCAGTATAAAATATTGCAAAATCATTTATTGGTCGGCTGGTGGATAATCCAAACCTTTAAATCGATATATCTCCGTTAATATAGCTCTAATCGCAATTTGGGGGGTGTTCAGATGATCGAAATTTTAAATCCTGGAAATCCCAGTATAAAATATTACATAATCCTTTATTGGTTGGCTGGTGGATAATCCAAACCTTTAAATCGATATATCTCCGTTAATATAGCTCTAATCGCGATTTGGGGGGTGTTCAGATGATCGAAATTTTAATTCCTGGAAATCCCAGTATACAATATTACATAATCCTTTATTGGTTGGCTGGTGGATAATCCAAACCTTTAAATCGATATATCTCCGTTAATATAGCTCTAATCGCAATTTGGGGGGTGTTCAGATGATCGAAATTTTAAATCCTGGAAATCCCAGTATAAAATATTACATAATCCTTTATTGGTTGGCTGGTGGATAATCCAAACCTTTAAATCGATATATCTCCGTTAATATAGCTCTAATCGCGATTTGGGGGGTGTTCAGATGATCGAAATTTTAATTCCTGGAAATCCCAGTATAAAATATTGCAAAATCATTTATTGGTCGGCTGGTGGATAATCCAAACCTTTAAATCGATATATCTCCGTTAATATAGCTCTAATCGCGATTTGGGGGGTGTTCAGATGATCGAAATTTTAATTCCTGGAAATCCCAGTACAAAATATAACATAATCATTTATTGGTCGGCTGGTGGATAATCCAAACCTTTAAATCGATATATCTCCGTTAATATAGCTCTAATCGCGATTTGGGGGGTGTTCAGATGATCGAAAATTTAAATCCTGGAAATCCCAGTATAAAATATTACATAATCATTTATTGGTTGGCTGGTGGATAATCCAAACCTTTAAATCGATATATCTCCGTTAATATAGCTCTAATCGCGATTTGGGGGGTGTTCAGATGATCGAAATTTTAAATCCTGGAAATCCCAGTATAAAATATTGCAAAATCATTTATTGGTCGGCTGGTGGATAATCCAAACCTTTAAATCGATATATCTCCGTTAATATAGCTCTAATCGCGATTTGGGGGGTGTTCAGATGATCGAAATTTTAATTCCTGGAAATCCCAGTATAAAATATTGCAAAATCATTTATTGGTCGGCTGGTGGATAATCCAAACCTTTAAATCGATATATCTCCGTTAATATAGCTCTAATCGCGATTTGGGGGGTGTTCAGATGATCGAAATTTTAATTCCTGGAAATCCCAGTATACAATATTACATAATCCTTTATTGGTTGGCTGGTGGATAATCCAAACCTTTAAATCGATATATCTCCGTTAATATAGCTCTAATCGCAATTTGGGGGGTGTTCAGATGATCGAAATTTTAAATCCTGGAAATCCCAGTATAAAATATTACATAATCCTTTATTGGTTGGCTGGTGGATAATCCAAACCTTTAAATCGATATATCTCCGTTAATATAGCTCTAATCGCGATTTGGGGGGTGTTCAGATGATCGAAATTTTAATTCCTGGAAATCCCAGTATAAAATATTGCAAAATCATTTATTGGTCGGCTGGTGGATAATCCAAACCTTTAAATCGATATATCTCCGTTAATATAGCTCTAATCGCGATTTGGGGGGTGTTCAGATGATCGAAATTTTAATTCCTGGAAATCCCAGTACAAAATATAACATAATCATTTATTGGTCGGCTGGTGGATAATCCAAACCTTTAAATCGATATATCTCCGTTAATATAGCTCTAATCGCGATTTGGGGGGTGTTCAGATGATCGAAATTTTAATTCCTGGAAATCCCAGTATAAAATATTGCAAAATCCTTTATTGGTTGGCTGGTGGATAATCCAAACCTTTAAATCGATATATCTCCGTTAATATAGCTCTAATCGCGATTTGGGGGGTGTTCAGATGATCGAAATTTTAATTCCTGGAAATCCCAGTATAAAATATTGCAAAATCATTTATTGGTCGGCTGGTGGATAATCCAAACCTTTAAATCGATATATCTCCGTTAATATAGCTCTAATCGCGATTTGGGGGGTGTTCAGATGATCGAAATTTTAATTCCTGGAAATCCCAGTACAAAATATAACATAATCATTTATTGGTCGGCTGGTGGATAATCCAAACCTTTAAATCGATATATCTCCGTTAATATAGCTCTAATCGCGATTTGGGGGGTGTTCAGATGATCGAAATTTTAATTCCTGGAAATCCCAGTATAAAATATTGCAAAATCATTTATTGGTCGGCTGGTGGATAATCCAAACCTTTAAATCGATATATCTCCGTTAATATAGCTCTAATCGCGATTTGGGGGGTGTTCAGATGATCGAAATTTTAATTCCTGGAAATCCCAGTATAAAATATTGCAAAATCATTTATTGGTCGGCTGGTGGATAATCCAAACCTTTAAATCGATATATCTCCGTTAATATAGCTCTAATCGCGATTTGGGGGGTGTTCAGATGATCGAAATTTTAATTCCTGGAAATCCCAGTATAAAATATTGCAAAATCATTTATTGGTCGGCTGGTGGATAATCCAAACCTTTAAATCGATATATCTCCGTTAATATAGCTCTAATCGCGATTTGGGGGGTGTTCAGATGATCGAAATTTTAAATCCTGGAAATCCCAGTATACAATATTACATAATCCTTTATTGGTTGGCTGGTGGATAATCCAAACCTTTAAATCGATATATCTCCGTTAATATAGCTCTAATCGCAATTTGGGGGGTGTTCAGATGATCGAAATTTTAAATCCTGGAAATCCCAGTATAAAATATTACATAATCCTTTATTGGTTGGCTGGTGGATAATCCAAACCTTTAAATCGATATATCTCCGTTAATATAGCTCTAATCGCGATTTGGGGGGTGTTCAGATGATCGAAATTTTAATTCCTGGAAATCCCAGTATACAATATTACATAATCCTTTATTGGTTGGCTGGTGGATAATCCAAACCTTTAAATCGATATATCTCCGTTAATATAGCTCTAATCGCAATTTGGGGGGTGTTCAGATGATCGAAATTTTAAATCCTGGAAATCCCAGTATAAAATATTACATAATCCTTTATTGGTTGGCTGGTGGATAATCCAAACCTTTAAATCGATATATCTCCGTTAATATAGCTCTAATCGCGATTTGGGGGGTGTTCAGATGATCGAAATTTTAATTCCTGGAAATCCCAGTATAAAATATTGCAAAATCATTTATTGGTCGGCTGGTGGATAATCCAAACCTTTAAATCGATATATCTCCGTTAATATAGCTCTAATCGCGATTTGGGGGGTGTTCAGATGATCGAAATTTTAATTCCTGGAAATCCCAGTACAAAATATAACATAATCATTTATTGGTCGGCTGGTGGATAATCCAAACCTTTAAATCGATATATCTCCGTTAATATAGCTCTAATCGCGATTTGGGGGGTGTTCAGATGATCGAAATTTTAATTCCTGGAAATCCCAGTATAAAATATTGCAAAATCATTTATTGGTCGGCTGGTGGATAATCCAAACCTTTAAATCGATATATCTCCGTTAATATAGCTCTAATCGCAATTTGGGGGGTGTTCAGATGATCGAAATTTTAAATCCTGGAAATCCCAGTATAAAATATTACATAATCCTTTATTGGTTGGCTGGTGGATAATCCAAACCTTTAAATCGATATATCTCCGTTAATATAGCTCTAATCGCGATTTGGGGGGTGTTCAGATGATCGAAATTTTAATTCCTGGAAATCCCAGTATACAATATTACATAATCCTTTATTGGTTGGCTGGTGGATAATCCAAACCTTTAAATCGATATATCTCCGTTAATATCTCTAATCGCAATTTGGGGGGTGTTCAGATGATCAAAATTTTAAATCCTGGAAATCCCAGTATAAAATATTACATAATCCTTTATTGGTTGGCTGGTGGATAATCCAAACCTTTAAATCGATATATCTCCGTTAATATAGCTCTAATCGCGATTTGGGGGGTGTTCAGATGATCGAAATTTTAATTCCTGGAAATCCCAGTATAAAATATTGCAAAATCATTTATTGGTCGGCTGGTGGATAATCCAAACCTTTAAATCGATATATCTCCGTTAATATAGCTCTAATCGCGATTTGGGGGGTGTTCAGATGATCGAAATTTTAATTCCTGGAAATCCCAGTACAAAATATAACATAATCATTTATTGGTCGGCTGGTGGATAATCCAAACCTTTAAATCGATATATCTCCGTTAATATAGCTCTAATCGCGATTTGGGGGGTGTTCAGATGATCAAAATTTTAATTCCTGGAAATCCCAGTATAAAATATTGCAAAATCATTTATTGGTCGGCTGGTGGATAATCCAAACCTTTAAATCGATATATCTCCGTTAATATAGCTCTAATCGCGATTTGGGGGGTGTTCAGATGATCGAAAATTTAAATCCTGGAAATCCCAGTATAAAATATTACATAATCATTTATTGGTTGGCTGGTGGATAATCCAAACCTTTAAATCGATATATCTCCGTTAATATAGCTCTAATCGCGATTTGGGGGGTGTTCAGATGATCGAAATTTTAAATCCTGGAAATCCCAGTATAAAATATTGCAAAATCATTTATTGGTCGGCTGGTGGATAATCCAAACCTTTAAATCGATATATCTCCGTTAATATAGCTCTAATCGCGATTTGGGGGGTGTTCAGATGATCGAAATTTTAATTCCTGGAAATCCCAGTATAAAATATTGCAAAATCATTTATTGGTCGGCTGGTGGATAATCCAAACCTTTAAATCGATATATCTCCGTTAATATAGCTCTAATCGCGATTTGGGGGGTGTTCAGATGATCGAAATTTTAATTCCTGGAAATCCCAGTATACAATATTACATAATCCTTTATTGGTTGGCTGGTGGATAATCCAAACCTTTAAATCGATATATCTCCGTTAATATAGCTCTAATCGCAATTTGGGGGGTGTTCAGATGATCGAAATTTTAAATCCTGGAAATCCCAGTATAAAATATTACATAATCCTTTATTGGTTGGCTGGTGGATAATCCAAACCTTTAAATCGATATATCTCCGTTAATATAGCTCTAATCGCGATTTGGGGGGTGTTCAGATGATCGAAATTTTAATTCCTGGAAATCCCAGTATAAAATATTGCAAAATCATTTATTGGTCGGCTGGTGGATAATCCAAACCTTTAAATCGATATATCTCCGTTAATATAGCTCTAATCGCAATTTGGGGGGTGTTCAGATGATCGAAATTTTAAATCCTGGAAATCCCAGTATAAAATATTACATAATCCTTTATTGGTTGGCTGGTGGATAATCCAAACCTTTAAATCGATATATCTCCGTTAATATGGCTCTAATCGCGATTTGGGGGGTGTTCAGATGATCGAAATTTTAATTCCTGGAAATCCCAGTATAAAATATTGCAAAATCATTTATTGGTCGGCTGGTGGATAATCCAAACCTTTAAATCGATATATCTCCGTTAATATAGCTCTAATCGCGATTTGGGGGGTGTTCAGATGATCGAAATTTTAAATCCTGGAAATCCCAGTATACAATATTACATAATCCTTTATTGGTTGGCTGGTGGATAATCCAAACCTTTAAATCGATATATCTCCGTTAATATAGCTCTAATCGCAATTTGGGGGGTGTTCAGATGATCGAAATTTTAAATCCTGGAAATCCCAGTATAAAATATTACATAATCCTTTATTGGTTGGCTGGTGGATAATCCAAACCTTTAAATCGATATATCTCCGTTAATATAGCTCTAATCGCGATTTGGGGGGTGTTCAGATGATCGAAATTTTAATTCCTGGAAATCCCAGTATACAATATTACATAATCCTTTATTGGTTGGCTGGTGGATAATCCAAACCTTTAAATCGATATATCTCCGTTAATATAGCTCTAATCGCAATTTGGGGGGTGTTCAGATGATCGAAATTTTAAATCCTGGAAATCCCAGTATAAAATATTACATAATCCTTTATTGGTTGGCTGGTGGATAATCCAAACCTTTAAATCGATATATCTCCGTTAATATAGCTCTAATCGCGATTTGGGGGGTGTTCAGATGATCGAAATTTTAATTCCTGGAAATCCCAGTATAAAATATTGCAAAATCATTTATTGGTCGGCTGGTGGATAATCCAAACCTTTAAATCGATATATCTCCGTTAATATAGCTCTAATCGCGATTTGGGGGGTGTTCAGATGATCGAAATTTTAATTCCTGGAAATCCCAGTACAAAATATAACATAATCATTTATTGGTCGGCTGGTGGATAATCCAAACCTTTAAATCGATATATCTCCGTTAATATAGCTCTAATCGCGATTTGGGGGGTGTTCAGATGATCGAAATTTTAATTCCTGGAAATCCCAGTATAAAATATTGCAAAATCATTTATTGGTCGGCTGGTGGATAATCCAAACCTTTAAATCGATATATCTCCGTTAATATAGCTCTAATCGCGATTTGGGGGGTGTTCAGATGATCGAAATTTTAATTCCTGGAAATCCCAGTATAAAATATTGCAAAATCCTTTATTGGTTGGCTGGTGGATAATCCAAACCTTTAAATCGATATATCTCCGTTAATATAGCTCTAATCGCGATTTGGGGGGTGTTCAGATGATCGAAATTTTAATTCCTGGAAATCCCAGTATAAAATATTGCAAAATCATTTATTGGTCGGCTGGTGGATAATCCAAACCTTTAAATCGATATATCTCCGTTAATATAGCTCTAATCGCGATTTGGGGGGTGTTCAGATGATCGAAATTTTAATTCCTGGAAATCCCAGATAAAATATTGCAAAATCATTTATTGGTCGGCTGGTGGATAATCCAAACCTTTAAATCGATATATCTCCGTTAATATAGCTCTAATCGCGATTTGGGGGGTGTTCAGATGATCGAAATTTTAATTCCTGGAAATCCCAGTATAAAATATTGCAAAATCATTTATTGGTCGGCTGGTGGATAATCCAAACCTTTAAATCGATATATCTCCGTTAATATAGCTCTAATCGCAATTTGGGGGGTGTTCAGATGATCGAAATTTTAAATCCTGGAAATCCCAGTATAAAATATTACATAATCCTTTATTGGTTGGCTGGTGGATAATCCAAACCTTTAAATCGATATATCTCCGTTAATATAGCTCTAATCGCGATTTGGGGGGTGTTCAGATGATCGAAATTTTAATTCCTGGAAATCCCAGTATACAATATTACATAATCCTTTATTGGTTGGCTGGTGGATAATCCAAACCTTTAAATCGATATATCTCCGTTAATATAGCTCTAATCGCAATTTGGGGGGTGTTCAGATGATCGAAATTTTAAATCCTGGAAATCCCAGTATAAAATATTACATAATCCTTTATTGGTTGGCTGGTGGATAATCCAAACCTTTAAATCGATATATCTCCGTTAATATAGCTCTAATCGCGATTTGGGGGGTGTTCAGATGATCGAAATTTTAATTCCTGGAAATCCCAGTATAAAATATTGCAAAATCATTTATTGGTCGGCTGGTGGATAATCCAAACCTTTAAATCGATATATCTCCGTTAATATAGCTCTAATCGCGATTTGGGGGGTGTTCAGATGATCGAAATTTTAATTCCTGGAAATCCCAGTACAAAATATAACATAATCATTTATTGGTCGGCTGGTGGATAATCCAAACCTTTAAATCGATATATCTCCGTTAATATAGCTCTAATCGCGATTTGGGGGGTGTTCAGATGATCGAAATTTTAATTCCTGGAAATCCCAGTATAAAATATTGCAAAATCATTTATTGGTCGGCTGGTGGATAATCCAAACCTTTAAATCGATATATCTCCGTTAATATAGCTCTAATCGCGATTTGGGGGGTGTTCAGATGATCGAAAATTTAAATCCTGGAAATCCCAGTATAAAATATTACATAATCATTTATTGGTTGGCTGGTGGATAATCCAAACCTTTAAATCGATATATCTCCGTTAATATAGCTCTAATCGCGATTTGGGGGTGTTCAGATGATCGAAATTTTAATTCCTGGAAATCCCAGTATAAAATATTGCAAAATCATTTATTGGTCGGCTGGTGGATAATCCAAACCTTTAAATCGATATATCTCCGTTAATATAGCTCTAATCGCGATTTGGGGGGTGTTCAGATGATCGAAATTTTAATTCCTGGAAATCCCAGTATAAAATATTGCAAAATCATTTATTGGTCGGCTGGTGGATAATCCAAACCTTTAAATCGATATATCTCCGTTAATATAGCTCTAATCGCGATTTGGGGGGTGTTCAGATGATCGAAATTTTAATTCCTGGAAATCCCAGTACAAAATATAACATAATCATTTATTGGTCGGCTGGTGGATAATCCAAACCTTTAAATCGATATATCTCCGTTAATATAGCTCTAATCGCGATTTGGGGGGTGTTCAGATGATCGAAATTTTAATTCCTGGAAATCCCAGTATAAAATATTGCAAAATCCTTTATTGGTTGGCTGGTGGATAATCCAAACCTTTAAATCGATATATCTCCGTTAATATAGCTCTAATCGCGATTTGGGGGGTGTTCAGATGATCGAAATTTTAAATCCTGGAAATCCCAGTATAAAATATTGCAAAATCATTTATTGGTCGGCTGGTGGATAATCCAAACCTTTAAATCGATATATCTCCGTTAATATAGCTCTAATCGCGATTTGGGGGGTGTTCAGATGATCGAAATTTTAATTCCTGGAAATCCCAGTATAAAATATTGCAAAATCATTTATTGGTCGGCTGGTGGATAATCCAAACCTTTAAATCGATATATCTCCGTTAATATAGCTCTAATCGCGATTTGGGGGGTGTTCAGATGATCGAAATTTTAATTCCTGGAAATCCCAGTATAAAATATTGCAAAATCATTTATTGGTCGGCTGGTGGATAATCCAAACCTTTAAATCGATATATCTCCGTTAATATAGCTCTAATCGCGATTTGGGGGTGTTCAGATGATCGAAATTTTAATTCCTGGAAATCCCAGTATAAAATATTGCAAAATCATTTATTGGTCGGCTGGTGGATAATCCAAACCTTTAAATCGATATATCTCCGTTAATATAGCTCTAATCGCGATTTGGGGGGTGTTCAGATGATCGAAATTTTAATTCCTGGAAATCCCAGTACAAAATATAACATAATCATTTATTGGTCGGCTGGTGGATAATCCAAACCTTTAAATCGATATATCTCCGTTAATATAGCTCTAATCGCGATTTGGGGGGTGTTCAGATGATCGAAATTTTAATTCCTGGAAATCCCAGTATAAAATATTGCAAAATCATTTATTGGTCGGCTGGTGGATAATCCAAACCTTTAAATCGATATATCTCCGTTAATATAGCTCTAATCGCGATTTGGGGGGTGTTCAGATGATCGAAAATTTAAATCCTGGAAATCCCAGTATAAAATATTACATAATCATTTATTGGTTGGCTGGTGGATAATCCAAACCTTTAAATCGATATATCTCCGTTAATATAGCTCTAATCGCGATTTGGGGGGTGTTCAGATGATCGAAATTTTAAATCCTGGAAATCCCAGTATAAAATATTGCAAAATCATTTATTGGTCGGCTGGTGGATAATCCAAACCTTTAAATCGATATATCTCCGTTAATATAGCTCTAATCGCGATTTGGGGGGTGTTCAGATGATCGAAATTTTAATTCCTGGAAATCCCAGTATAAAATATTGCAAAATCATTTATTGGTCGGCTGGTGGATAATCCAAACCTTTAAATCGATATATCTCCGTTAATATAGCTCTAATCGCAATTTGGGGGGTGTTCAGATGATCGAAATTTTAAATCCTGGAAATCCCAGTATAAAATATTACATAATCCTTTATTGGTTGGCTGGTGGATAATCCAAACCTTTAAATCGATATATCTCCGTTAATATAGCTCTAATCGCGATTTGGGGGGTGTTCAGATGATCGAAATTTTAATTCCTGGAAATCCCAGTATACAATATTACAAAATCCTTTATTGGTTGGCTAGTGGATAATCCAAACCTTTAAATCGATATATCTCCGTTAATATAGCTCTAATCGCAATTTGGGGGGTGTTCAGATGATCGAAATTTTAAATCCTGGAAATCCCAGTATAAAATATTACATAATCCTTTATTGGTTGGCTGGTGGATAATCCAAACCTTTAAATCGATATATCTCCGTTAATATAGCTCTAATCGCGATTTGGGGGGTGTTCAGATGATCGAAATTTTAATTCCTGGAAATCCCAGTATAAAATATTGCAAAATCATTTATTGGTCGGCTGGTGGATAATCCAAACCTTTAAATCGATATATCTCCGTTAATATAGCTCTAATCGCGATTTGGGGGGTGTTCAGATGATCGAAAATTTAAATCCTGGAAATCCCAGTATAAAATATTACATAATCATTTATTGGTTGGCTGGTGGATAATCCAAACCTTTAAATCGATATATCTCCGTTAATATAGCTCTAATCGCGATTTGGGGGGTGTTCAGATGATCGAAATTTTAAATCCTGGAAATCCCAGTATAAAATATTGCAAAATCATTTATTGGTCGGCTGGTGGATAATCCAAACCTTTAAATCGATATATCTCCGTTAATATAGCTCTAATCGCGATTTGGGGGGTGTTCAGATGATCGAAATTTTAATTCCTGGAAATCCCAGTATAAAATATTGCAAAATCATTTATTGGTCGGCTGGTGGATAATCCAAACCTTTAAATCGATATATCTCCGTTAATATAGCTCTAATCGCAATTTGGGGGGTGTTCAGATGATCGAAATTTTAAATCCTGGAAATCCCAGTATAAAATATTACATAATCCTTTATTGGTTGGCTGGTGGATAATCCAAACCTTTAAATCGATATATCTCCGTTAATATAGCTCTAATCGCGATTTGGGGGGTGTTCAGATGATCGAAATTTTAATTCCTGGAAATCCCAGTACAAAATATAACATAATCATTTATTGGTCGGCTGGTGGATAATCCAAACCTTTAAATCGATATATCTCCGTTAATATAGCTCTAATCGCGATTTGGGGGGTGTTCAGATGATCGAAAATTTAAATCCTGGAAATCCCAGTATAAAATATTACATAATCATTTATTGGTTGGCTGGTGGATAATCCAAACCTTTAAATCGATATATCTCCGTTAATATAGCTCTAATCGTGATTTGGGGGGTGTTCAGATGATCGAAATTTTAATTCCTGGAAATCCCAGTATAAAATATTGCAAAATCATTTATTGGTCGGCTGGTGGATAATCCAAACCTTTAAATCGATATATCTCCGTTAATATAGCTCTAATCGCGATTTGGGGGGTGTTCAGATGATCGAAATTTTAATTCCTGGAAATCCCAGTATAAAATATTGCAAAATCATTTATTGGTCGGCTGGTGGATAATCCAAACCTTTAAATCGATATATCTCCGTTAATATAGCTCTAATCGCGATTTGGGGGGTGTTCAGATGATCGAAATTTTAATTCCTGGAAATCCCAGTATACAATATTACATAATCCTTTATTGGTTGGCTGGTGGATAATCCAAACCTTTAAATCGATATATCTCCGTTAATATAGCTCTAATCGCAATTTGGGGGGTGTTCAGATGATCGAAATTTTAAATCCTGGAAATCCCAGTATAAAATATTACATAATCCTTTATTGGTTGGCTGGTGGATAATCCAAACCTTTAAATCGATATATCTCCGTTAATATAGCTCTAATCGCGATTTGGGGGGTGTTCAGATGATCGAAATTTTAATTCCTGGAAATCCCAGTATAAAATATTGCAAAATCATTTATTGGTCGGCTGGTGGATAATCCAAACCTTTAAATCGATATATCTCCGTTAATATAGCTCTAATCGCGATTTGGGGGGTGTTCAGATGATCGAAATTTTAATTCCTGGAAATCCCAGTACAAAATATAACATAATCATTTATTGGTCGGCTGGTGGATAATCCAAACCTTTAAATCGATATATCTCCGTTAATATAGCTCTAATCGCGATTTGGGGGGTGTTCAGATGATCGAAATTTTAATTCCTGGAAATCCCAGTATAAAATATTGCAAAATCCTTTATTGGTTGGCTGGTGGATAATCCAAACCTTTAAATCGATATATCTCCGTTAATATAGCTCTAATCGCGATTTGGGGGGTGTTCAGATGATCGAAATTTTAATTCCTGGAAATCCCAGTATAAAATATTGCAAAATCATTTATTGGTCGGCTGGTGGATAATCCAAACCTTTAAATCGATATATCTCCGTTAATATAGCTCTAATCGCGATTTGGGGGTGTTCAGATGATCGAAATTTTAATTCCTGGAAATCCCAGTATAAAATATTGCAAAATCATTTATTGGTCGGCTGGTGGATAATCCAAACCTTTAAATCGATATATCTCCGTTAATATAGCTCTAATCGCGATTTGGGGGGTGTTCAGATGATCGAAATTTTAATTCCTGGAAATCCCAGTACAAAATATAACATAATCATTTATTGGTCGGCTGGTGGATAATCCAAACCTTTAAATCGATATATCTCCGTTAATATAGCTCTAATCGCGATTTGGGGGGTGTTCAGATGATCGAAATTTTAATTCCTGGAAATCCCAGTATAAAATATTGCAAAATCATTTATTGGTCGGCTGGTGGATAATCCAAACCTTTAAATCGATATATCTCCGTTAATATAGCTCTAATCGCGATTTGGGGGGTGTTCAGATGATCGAAAATTTAAATCCTGGAAATCCCAGTATAAAATATTACATAATCATTTATTGGTTGGCTGGTGGATAATCCAAACCTTTAAATCGATATATCTCCGTTAATATAGCTCTAATCGCGATTTGGGGGGTGTTCAGATGATCGAAATTTTAAATCCTGGAAATCCCAGTATAAAATATTGCAAAATCATTTATTGGTCGGCTGGTGGATAATCCAAACCTTTAAATCGATATATCTCCGTTAATATAGCTCTAATCGCGATTTGGGGGGTGTTCAGATGATCGAAATTTTAATTCCTGGAAATCCCAGTATAAAATATTGCAAAATCATTTATTGGTCGGCTGGTGGATAATCCAAACCTTTAAATCGATATATCTCCGTTAATATAGCTCTAATCGCAATTTGGGGGGTGTTCAGATGATCGAAATTTTAAATCCTGGAAATCCCAGTATAAAATATTACATAATCCTTTATTGGTTGGCTGGTGGATAATCCAAACCTTTAAATCGATATATCTCCGTTAATATAGCTCTAATCGCGATTTGGGGGGTGTTCAGATGATCGAAATTTTAATTCCTGGAAATCCCAGTATACAATATTACAAAATCCTTTATTGGTTGGCTAGTGGATAATCCAAACCTTTAAATCGATATATCTCCGTTAATATAGCTCTAATCGCAATTTGGGGGGTGTTCAGATGATCGAAATTTTAAATCCTGGAAATCCCAGTATAAAATATTACATAATCCTTTATTGGTTGGCTGGTGGATAATCCAAACCTTTAAATCGATATATCTCCGTTAATATAGCTCTAATCGCGATTTGGGGGGTGTTCAGATGATCGAAATTTTAATTCCTGGAAATCCCAGTATAAAATATTGCAAAATCATTTATTGGTCGGCTGGTGGATAATCCAAACCTTTAAATCGATATATCTCCGTTAATATAGCTCTAATCGCGATTTGGGGGGTGTTCAGATGATCGAAAATTTAAATCCTGGAAATCCCAGTATAAAATATTACATAATCATTTATTGGTTGGCTGGTGGATAATCCAAACCTTTAAATCGATATATCTCCGTTAATATAGCTCTAATCGCGATTTGGGGGGTGTTCAGATGATCGAAATTTTAAATCCTGGAAATCCCAGTATAAAATATTGCAAAATCATTTATTGGTCGGCTGGTGGATAATCCAAACCTTTAAATCGATATATCTCCGTTAATATAGCTCTAATCGCGATTTGGGGGGTGTTCAGATGATCGAAATTTTAATTCCTGGAAATCCCAGTATAAAATATTGCAAAATCATTTATTGGTCGGCTGGTGGATAATCCAAACCTTTAAATCGATATATCTCCGTTAATATAGCTCTAATCGCAATTTGGGGGGTGTTCAGATGATCGAAATTTTAAATCCTGGAAATCCCAGTATAAAATATTACATAATCCTTTATTGGTTGGCTGGTGGATAATCCAAACCTTTAAATCGATATATCTCCGTTAATATAGCTCTAATCGCGATTTGGGGGGTGTTCAGATGATCGAAATTTTAATTCCTGGAAATCCCAGTACAAAATATAACATAATCATTTATTGGTCGGCTGGTGGATAATCCAAACCTTTAAATCGATATATCTCCGTTAATATAGCTCTAATCGCGATTTGGGGGGTGTTCAGATGATCGAAAATTTAAATCCTGGAAATCCCAGTATAAAATATTACATAATCATTTATTGGTTGGCTGGTGGATAATCCAAACCTTTAAATCGATATATCTCCGTTAATATAGCTCTAATCGTGATTTGGGGGGTGTTCAGATGATCGAAATTTTAATTCCTGGAAATCCCAGTATAAAATATTGCAAAATCATTTATTGGTCGGCTGGTGGATAATCCAAACCTTTAAATCGATATATCTCCGTTAATATAGCTCTAATCGCGATTTGGGGGGTGTTCAGATGATCGAAATTTTAATTCCTGGAAATCCCAGTATAAAATATTGCAAAATCATTTATTGGTCGGCTGGTGGATAATCCAAACCTTTAAATCGATATATCTCCGTTAATATAGCTCTAATCGCGATTTGGGGGGTGTTCAGATGATCGAAATTTTAATTCCTGGAAATCCCAGTATACAATATTACATAATCCTTTATTGGTTGGCTGGTGGATAATCCAAACCTTTAAATCGATATATCTCCGTTAATATAGCTCTAATCGCAATTTGGGGGGTGTTCAGATGATCGAAATTTTAAATCCTGGAAATCCCAGTATAAAATATTACATAATCCTTTATTGGTTGGCTGGTGGATAATCCAAACCTTTAAATCGATATATCTCCGTTAATATAGCTCTAATCGCGATTTGGGGGGTGTTCAGATGATCGAAATTTTAATTCCTGGAAATCCCAGTATAAAATATTGCAAAATCATTTATTGGTCGGCTGGTGGATAATCCAAACCTTTAAATCGATATATCTCCGTTAATATAGCTCTAATCGCGATTTGGGGGGTGTTCAGATGATCGAAATTTTAATTCCTGGAAATCCCAGTACAAAATATAACATAATCATTTATTGGTCGGCTGGTGGATAATCCAAACCTTTAAATCGATATATCTCCGTTAATATAGCTCTAATCGCGATTTGGGGGGTGTTCAGATGATCGAAATTTTAATTCCTGGAAATCCCAGTATAAAATATTGCAAAATCCTTTATTGGTTGGCTGGTGGATAATCCAAACCTTTAAATCGATATATCTCCGTTAATATAGCTCTAATCGCGATTTGGGGGGTGTTCAGATGATCGAAATTTTAATTCCTGGAAATCCCAGTATAAAATATTGCAAAATCATTTATTGGTCGGCTGGTGGATAATCCAAACCTTTAAATCGATATATCTCCGTTAATATAGCTCTAATCGCGATTTGGGGGGTGTTCAGATGATCGAAATTTTAATTCCTGGAAATCCCAGTACAAAATATAACATAATCATTTATTGGTCGGCTGGTGGATAATCCAAACCTTTAAATCGATATATCTCCGTTAATATAGCTCTAATCGCGATTTGGGGGGTGTTCAGATGATCGAAATTTTAATTCCTGGAAATCCCAGTATAAAATATTGCAAAATCATTTATTGGTCGGCTGGTGGATAATCCAAACCTTTAAATCGATATATCTCCGTTAATATAGCTCTAATCGCGATTTGGGGGGTGTTCAGATGATCGAAATTTTAATTCCTGGAAATCCCAGTATAAAATATTGCAAAATCATTTATTGGTCGGCTGGTGGATAATCCAAACCTTTAAATCGATATATCTCCGTTAATATAGCTCTAATCGCGATTTGGGGGGTGTTCAGATGATCGAAATTTTAATTCCTGGAAATCCCAGTACAAAATATAACATAATCATTTATTGGTCAGCTGGTGGATAATCCAAACCTTTAAATCGATATATCTCCGTTAATATAGCTCTAATCGCGATTTGGGGGGTGTTCAGATGATCGAAATTTTAATTCCTGGAAATCCCAGTATAAAATATTGCAAAATCATTTATTGGTCGGCTGGTGGATAATCCAAACCTTTAAATCGATATATCTCCGTTAATATAGCTCTAATCGCGATTTGGGGGGTGTTCAGATGATCGAAATTTTAATTCCTGGAAATCCCAGTACAAAATATAACATAATCATTTATTGGTCGGCTGGTGGATAATCCAAACCTTTAAATCGATATATCTCCGTTAATATAGCTCTAATCGCGATTTGGGGGGTGTTCAGATGATCGAAATTTTAATTCCTGGAAATCCCAGTATAAAATATTGCAAAATCATTTATTGGTCGGCTGGTGGATAATCCAAACCTTTAAATCGATATATCTCCGTTAATATAGCTCTAATCGCGATTTGGGGGGTGTTCAGATGATCGAAATTTTAATTCCTGGAAATCCCAGTATAAAATATTGCAAAATCATTTATTGGTCGGCTGGTGGATAATCCAAACCTTTAAATCGATATATCTCCGTTAATATAGCTCTAATCGCGATTTGGGGGGTGTTCAGATGATCGAAATTTTAATTCCTGGAAATCCCAGTATAAAATATTGCAAAATCATTTATTGGTCGGCTGGTGGATAATCCAAACCTTTAAATCGATATATCTCCGTTAATATAGCTCTAATCGCGATTTGGGGGGTGTTCAGATGATCGAAATTTTAATTCCTGGAAATCCCAGTACAAAATATAACATAATCATTTATTGGTCGGCTGGTGGATAATCCAAACCTTTAAATCGATATATCTCCGTTAATATAGCTCTAATCGCGATTTGGGGGGTGTTCAGATGATCGAAATTTTAATTCCTGGAAATCCCAGTATAAAATATTGCAAAATCATTTATTGGTCGGCTGGTGGATAATCCAAACCTTTAAATCGATATATCTCCGTTAATATAGCTCTAATCGCGATTTGGGGGGTGTTCAGATGATCGAAATTTTAATTCCTGGAAATCCCAGTACAAAATATAACATAATCATTTATTGGTCGGCTGGTGGATAATCCAAACCTTTAAATCGATATATCTCCGTTAATATAGCTCTAATCGCGATTTGGGGGGTGTTCAGATGATCGAAATTTTAATTCCTGGAAATCCCAGTATAAAATATTGCAAAATCATTTATTGGTCGGCTGGTGGATAATCCAAACCTTTAAATCGATATATCTCCGTTAATATAGCTCTAATCGCGATTTGGGGGGTGTTCAGATGATCGAAATTTTAATTCCTGGAAATCCCAGTATAAAATATTGCAAAATCATTTATTGGTCGGCTGGTGGATAATCCAAACCTTTAAATCGATATATCTCCGTTAATATAGCTCTAATCGCGATTTGGGGGGTGTTCAGATGATCGAAATTTTAATTCCTGGAAATCCCAGTACAAAATATAACATAATCATTTATTGGTCGGCTGGTGGATAATCCAAACCTTTAAATCGATATATCTCCGTTAATATAGCTCTAATCGCGATTTGGGGGGTGTTCAGATGATCGAAATTTTAATTCCTGGAAATCCCAGTATAAAATATTGCAAAATCATTTATTGGTCGGCTGGTGGATAATCCAAACCTTTAAATCGATATATCTCCGTTAATATAGCTCTAATCGCGATTTGGGGGGTGTTCAGATGATCGAAAATTTAAATCCTGGAAATCCCAGTATAAAATATTACATAATCATTTATTGGTTGGCTGGTGGATAATCCAAACCTTTAAATCGATATATCTCCGTTAATATAGCTCTAATCGCGATTTGGGGGGTGTTCAGATGATCGAAATTTTAATTCCTGGAAATCCCAGTATACAATATTACATAATCCTTTATTGGTTGGCTGGTGGATAATCCAAACCTTTAAATCGATATATCTCCGTTAATATAGCTCTAATCGCGATTTGGGGGGTGTTCAGATGATCGAAATTTTAATTCCTGGAAATCCCAGTATAAAATATTACATAATCATTTATTGGTTGGCTGGTGGATAATCCAAACCTTTAAATCGATATATCTCCGTTAATATAGCTCTAATCGCGATTTGGGGGGTGTTCAGATGATCGAAATTTTAATTCCTGGAAATCCCAGTATAAAATATTGCAAAATCATTTATTGGTCGGCTGGTGGATAATCCAAACCTTTAAATCGATATATCTCCGTTAATATAGCTCTAATCGCGATTTGGGGGGTGTTCAGATGATCGAAATTTTAATTCCTGGAAATCCCAGTATACAATATTACATAATCCTTTATTGGTTGGCTGGTGGATAATCCAAACCTTTAAATCGATATATCTCCGTTAATACAGCTCTAATCGCAATTTGGGGGGTGTTCAGATGATCGAAATTTTAAATCCTGGAAATCCCAGTATAAAATATTGCAAAATCATTTATTGGTCGGCTGGTGGATAATCCAAACCTTTAAATCGATATATCTCCGTTAATATAGCTCTAATCGCGATTTGGGGGGTGTTCAGATGATCGAAATTTTAATTCCTGGAAATCCCAGTACAAAATATAACATAATCATTTATTGGTCGGCTGGTGGATAATCCAAACCTTTAAATCGATATATCTCCGTTAATATAGCTCTAATCGCGATTTGGGGGGTGTTCAGATGATCGAAATTTTAATTCCTGGAAATCCCAGTATAAAATATTGCAAAATCCTTTATTGGTTGGCTGGTGGATAATCCAAACCTTTAAATCGATATATCTCCGTTAATATAGCTCTAATCGCGATTTGGGGGGTGTTCAGATGATCGAAATTTTAATTCCTGGAAATCCCAGTATAAAATATTGCAAAATCATTTATTGGTCGGCTGGTGGATAATCCAAACCTTTAAATCGATATATCTCCGTTAATATAGCTCTAATCGCGATTTGGGGGGTGTTCAGATGATCGAAATTTTAATTCCTGGAAATCCCAGTACAAAATATAACATAATCATTTATTGGTCGGCTGGTGGATAATCCAAACCTTTAAATCGATATATCTCCGTTAATATAGCTCTAATCGCGATTTGGGGGGTGTTCAGATGATCGAAATTTTAATTCCTGGAAATCCCAGTATAAAATATTGCAAAATCCTTTATTGGTTGGCTGGTGGATAATCCAAACCTTTAAATCGATATATCTCCGTTAATATAGCTCTAATCGCGATTTGGGGGGTGTTCAGATGATCGAAATTTTAATTCCTGGAAATCCCAGTATAAAATATTGCAAAATCATTTATTGGTCGGCTGGTGGATAATCCAAACCTTTAAATCGATATATCTCCGTTAATATAGCTCTAATCGCGATTTGGGGGGTGTTCAGATGATCGAAATTTTAATTCCTGGAAATCCCAGTACAAAATATAACATAATCATTTATTGGTCGGCTGGTGGATAATCCAAACCTTTAAATCGATATATCTCCGTTAATATAGCTCTAATCGCGATTTGGGGGGTGTTCAGATGATCGAAATTTTAATTCCTGGAAATCCCAGTATAAAATATTGCAAAATCCTTTATTGGTTGGCTGGTGGATAATCCAAACCTTTAAATCGATATATCTCCGTTAATATAGCTCTAATCGCGATTTGGGGGGTGTTCAGATGATCGAAATTTTAATTCCTGGAAATCCCAGTACAAAATATAACATAATCATTTATTGGTCGGCTGGTGGATAATCCAAACCTTTAAATCGATATATCTCCGTTAATATAGCTCTAATCGCGATTTGGGGGGTGTTCAGATGATCGAAATTTTAATTCCTGGAAATCCCAGTATAAAATATTGCAAAATCATTTATTGGTCGGCTGGTGGATAATCCAAACCTTTAAATCGATATATCTCCGTTAATATAGCTCTAATCGCGATTTGGGGGGTGTTCAGATGATCGAAAATTTAAATCCTGGAAATCCCAGTATAAAATATTACATAATCATTTATTGGTTGGCTGGTGGATAATCCAAACCTTTAAATCGATATATCTCCGTTAATATAGCTCTAATCGCGATTTGGGGGGTGTTCAGATGATCGAAATTTTAAATCCTGGAAATCCCAGTATAAAATATTGCAAAATCATTTATTGGTCGGCTGGTGGATAATCCAAACCTTTAAATCGATATATCTCCGTTAATATAGCTCTAATCGCGATTTGGGGGGTGTTCAGATGATCGAAATTTTAATTCCTGGAAATCCCAGTATAAAATATTGCAAAATCATTTATTGGTCGGCTGGTGGATAATCCAAACCTTTAAATCGATATATCTCCGTTAATATAGCTCTAATCGCGATTTGGGGGGTGTTCAGATGATCGAAATTTTAATTCCTGGAAATCCCAGTATAAAATATTGCAAAATCATTTATTGGTCGGCTGGTGGATAATCCAAACCTTTAAATCGATATATCTCCGTTAATATAGCTCTAATCGCGATTTGGGGGGTGTTCAGATGATCGAAATTTTAATTCCTGGAAATCCCAGTATAAAATATTGCAAAATCATTTATTGGTCGGCTGGTGGATAATCCAAACCTTTAAATCGATATATCTCCGTTAATATAGCTCTAATCGCGATTTGGGGGGTGTTCAGATGATCGAAATTTTAATTCCTGGAAATCCCAGTATAAAATATTGCAAAATCATTTATTGGTCGGCTGGTGGATAATCCAAACCTTTAAATCGATATATCTCCGTTAATATAGCTCTAATCGCGATTTGGGGGGTGTTCAGATGATCGAAATTTTAATTCCTGGAAATCCCAGTATACAATATTACATAATCCTTTATTGGTTGGCTGGTGGATAATCCAAACCTTTAAATCGATATATCTCCGTTAATACAGCTCTAATCGCAATTTGGGGGGTGTTCAGATGATCGAAATTTTAAATCCTGGAAATCCCAGTATAAAATATTACATAATCCTTTATTGGTTGGCTGGTGGATAATCCAAACCTTTAAATCGATATATCTCCGTTAATATAGCTCTAATCGCGATTTGGGGGGTGTTCAGATGATCGAAATTTTAATTCCTGGAAATCCCAGTATAAAATATTGCAAAATCATTTATTGGTCGGCTGGTGGATAATCCAAACCTTTAAATCGATATATCTCCGTTAATATAGCTCTAATCGCGATTTGGGGGGTGTTCAGATGATCGAAATTTTAATTCCTGGAAATCCCAGTACAAAATATAACATAATCATTTATTGGTCGGCTGGTGGATAATCCAAACCTTTAAATCGATATATCTCCGTTAATATAGCTCTAATCGCGATTTGGGGGGTGTTCAGATGATCGAAATTTTAATTCCTGGAAATCCCAGTATAAAATATTGCAAAATCCTTTATTGGTTGGCTGGTGGATAATCCAAACCTTTAAATCGATATATCTCCGTTAATATAGCTCTAATCGCGATTTGGGGGGTGTTCAGATGATCGAAATTTTAATTCCTGGAAATCCCAGTATAAAATATTGCAAAATCATTTATTGGTCGGCTGGTGGATAATCCAAACCTTTAAATCGATATATCTCCGTTAATATAGCTCTAATCGCGATTTGGGGGGTGTTCAGATGATCGAAATTTTAATTCCTGGAAATCCCAGTACAAAATATAACATAATCATTTATTGGTCGGCTGGTGGATAATCCAAACCTTTAAATCGATATATCTCCGTTAATATAGCTCTAATCGCGATTTGGGGGGTGTTCAGATGATCGAAATTTTAATTCCTGGAAATCCCAGTATAAAATATTGCAAAATCCTTTATTGGTTGGCTGGTGGATAATCCAAACCTTTAAATCGATATATCTCCGTTAATATAGCTCTAATCGCGATTTGGGGGGTGTTCAGATGATCGAAATTTTAATTCCTGGAAATCCCAGTACAAAATATAACATAATCATTTATTGGTCGGCTGGTGGATAATCCAAACCTTTAAATCGATATATCTCCGTTAATATAGCTCTAATCGCGATTTGGGGGGTGTTCAGATGATCGAAATTTTAATTCCTGGAAATCCCAGTATAAAATATTGCAAAATCATTTATTGGTCGGCTGGTGGATAATCCAAACCTTTAAATCGATATATCTCCGTTAATATAGCTCTAATCGCGATTTGGGGGGTGTTCAGATGATCGAAATTTTAAATCCTGGAAATCCCAGTATAAAATATTACATAATCATTTATTGGTTGGCTGGTGGATAATCCAAACCTTTAAATCGATATATCTCCGTTAATATAGCTCTAATCGCGATTTGGGGGGTGTTCAGATGATCGAAATTTTAAATCCTGGAAATCCCAGTATAAAATATTGCAAAATCATTTATTGGTCGGCTGGTGGATAATCCAAACCTTTAAATCGATATATCTCCGTTAATATAGCTCTAATCGCGATTTGGGGGGTGTTCAGATGATCGAAATTTTAATTCCTGGAAATCCCAGTATAAAATATTGCAAAATCATTTATTGGTCGGCTGGTGGATAATCCAAACCTTTAAATCGATATATCTCCGTTAATATAGCTCTAATCGCGATTTGGGGGGTGTTCAGATGATCGAAATTTTAATTCCTGGAAATCCCAGTATACAATATTACATAATCCTTTATTGGTTGGCTGGTGGATAATCCAAACCTTTAAATCGATATATCTCCGTTAATATGGCTCTAATCGCGATTTGGGGGGTGTTCAGATGATCGAAATTTTAATTCCTCGAAATCCCAGTATAAAATATTGCAAAATCATTTATTGGTCGGCTGGTGGATAATCCAAACCTTTAAATCGATATATCTCCGTTAATATAGCTCTAATCGCGATTTGGGGGGTGTTCAGATGATCGAAATTTTAATTCCTGGAAATCCCAGTACAAAATATAACATAATCATTTATTGGTCGGCTGGTGGATAATCCAAACCTTTAAATCGATATATCTCCGTTAATATGGCTCTAATCGCGATTTGGGGGGTGTTCAGATGATCGAAATTTTAATTCCTGGAAATCCCAGTATAAAATATTGCAAAATCATTTATTGGTCGGCTGGTGGATAATCCAAACTTTTAAATCGATTTATCTCCGTTAATATAGCTCTAATCGCGATTTGGGGGGTGTTCAGATGATCGAAATTTTAAATCTTGGAAATCCCAGTATAAAATATTACATAATCCTTTATTGGTTGGCTGGTGGATAATCCAAACCTTTAAATCGATATATCTCCGTTAATATAGCTCTAATCGCGATTTGGGGGGTGTTCAGATGATCGAAATTTTAATTCCTGGAAATCCCAGTACAAAATATAACATAATCATTTATTGGTCGGCTGGTGGATAATCCAAACCTTTAAATCGATATATCTCCGTTAATATGGCTCTAATCGCGATTTGGGGGGTGTTCAGATGATCGAAATTTTAATTCCTGGAAATCCCAGTATAAAATATTGCAAAATCATTTATTGGTCGGCTGGTGGATAATCCAAACTTTTAAATCGATTTATCTCCGTTAATATAGCTCTAATCGCGATTTGGGGGGTGTTCAGATGATCGAAATTTTAAATCTTGGAAATCCCAGTATAAAATATTACATAATCCTTTATTGGTTGGCTGGTGGATAATCCAAACCTTTAAATCGATATATCTCCGTTAATATAGCTCTAATCGCGATTTGGGGGGTGTTCAGATGATCGAAATTTTAATTCCTGGAAATCCCAGTACAAAATATAACATAATCATTTATTGGTCGGCTGGTGGATAATCCAAACCTTTAAATCGATATATCTCCGTTAATATAGCTCTAATCGCGATTTGGGGGGTGTTCAGATGATCGAAATTTTAATTCCTGGAAATCCCAGTATAAAATATTGCAAAATCATTTATTGGTCGGCTGGTGGATAATCCAAACCTTTAAATCGATATATCTCCGTTAATATGGCTCTAATCGCGATTTGGGGGGTGTTCAGATGATCGAAATTTTAAATCCTGGAAATCCCAGTATACAATATTACATAATCCTTTATTGGTTGGCTGGTGGATAATCCAAACTTTTAAATCGATTTATCTCCGTTAATATAGCTCTAATCGCGATTTGGGGGGTGTTCAGATGATCGAAATTTTAAATCCTGGAAATCCCAGTATAAAATATTACATAATCCTTTATTGGTTGGCTGGTGGATAATCCAAACCTTTAAATCGATATATCTCCGTTAATATAGCTCTAATCGCGATTTGGGGGGTGTTCAGATGATCGAAATTTTAATTCCTGGAAATCCCAGTACAAAATATAACATAATCATTTATTGGTCGGCTGGTGGATAATCCAAACCTTTAAATCGATATATCTCCGTTAATATGGCTCTAATCGCGATTTGGGGGGTGTTCAGATGATCGAAATTTTAATTCCTGGAAATCCCAGTATAAAATATTGCAAAATCATTTATTGGTCGGCTGGTGGATAATCCAAACCTTTAAATCGATATATCTCCGTTAATATAGCTCTAATCGCGATTTGGGGGGTGTTCAGATGATCGAAATTTTAAATCCTGGAAATCCCAGTATAAAATATTGCAAAATCATTTATTGGTCGGCTGGTGGATAATCCAAACCTTTAAATCGATATATCTCCGTTAATATGGCTCTAATCGCGATTTGGGGGGTGTTCAGATGATCGAAATTTTAATTCCTGGAAATCCCAGTATAAAATATTGCAAAATCATTTATTGGTCGGCTGGTGGATAATCCAAACCTTTAAATCGATATATCTCCGTTAATATGGCTCTAATCGCGATTTGGGGGGTGTTCAGATGATCGAAATTTTAAATCCTGGAAATCCCAGTATACAATATTACATAATCCTTTATTGGTTGGCTGGTGGATAATCCAAACTTTTAAATCGATTTATCTCCGTTAATATAGCTCTAATCGCGATTTGGGGGGTGTTCAGATGATCGAAATTTTAAATCCTGGAAATCCCAGTATAAAATATTACATAATCCTTTATTGGTTGGCTGGTGGATAATCCAAACCTTTAAATCGATATATCTCCGTTAATATAGCTCTAATCGCGATTTGGGGGGTGTTCAGATGATCGAAATTTTAATTCCTGGAAATCCCAGTACAAAATATAACATAATCATTTATTGGTCGGCTGGTGGATAATCCAAACCTTTAAATCGATATATCTCCGTTAATATGGCTCTAATCGCGATTTGGGGGGTGTTCAGATGATCGAAATTTTAATTCCTGGAAATCCCAGTATAAAATATTGCAAAATCATTTATTGGTCGGCTGGTGGATAATCCAAACCTTTAAATCGATATATCTCCGTTAATATGGCTCTAATCGCGATTTGGGGGGTGTTCAGATGATCGAAATTTTAAATCCTGGAAATCCCAGTATAAAATATTACATAATCCTTTATTGGTTGGCTGGTGGATAATCCAAACCTTTAAATCGATATATCTCCGTTAATATAGCTCTAATCGCGATTTTGGGGGTGTTCAGATGATCGAAATTTTAATTCCTGGAAATCCCAGTACAAAATATAACATAATCATTTATTGGTCGGCTGGTGGATAATCCAAACCTTTAAATCGATATATCTCCGTTAATATGGCTCTAATCGCGATTTGGGGGGTGTTCAGATGATCGAAATTTTAATTCCTGGAAATCCCAGTATAAAATATTGCAAAATCATTTATTGGTCGGCTGGTGGATAATCCAAACCTTTAAATCGATATATCTCCGTTAATATAGCTCTAATCGCGATTTGGGGGGTGTTCAGATGATCGAAATTTTAATTCCTGGAAATCCCAGTACAAAATATAACATAATCATTTATTGGTCGGCTGGTGGATAATCCAAACCTTTAAATCGATATATCTCCGTTAATATGGCTCTAATCGCGATTTGGGGGGTGTTCAGATGATCGAAATTTTAATTCCTGGAAATCCCAGTATAAAATATTGCAAAATCATTTATTGGTCGGCTGGTGGATAATCCAAACCTTTAAATCGATATATCTCCGTTAATATGGCTCTAATCGCGATTTGGGGGGTGTTCAGATGATCGAAATTTTAATTCCTGGAAATCCCAGTATAAAATATTGCAAAATCATTTATTGGTCGGCTGGTGGATAATCCAAACCTTTAAATCGATATATCTCCGTTAATATGGCTCTAATCGCGATTTGGGGGGTGTTCAGATGATCGAAATTTTAAATCCTGGAAATCCCAGTATACAATATTACATAATCCTTTATTGGTTGGCTGGTGGATAATCCAAACTTTTAAATCGATTTATCTCCGTTAATATAGCTCTAATCGCGATTTGGGGGGTGTTCAGATGATCGAAATTTTAAATCCTGGAAATCCCAGTATAAAATATTACATAATCCTTTATTGGTTGGCTGGTGGATAATCCAAACCTTTAAATCGATATATCTCCGTTAATATAGCTCTAATCGCGATTTGGGGGGTGTTCAGATGATCGAAATTTTAATTCCTGGAAATCCCAGTACAAAATATAACATAATCATTTATTGGTCGGCTGGTGGATAATCCAAACCTTTAAATCGATATATCTCCGTTAATATGGCTCTAATCGCGATTTGGGGGGTGTTCAGATGATCGAAATTTTAATTCCTGGAAATCCCAGTATAAAATATTGCAAAATCATTTATTGGTCGGCTGGTGGATAATCCAAACCTTTAAATCGATATATCTCCGTTAATATAGCTCTAATCGCGATTTGGGGGGTGTTCAGATGATCGAAATTTTAATTCCTGGAAATCCCAGTACAAAATATAACATAATCATTTATTGGTCGGCTGGTGGATAATCCAAACCTTTAAATCGATATATCTCCGTTAATATGGCTCTAATCGCGATTTGGGGGGTGTTCAGATGATCGAAATTTTAATTCCTGGAAATCCCAGTATAAAATATTGCAAAATCATTTATTGGTCGGCTGGTGGATAATCCAAACCTTTAAATCGATATATCTCCGTTAAAATAGCTCTAATCGCGATTTGGGGGGTGTTCAGATGATCGAAATTTTAATTCCTGGAAATCCCAGTACAAAATATAACATAATCATTTATTGGTCGGCTGGTGGATAATCCAAACCTTTAAATCGATATATCTCCGTTAATATGGCTCTAATCGCGATTTGGGGGGTGTTCAGATGATCGAAATTTTAATTCCTGGAAATCCCAGTATAAAATATTGCAAAATCATTTATTGGTCGGCTGGTGGATAATCCAAACCTTTAAATCGATATATCTCCGTTAATATGGCTCTAATCGCGATTTGGGGGGTGTTCAGATGATCGAAATTTTAATTCCTGGAAATCCCAGTATAAAATATTGCAAAATCATTTATTGGTCGGCTGGTGGATAATCCAAACTTTTAAATCGATTTATCTCCGTTAATATAGCTCTAATCGCGATTTGGGGGGTGTTCAGATGATCGAAATTTTAAATCTTGGAAATCCCAGTATAAAATATTACATAATCCTTTATTGGTTGGCTGGTGGATAATCCAAACCTTTAAATCGATATATCTCCGTTAATATGGCTCTAATCGCGATTTGGGGGGTGTTCAGATGATCGAAATTTTAATTCCTGGAAATCCCAGTATAAAATATTGCAAAATCATTTATTGGTCGGCTGGTGGATAATCCAAACTTTTAAATCGATTTATCTCCGTTAATATAGCTCTAATCGCGATTTGGGGGGTGTTCAGATGATCGAAATTTTAAATCTTGGAAATCCCAGTATAAAATATTACATAATCCTTTATTGGTTGGCTGGTGGATAATCCAAACCTTTAAATCGATATATCTCCGTTAATATAGCTCTAATCGCGATTTGGGGGGTGTTCAGATGATCGAAATTTTAATTCCTGGAAATCCCAGTATAAAATATTGCAAAATCATTTATTGGTCGGCTGGTGGATAATCCAAACCTTTAAATCGATATATCTCCGTTAATATAGCTCTAATCGCGATTTGGGGGGTGTTCAGATGATCGAAATTTTAATTCCTGGAAATCCCAGTACAAAATATAACATAATCATTTATTGGTCGGCTGGTGGATAATCCAAACCTTTAAATCGATATATCTCCGTTAATATAGCTCTAATCGCGATTTGGGGGGTGTTCAGATGATCGAAATTTTAATTCCTGGAAATCCCAGTATAAAATATTGCAAAATCATTTATTGGTCGGCTGGTGGATAATCCAAACCTTTAAATCGATATATCTCCGTTAATATGGCTCTAATCGCGATTTGGGGGGTGTTCAGATGATCGAAATTTTAAATCCTGGAAATCCCAGTATACAATATTACATAATCCTTTATTGGTTGGCTGGTGGATAATCCAAACTTTTAAATCGATTTATCTCCGTTAATATAGCTCTAATCGCGATTTGGGGGGTGTTCAGATGATCGAAATTTTAAATCCTGGAAATCCCAGTATAAAATATTACATAATCATTTATTGGTCGGCTGGTGGATAATCCAAACCTTTAAATCGATATATCTCCGTTAATATAGCTCTAATCGCGATTTGGGGGGTGTTCAGATGATCGAAATTTTAATTCCTGGAAATCCCAGTATAAAATATTGCAAAATCATTTATTGGTCGGCTGGTGGATAATCCAAACCTTTAAATCGATATATCTCCGTTAATATAGCTCTAATCGCGATTTGGGGGGTGTTCAGATGATCGAAATTTTAAATCCTGGAAATCCCAGTATAAAATATTGCAAAATCATTTATTGGTCGGCTGGTGGATAATCCAAACCTTTAAATCGATATATCTCCGTTAATATGGCTCTAATCGCGATTTGGGGGGTGTTCAGATGATCGAAATTTTAATTCCTGGAAATCCCAGTATAAAATATTGCAAAATCATTTATTGGTCGGCTGGTGGATAATCCAAACCTTTAAATCGATATATCTCCGTTAATATGGCTCTAATCGCGATTTGGGGGGTGTTCAGATGATCGAAATTTTAAATCCTGGAAATCCCAGTATACAATATTACATAATCCTTTATTGGTTGGCTGGTGGATAATCCAAACTTTTAAATCGATTTATCTCCGTTAATATAGCTCTAATCGCGATTTGGGGGGTGTTCAGATGATCGAAATTTTAATTCCTGGAAATCCCAGTACAAAATATAACATAATCATTTATTGGTCGGCTGGTGGATAATCCAAACCTTTAAATCGATATATCTCCGTTAATATAGCTCTAATCGCGATTTGGGGGGTGTTCAGATGATCGAAATTTTAATTCCTGGAAATCCCAGTATAAAATATTGCAAAATCATTTATTGGTCGGCTGGTGGATAATCCAAACCTTTAAATCGATATATCTCCGTTAATATGGCTCTAATCGCGATTTGGGGGGTGTTCAGATGATCGAAATTTTAATTCCTGGAAATCCCAGTATAAAATATTGCAAAATCATTTATTGGTCGGCTGGTGGATAATCCAAACTTTTAAATCGATTTATCTCCGTTAATATAGCTCTAATCGCGATTTGGGGGGTGTTCAGATGATCGAAATTTTAAATCTTGGAAATCCCAGTATAAAATATTACATAATCCTTTATTGGTTGGCTGGTGGATAATCCAAACCTTTAAATCGATATATCTCCGTTAATATGGCTCTAATCGCGATTTGGGGGGTGTTCAGATGATCGAAATTTTAATTCCTGGAAATCCCAGTATAAAATATTGCAAAATCATTTATTGGTCGGCTGGTGGATAATCCAAACTTTTAAATCGATTTATCTCCGTTAATATAGCTCTAATCGCGATTTGGGGGGTGTTCAGATGATCGAAATTTTAAATCTTGGAAATCCCAGTATAAAATATTACATAATCCTTTATTGGTTGGCTGGTGGATAATCCAAACCTTTAAATCGATATATCTCCGTTAATATAGCTCTAATCGCGATTTGGGGGGTGTTCAGATGATCGAAATTTTAATTCCTGGAAATCCCAGTATAAAATATTGCAAAATCATTTATTGGTCGGCTGGTGGATAATCCAAACCTTTAAATCGATATATCTCCGTTAATATAGCTCTAATCGCGATTTGGGGGGTGTTCAGATGATCGAAATTTTAATTCCTGGAAATCCCAGTACAAAATATAACATAATCATTTATTGGTCGGCTGGTGGATAATCCAAACCTTTAAATCGATATATCTCCGTTAATATAGCTCTAATCGCGATTTGGGGGGTGTTCAGATGATCGAAATTTTAATTCCTGGAAATCCCAGTATAAAATATTGCAAAATCATTTATTGGTCGGCTGGTGGATAATCCAAACCTTTAAATCGATATATCTCCGTTAATATGGCTCTAATCGCGATTTGGGGGGTGTTCAGATGATCGAAATTTTAAATCCTGGAAATCCCAGTATACAATATTACATAATCCTTTATTGGTTGGCTGGTGGATAATCCAAACTTTTAAATCGATTTATCTCCGTTAATATAGCTCTAATCGCGATTTGGGGGGTGTTCAGATGATCGAAATTTTAATTCCTGGAAATCCCAGTACAAAATATAACATAATCATTTATTGGTCGGCTGGTGGATAATCCAAACCTTTAAATCGATATATCTCCGTTAATATAGCTCTAATCGCGATTTGGGGGGTGTTCAGATGATCGAAATTTTAATTCCTGGAAATCCCAGTATAAAATATTGCAAAATCATTTATTGGTCGGCTGGTGGATAATCCAAACCTTTAAATCGATATATCTCCGTTAATATAGCTCTAATCGCGATTTGGGGGGTGTTCAGATGATCGAAATTTTAATTCCTGGAAATCCCAGTACAAAATATAACATAATCATTTATTGGTCGGCTGGTGGATAATCCAAACCTTTAAATCGATATATCTCCGTTAATATGGCTCTAATCGCGATTTGGGGGGTGTTCAGATGATCGAAATTTTAATTCCTGGAAATCCCAGTATAAAATATTGCAAAATCATTTATTGGTCGGCTGGTGGATAATCCAAACCTTTAAATCGATATATCTCCGTTAATATGGCTCTAATCGCGATTTGGGGGGTGTTCAGATGATCGAAATTTTAATTCCTGGAAATCCCAGTATAAAATATTGCAAAATCATTTATTGGTCGGCTGGTGGATAATCCAAACCTTTAAATCGATATATCTCCGTTAATATAGCTCTAATCGCGATTTGGGGGGTGTTCAGATGATCGAAATTTTAATTCCTGGAAATCCCAGTATAAAATATTGCAAAATCATTTATTGGTCGGCTGGTGGATAATCCAAACCTTTAAATCGATATATCTCCGTTAATATGGCTCTAATCGCGATTTGGGGGGTGTTCAGATGATCGAAATTTTCATTTCCGGAAATCCCAGTATAAAATATTGCAAAATCATTTATTGATCGGCTGGTGGGTAATCCAAACCTTTAAATCGATATATCTCCGTTAATATGGCTCTAATCGCGATTTGGGTGGTGTTCAGATGATCGAAATTTTAATTCCTGGAAATCCCAGTATAAAATATTGCAAAATCATTTATTGGTCAGCTGGTGGATAATCCAAACCTTTAAATCGATATATCTCCGTTAATATGGCTCTAATCGCGATTTGGGGGGTGTTCAGATGATCGAAATTTTAATTCCTGGAAATCCCAGTATAAAATATTGCAAAATCATTTATTGTTCGGCTGGTGGATAATCCAAACCTTTAAATCGATATATCTCCGTTAATATGGCTCTAATCGCGATTTGGGGGGTGTTCAGATGATCGAAATTTTCATTTCCGGAAATCCCAGTATAAAATATTGCAAAATCCTTTATTGGTCGGCTGGTGGATAATCCAAACCTTTAAATCGATATATCTCCGTTAATATGGCTCTAATCGCGATTTGGGGGGTGTTCAGATGATCGAAATTTTAATTCCTGGAAATCCCAGTATAAAATATTGCAAAATCATTTATTGTTCGGCTGGTGGATAATCCAAACCTTTAAATCGATATATCTCCGTTAATATGGCTCTAATCGCGATTTGGGGGGTGTTCAGATGATCGAAATTTTCATTTCCGGAAATCCCAGTATAAAATATTGCAAAATCCTTTATTGGTCGGCTGGTGGATAATCCAAACCTTTAAATCGATATATCTCCGTTAATATGGCTCTAATCGCGATTTGGGGGGTGTTCAGATGATCGAAATTTTAATTCCTGGAGACCCCAGTATAAAATAATGCAAAATCATTTATTGGTCGGCTGGTGGGTAATCCAAACCTTTAAATCGATATATCTCCGTTAATACGGCTCTAATCGCGATTTGGGGGGTGTTCAGATGATCGAAATTTTAATTCCTGGAGACCCCAGTATAAAATAATGCAAAATCATTTATTGGTCGGCTGGTGGATAATCCAAACCTTTAAATCGATATATCTCCGTTAATATGGCTCTAATCGCGATTTGGGGGGTGTTCAGATGATCGAAATTTTCATTTCCGGAAATCCCAGTATAAAATATTGCAAAATCATTTATTGGTCGGCTGGTGGATAATCCAAACCTTTAAATCGATATATCTCCGTTAATATGGCTCTAATCGCGATTTGGGGGGTGTTCAGATGATCGAAATTTTAATTCCTGGAAATCCCAGTATAAAATATTGCAAAATCATTTATTGTTCGGCTGGTGGATAATCCAAACCTTTAAATCGATATATCTCCGTTAATATGGCTCTAATCGCGATTTGGGGGGTGTTCAGATGATCGAAATTTTCATTTCCGGAAATCCCAGTATAAAATATTGCAAAATCCTTTATTGGTCGGCTGGTGGATAATCCAAACCTTTAAATCGATATATCTCCGTTAATATGGCTCTAATCGCGATTTGGGGGGTGTTCAGATGATCGAAATTTTCATTTCCGGAAATCCCAGTATAAAATATTGCAAAATCCTTTATTGGTCGGCTGGTGGATAATCCAAACCTTTAAATCGATATATCTCCGTTAATATGGCTCTAATCGCGATTTGGGGGGTGTTCAGATGATCGAAATTTTCATTTCCGGAAATCCCAGTATAAAATATTGCAAAATCATTTATTGGTCGGCTGGTGGGTAATCCAAACCTTTAAATCGATATATCTCCGTTAATATGGCTCTAATCGCGATTTGGGGGGTGTTCAGATGATCGAAATTTTAATTCCTGGAAATCCCAGTATAAAATATTGCAAAATCATTTATTGTTCGGCTGGTGGATAATCCAAACCTTTAAATCGATATATCTCCGTTAATATGGCTCTAATCGCGATTTGGGGGGTGTTCAGATGATCGAAATTTTCATTTCCGGAAATCCCAGTATAAAATATTGCAAAATCCTTTATTGGTCGGCTGGTGGATAATCCAAACCTTTAAATCGATATATCTCCGTTAATATGGCTCTAATCGCGATTTGGGGGGTGTTCAGATGATCGAAATTTTCATTTCCGGAAATCCCAGTATAAAATATTGCAAAATCCTTTATTGGTCGGCTGGTGGATAATCCAAACCTTTAAATCGATATATCTCCGTTAATATGGCTCTAATCGCGATTTGGGGGGTGTTCAGATGATCGAAATTTTAATTCCTGGAAATCCCAGTATAAAATATTGCAAAATCATTTATTGGTCAGCTGGTGGATAATCCAAACCTTTAAATCGATATATCTCCGTTAATATGGCTCTAATCGCGATTTGGGGGGTGTTCAGATGATCGAAATTTTAATTCCTGGAAATCCCAGTATAAAATATTGCAAAATCATTTATTGTTCGGCTGGTGGATAATCCAAACCTTTAAATCGATATATCTCCGTTAATATGGCTCTAATCGCGATTTGGGGGGTGTTCAGATGATCGAAATTTTTCATTTCCGGAAATCCCAGTATAAAATATTGCAAAATCCTTTATTGGTCGGCTGGTGGATAATCCAAACCTTTAAATCGATATATCTCCGTTAATATGGCTCTAATCGCGATTTGGGGGGTGTTCAGATGATCGAAATTTTAATTCCTGGAAATCCCAGTATAAAATATTGCAAAATCATTTATTGTTCGGCTGGTGGATAATCCAAACCTTTAAATCGATATATCTCCGTTAATATGGCTCTAATCGCGATTTGGGGGGTGTTCAGATGATCGAAATTTTCATTTCCGGAAATCCCAGTATAAAATATTGCAAAATCCTTTATTGGTCGGCTGGTGGATAATCCAAACCTTTAAATCGATATATCTCCGTTAATATGGCTCTAATCGCGATTTGGGGGGTGTTCAGATGATCGAAATTTTCATTTCCGGAAATCCCAGTATAAAATATTGCAAAATCATTTATTGGTCGGCTGGTGGATAATCCAAACCTTTAAATCGATATATCTCCGTTAATATGGCTCTAATCGCGATTTGGGGGGTGTTTAGATGATCGAAATTTTAATTCCTGGAAATCCCAGTATAAAATATTGCAAAATCATTTATTGTTCGGCTGGTGGATAATCCAAACCTTTAAATCGATATATCTCCGTTAATATGGCTCTAATCGCGATTTGGGGGGTGTTCAGATGATCGAAATTTTCATTTCCGGAAATCCCAGTATAAAATATTGCAAAATCATTTATTGGTCGGCTGGTGGATAATCCAAACCTTTAAATCGATATATCTCCGTTAATATGGCTCTAATCGCGATTTGGGGGGTGTTCAGATGATCGAAATTTTAATTCCTGGAAATCCCAGTATAAAATATTGCAAAATCATTTATTGTTCGGCTGGTGGATAATCCAAACCTTTAAATCGATATATCTCCGTTAATATGGCTCTAATCGCGATTTGGGGGGTGTTCAGATGATCGAAATTTTCATTTCCGGAAATCCCAGTATAAAATATTGCAAAATCCTTTATTGGTCGGCTGGTGGATAATCCAAACCTTTAAATCGATATATCTCCGTTAATATGGCTCTAATCGCGATTTGGGGGGTGTTCAGATGATCAACATTTTCATTCCTGGAAATCACAGTATAAATATCACATAATCCTTCATAAATCGGCTGGTGGGTTATCCAAACCTTTAAATCGATATATCTCCGTTAATATGGCTCTAATCGCGATTTGGGGGGTGTTCAGATGATCGAAATTTTAATTCCTGGAAATCCCAGTATAAAATATTGCAAAATCCTTTATTGATCGGCTGGTGGATAATCCAAACCTTTAAATCGATATATCTCCGTTAATATGGCTCAAATCGCGATTTGGGGGGTGTTCAGATGATCAACATTTTCATTCCTGGAAATCACAGTATAAATATCACATAATCCTTCATAAATCGGCTGGTGGGTTATCCAAACCTTTAAATCGATATATCTCCGTTAATATGGCTCTAATCGCGATTTGGGGGGTGTTCAGATGATCGAAATTTTAATTCCTGGAAATCCCAGTATAAAATATTGCAAAATCCTTTATTGATCGGCTGGTGGATATTCCAAACCTTTAAATCGATATATCTCCGTCAATATGGCTCAAATTGCGATTTGGGGGGTGTTCAGATGATCAACATTTTCATTCCTGGAAATCACAGTATAAAATATTGCAAAATCATTTATCGGTCGGCTGGTGGGTAATCCAAACCTTTAAATCGATATATCTCCGTTAATATGGCTCTAATCGCGATTTGGGGGGTGTTCAGATGATCGAAATTTTAATTCCTGGAAATCCCAGTATAAAATATTGCAAAATCCTTTATTGATCGGCTGGTGGGTAATCCAAACCTTTAAATCGATATATCTCCGTTAATATAGCTCTACTCGCGATTTGGGGTGTGTTCAGATGATCGAATTTTTTTTTTTTGTGGAAATCCCAGTATAAAATATTACATTATCATTTATTGGTCGGCTGGTGGGTAATCCAAACCTTTAAATCGATATATCTCCGTTAATATAGCTCTACTCGCGATTTGGGGTGTGTTCAGATGATCGAATTTTTTTTTTTGTGGAAATCCCAGTATAAAATATTACATTATCATTTATTGGTCGGCTGGTGGATAATCCAAACCTTTAAATCGATCCATCTCCGTTAATATGGCTCTAATCGCGATTTGAGGGGTGTTCAGATGATCGAAATTTTAATTCCCGGAAATCCTTTATTACATCCTTTCTAGTAACCACCATGATATGCCTGCTGAAAACCCACCAAATAACATATCAAAAGGACCAAAGGCTAAGAACTGCCCAATTGGTATTAAACGCCAAAATTAACTTGAATAGTTAAATTCCAATTTGTTGCGGGTTACTCACCAACATTTCAGTTGGGGCACGTTAAAGCTTGTTTAAGAAACCATATGATTCATAGGAATATGATTCATACTTTATAGCCCTTATTGTGAAAAACTTGGATTCTTCCGTCATGAGTTGTTCCCCTGACAAAAAAAAATCCTCATCTTCTTTTGTAATATTATAGTCACTTTAACACCCTAGGGTCATTCGTGACCCAATGGGGATGATTTTTGAACTCGTTACTTTGGCGTGAGAGGTATGAATGTTACCGACTACGCCGACCCCGTCCTCTACGTCCTCATCTTCTGTACCAAAGCCACCGTGAAATCCCAAACGAGAAAACAAAACTTCCTTCAAGCCAAAACTTCATCCATCTCCGTGCCACCGGTCTATCCGTCAGTCGTCAGCTATAAGTATAATTAGCACTTTTCACACTCACCCAAGCACACACGCACGTTATAGTTGTTCCCGAGCTAACAAACACCATTAAGTACAAGAGAGTATATTTGAGCGAAAACTTTTCCGACCCATATTTTCTTTTTCATAGTCGCCAAGCAGGGCAGCAAATCCCGTCACCCACCCTCAGCTACACAATGAATATATCCGACTGTTGGGTTTTCTTCTTTGCGACTGTCTACTTACCTTATTCGGTTGACTTGAACAACTAGGACGTGTTTTCGGGGTTTTCTCTCTACGGGGAATGATTAACGATCAAACTTGCCTTCCTTCATCATACACGAGGGAAAGTTAGCAGAAGTAGAAACCCTGACAGCAGATTGCAAAATTCAAGACGTGAAGGATTTCTTTTGATCAAGGAAACAAACCTCACCAGCTCGGTTCAATAAGTGATATATTTATTAAAACGTGTTCGCTCCTCTATACACCAGTATTATTATTATCTACACACAGACAATTCGCGGCTGCCTTCAGATGATGACAACGCCTTCCTCGTTGTAGCACTCGTCGTGGAAGTCGTTGATGTTGAATACTCTCGGCGGAGCCTTCGTTCCCTTCCCATTACCGAGCTGACAGTAATCGTCAAATTTGTAGTTGATGTAACGCTTGACCGTCGTCGGCTTCCGGCTTCGGATAACTTCCGAGCTCTCGTTCCGTTTGAAGGTTTCACCCACGATAAAAACATTATGGCTATGACTGGTAGAACTACTATTGGTAGCTTGATTAAGACCGACATAACTAGGGTCGTCGATATTGTTGAGATTACACGAGATATGGTCGTTACTAGCTTGGTTATAGGTTTCTGGGTAGATGTTTTGATTCGGTTCGTTAACGGTTACTGCTGCTGTCGCACTTGTTGGCACTTGCTCAGTAGTAATACAGTTATCTACAATAGTACGGTTGATTATACTTAAAGGAAGCACTATATTATTGTTGACCGGTTCGGTCCATTCGGTGGACGAATCTTCGTCGAAGCATCGCGACAGCGATGGCGACGAGACGTTCCGGACGCGCTGCAACTTCTTGTCGTAGTAGTCCTGAATGTTGACCGTACTCTTCGGTAGGGTACCGTTCTTCATCCGGCTAGCCACAGGTGGAGGAAGTGGCGGTGGAACCGGTGCGGCCTTCACATCCGAATCCACCGAGGATGACGAGAAGCATAGATGGGTCTTGTGTTGGTTGATGTAGGTTATCCGCTCGCTGACGGTAACGCTCTTCTTGACACTACCGAGCGACCGCAGCTGATCATCCGTCGGCGATTTGTCCCCGTTGAACAGTTTATCGAATTCGTCAAAATCTGCATTGGTTTTCTTGAAAATATTGACGCTATCCTCAGATTCTTTGGTTGTCAACTTCCTTCCCGTTTCCAGCGCTTCCAGCTGTCTGTCAAACTTGTCAACCAGTTCGAACTTCTTCGACAACGAATCGTTCGATGGTAAGCTTTTCATGCCGACCACCGCTTGTTTCGGCTTAACGGGTTCATCGTCACTTTCCAACAGAAAGTCGTTGATCCATTTGCGCTTCAATTCGGCACTCTTAATCGACTCCAGAAGCACCGAAGCCAAAGGTTTGAAATTCTCCTCAAAATCCTGCGAGCTTACAAACTGCTCCACCTTCTTCGGTGGAGGCTTGTCCGGCATCTTGGGCTTTGCCATTTTTGGTTTGACCTCCGGCTTAACTTCCTGTCTCAGAACTACCACCCGAGTGGGCAGCGGCATTGGTACCGGCTTCGATGTTTCCTCACTCTCGGTACTCTCATTCCTCCTGAACCTTACCTCAATCTCATCGGAATTGTTCTCAATTGAAAAGTCACTGGCTTTCTTCAACCGACCCTTCACATTCCTCTTAACCTTTCCAACCTCTTCTGAGTCACTTTCCATACTTTCACTGTACTTCAGACTCCTCGATCCCTTCCATTCCCTCATCTTCCCAACCTTCAATGACCGCACCTGCTCCGCATCGCTATCACTCTCCGCACCTTCCTCTGGGTAGTACTTCTTCAATGCTAGAATATTATCCACTGACCGTGACTTTCGACCACCACTCAGTGCCCCAGCCGGTGGAGCCAGGTGCTCTCCGTCCCTTCTATTCAGATGCTCGTTCGATCCCCGCTCGGCAATCCGGAACAGCTCGCTACGGTTCCGCTCCAGCAGTAAATCACCACAGTACATCTCCCTGCCCCCCGTCCTCATCGGGTTCACCACGATTTGCTGCTGCTGCTCCTGTCGCTTCCTCAGCTTCTTCCTCCTTGGCGGTGGTTCCATCGTCTTCTTGCACGGTGAAAACTTCTCATGAACCATCTCCTCCGACTGGTAGCACCCGTTCGTCTCGCCACCAACCACGGCCGCCATCTTCCGCGGCAGATTCAGCAATATGCCACGCTTCGCTGCATTCCGGTCACACTTCAGGGCGTACAGCCCGAAGTTCCCGTTTCCTCCATTGCTCGGCACCGACGCCGATATGATCGAGATGTCCGACCGCTTCCTTGCGTGACCTTTCGTCCCGTTGGGAATCGACGCCGCCCCGACGACGCCAGGCGAGCGATTAGTTACTGAAGCAATCGATCCCACGTTCCTCCTGCGAGACGGCAGACTCGTCAACTGGCTGAGATTGAGAATGGAGGCACCGTTCCATTGCTTGAACTTCTTGGGAATTTTCAACGGGGGTAGAAGACCTGCAAGTGACAGGATAAAATAAATAAAAAAAAGGAAACAGTTAACTTTTTAATTGGATCCACTGGTCAGCCAAGGGTTAAATTGTTCAAGCATTCAATAGCGAAAGGTGAAAGTAGAATAACAAATAATGCGGGCTGCATTAAATAACCAAGTTTAATTCCGAGAACGCGAAATGCCATTGCACTCTCCACCAACCGTCGACGTCATCCCGAGCCGAGCTAGGTGAGGGAAAAAGTTTTAATTGAATCCTCAAATTGATTTTTCTTGTTTCTGCAAACGTTTCCCAGTGGCCCAAGGGGGAAGTTTGTAGCCGTTTTTGGGTTAGCGCTCGCACGCGGGACCATTTTTCTCGTTCGTGGATGAATTAATGCCGTGCATCCGGGAGTTTGCCCCCCTGGCAAGGTTCGGTTTCAATGTCGCGACGGTATATCACTTTCGGCGGCGAAGGTGATAAACGAATTGGCAAAGTTTGATGCACCGTAGATAAGAGTGAAGAAACTAGAGGAAATTTATGCTGATGGAGTTTAATGTGATGCAGAAAATTCTGTCAGGTTTGCGATCTATGTTTCGTTGGTATTGTGAGGACTCTTGTTTTCTGTATTGTGAAGACTGACTGGAACAATGAAGATTGATTGCAACGTTATTGAGGGGCAATCAATCTGTCAAACAAAAATCCACACGACCTCGGATGACTACGGCGTTTTGGTGGAGAAAAGAAAATAAAATTAAGTGTTAACTTTCACGTTAAGGGTTGATATAATTTACCTAAATGTAGTGAATTCATAATACTCTATATTCTAGCATTTGTAGATCACTTTGCCGCGGATAAAATCTAAACATAACCACTAACCTAAAACTGCATCATCTAACTAACTATCTAACAAACTAACCTGAAACTATTAGTCTACGAACCAATTATCCTAAATCTACAAACTATGATCCTAATTATTCATATTTTATAGCTTTGAAGCTGCCTGAAATACACTGCTTTCGAAAATAAGTGCGAAGGGTTTTATTCCGGCAACACATGCATAATGGTTTATATTTTTTGCAGAGAACTTCAGGCCCACCTGAACAGAAATAGCAAATTTCGTAAAGACATGGGATGTGAATGATGCTGAGATGGAAGACACATACCGCATATCGGAGGGGGAAGCGATTTTCATTAAGTTCAAGTCTGTGAAGTCAATGCCAGTGGTTCTCAAACAGTCGTTGACTGCAACCCACCAATTTTGAAAACACATGTTGTAAGGAGAAAATTTTCACAAAATCGATTTTTTATTTTATTGCATTTTTTTAAAGATATAAATGTCTTTGTATAAGCGATGTTCGAAAAATGTTTTTCAAAACTTCGTACAATCTTATTTGACAACGGTTCAATTTAACGACTTCTACCTTTGACCATTCGAAAGAAAACCTTTTGCATTGAAGTAATGAGCTATAAAATCTAAAAATTCTTTGTATTCACTATTTTTCTGAACCCTTAAAAAGGAA
This sequence comes from Ochlerotatus camptorhynchus, assembly GCF_037179485.1. NCBI lineage: Eukaryota > Metazoa > Arthropoda > Insecta > Diptera > Culicidae > Ochlerotatus > Ochlerotatus camptorhynchus. The sequence continues at coordinate 3,833,703 of NW_027040919.1, read as the reverse complement.
AAAAGGGGTGAAAATTCGACCAAAAAGTTTGAGATCCCACCATTTCGTCACCTAAGTTTTTTACCCGTTCTTAGGTCACTACTCAAATAAATTTAGTTCACTTTAAAGCCGTGTTGTGTTTCAGATCGATCCTGAGGTACCAGGCTGTATGCAGTTTGACAATTTCAGGCGTACACTACCTTATTCAAAACGTGACCACGGGCGTCATTTTGTTTTTTTTTTCGCCTTGTAAAAAATTAGAAATAAAGAAGAAGTTCTAAGCTTTTTGAATTTCAAAACCACGTCTTTCTATGTACTTTCATTGGCCCACAAAATAATGCTTAAAGCATTTCCAATGGTAACATTCTGTTTGATGATTGTTCTGCAGGTTATTACACTATTCAATATCCAAACAGCCCAACATGCTTTTCATCAGCAAGAAATCCCTCGTCTATTGATTTGGTCTTAACCACTGACGTGCGCAGCCCTCTTCATTTGAGGAGGCCCACCTTCCAAAAAGGGGCGCTTCATAGCTTTAAGGGCGCCAATAATTTTGAAGGGTTAATGTTCACTTACTTACATTTTCCTTGCTTTCCAGATTTTCACGATTTTCTTTGAAACATTTCGAGGTTTAACGAAAACTTCTAAAAACTGATGTTTGTTAGACACATATGTTATTAAAAATTTATTTCATAAAGTAAATAATTTAACACTGAGACGAAGATCTCTGTAAAATAATTCATCCACTGAATTATGTTTTGAACCCCACGTCCAAGTACAAGAGATTTAAGATGCAGCTTTGAAACTTTCAATGCACCAAAAGCTAGCTATTTAGCTAACACTAAGTTTAACGCGGTTTCACAAGAATGACCTTCCTGGTATCCCAATTGTTCCGGTATCAACAAACAGTTGCTATTTAAATATTGTAACAGCTGGCCTTTTACAACAAGTTCCAAAATTTTCTCTATTGTGTGCAACATGTTGATGAGACTAAACTTTTCGGCTTTCTTCGTCCCAGTCAGTTTTTGTATATGAACTAAAGATTCTTTCCAAGTTGTCGGCACGTGCCCAGATTGCAATGATTGATTAATCTTGAATAACTCTAGCATTATCATTATTTACTCCAGTCGTTTTTCCTAAAGAAAAGCAAATATTTTAAAGTTCATCTAATATAATTGGGTGAAAATGAAAACCATCAAATCTACAGTTCATATTAATCGACTCGACTGTTTTATTTCGTCCGGTACATCGACCAGTTCAATAGACTGATTGATCAGTAAAACGCTCTCCACGAAATAGTCATAAATCTTAGAAGCAATTGCTTGTTCTAACTGTTTTAATATGGGTCATTCCAGCTCAAGTGGGTACACCACCTGTGGTCTATGTCACTGATTTGAGCCAAACTTAGCCAAAACGCTTATTTTGGCATTCTGAACAAACGCCTGGGCTACACTCCTGTGTTTTCGAGATTTTTAAAATTTCAACTTTCAGAAGAGATTAATCCAAAACCAAATAAGCTATTCGTGATCTTAGAACGTCAATTTGAAAGTTTTTTTTAATTTAAATTCATAAAGGTGTTCCCACCTTTCGTTTTTGTTATAGTAACTACAGTAAACAGGCTGATTACCGGCAGGTATCGAAATTGTCAAAAAATGGCCTATTTTCATCATAGGCGGGATTTTTTATTTTTTAATATTTTGGGCTCAAATTTTCAGAAAACTTTGGAAAACTCACCTATTTGATGTGTTTCCACGGGCAAATGATTTGGACGCACAGTTTTTGAGATATGACCAGGTGGATGAGAGGTAGTTTTGAGCTTTTCTGGTGAAAAATCAATGCTTTTGATGTATTTTAATTTTTCTTGAATTCCTTCACGCTGATGGCACAATATTATTTTTATTTTATTTTTCACATCTTCTGGGCTGGATTCTCATTATATAAAATCAATACTACCTCATTTATTTACTTCTGTAAAAAATATAATTATGGTCCTTAAAGTGAAAAATATGTTCCGTGCTTTAGAAATAGGATGAAATCAGATAGATTAGAAGGTATACAAAATTTCAGTTGTGGATGACTGCTGCAGGTACAACTGATAATTTGACATAAATAGTGTGTGTGCCTCGAATGTGACAAACAAGCAGCAGCATAAAGGTAACTTTAAGACCACAAGGCCCCGAAAAAAAAAATCAAATTCAATAAAGGACCCCTGTTGCATCAGAGATATTTAAAACCACACATCCAATATCATCCTTTTTAAAACGCCCTCCAGAAGCATGCATGTCTTCAAAGTAAAAAAAAAATCAAATTAAATTAAATACCACTTGCGCCCTCTGTTGCTTCAGTCACATTAAATTCAAGAATTACAATTTCGTCATCCATTACAAAAGTTTTCCAATTGAATCAGTATCATCCAAGTATGAAATAAAATTCAAATAAAGACTCCTAGCACCTCCTGTTACAAACCAATAATTCAAGTTTCAGGAAACAAAAACTAAGAAATAAAATCAAATTCAACTAAAGACCACTTGCGCACCTGTTGCTTCAGTTACATTAAAACCAGCAGTTACAACTTCATCAAACATTACAAACGCTTTCTATTTGCATTAGTATAACCAAAGTTTTAAAAAAAATATCAAATTCAATAAAAGACCCCTTCACAGCAAAACATAAATTGTAAAAATGATGATGATTGTGTCCTTTTTGGCATGTAATATTACACCATATTTTCGACACGACTGAAGTGTATCCACTTTGATGTGATATTAAAATTACATTTTTGTTGTGTAGTGCCCCCTGTTGCATGAGGGATATTTAAAACCACATATCCAATTTTCTCATTTTTCAAACGCCCTCCAGAAACATGCATATCATCAAAGTAAACAAGAAACAATCAAATTACATTCAAATTCAATTGCTTCAGTGACATTGAATCGAACAAGTACAATTTCATCAAACATTATAAACGCTTTTCAGTTGCATAAGTATCATCAAAGTATGAAATAAAACTCAAACAAAGATTCCTAGCACCCCCTGTTACGAACCAACAATGCTGAATTCTGGAAACAATCTTAACGCCCTGCAGAAGCATGCATATCATCAAAGTAAAAATATCAAATTCCATTAAAGACCCATTAGCGCCCCTGTTGCTTCAGTGACATTAAAACCAGCATTTTCAATTTTATCATACATTACAAGCGTCTTTCAGTTGCATAAGTATCATCAAGATACGAAAAAGAATTTTAATAGAGACTTCTAGTGCACCCTGTCACAAACCAATAATTACAATTTCAGGAAACCAAAAAAAAAACAAATTCAATTAAAGATCACTTGCGCCCCTTGTTACTTCAGGGACATTAAAACCAACATTTCCAATTTCATAAAACATTACAAACACTTCAGTTTCATTAATATCACCAAAGTTAACAAAATATCAAATTCAATTAAAGACCTCAAGCGCCCCCTGTGGCAGCAGAGATATTTGAAACCACACATCCAATTTCCCCATTTTTCAAACGCCCTCCACGAGCATGCTCATCATCAAAATAAAAACAAACAAAAATCAATTGAAGACCCCCTGTAACAAACCAACAATTCCAATTTCAGGAAACATAAATGAAGAAATAAAATCAAATTCAACTAAAGACCCCTAGCGCCCATTTTGCTTCGAGGAAATTAAAATTTTCTCAAACTTCACAAGCGCTTTAAATTTGCATTAGTATCATTAAAAAGAAATAAAAATAAATACGTCCCATAATGCAAACCATTTAAATTTAATGCAAAAATCAAAACGCCTTCCAGAAACATGTATATCATCAAAGAAAAAATATTTTAAGTCAAATTCAAATAAAGAACCATCAAATATTACAAACGCCTTCCAGTTGCATTGGTATAATCCAGGTTCTAGCGCTCCCTAGTTGTAAACTAACTATTCTAATTTCATGAAACATTCTAACAGCATCCAGAAGCATGCATGTCATCAAAGGAAAAAAAATATATAAAATTTAATCATATATTCCCCTGGTGCCCTCCTGTTGATATTAAAAAACACACTTTCAATTTCCTTATCTTCCAAACGCCTTGCAGTTTCATGAGTATCATCTAAGTAAAAAATAGAAAATAAATCAAGTTTTTAAAGATCGTTTTGTGTGATACAATTTTGTCAACCACTTCATAACTGCCCACGGCGGCTGTCTCAGAGAACTTAGATTTTTTGGAGAAACACAAGATAGGTGTGTGTTATGTTTATGGAATTTTGATTTTTTTTTTTCTAATGTGTATGAAACAATAGGAGGGCATTACCAGTAAGGGTCTAGCATGAGAAGTATCAGGAGGGCGTATGGGGTATGAAACACATATCATGCCCCCCTGGCCCCCCTGCCCCCCCCCCCTTTGCGCACGCCACTGGTCTTAACTGATTCAACTTTGTAGCCAATTGGTTATCCATGCTGACTTCGGTTCTGATCACCTTCCAGTAACTTTTGAAATATCCCAAGTAATAATTTCTAATCCCAACAGCTCTATTTTCAATTACCATAGAGCTGATTGGGAGCAATATCGAACATTTATGGAATATAGCTTCGATCCAAATATTCAATTAAAATATACGACGGTCTTCAGTATGTGATCCGTCTGAAAAATGTCCTTAGGCGGCAATACCAAAGAAAAAACTAGCTGGCGGAATTAAAAAAAAAAAAAAACAAATTAAAAAGTTATTCTCTGCCTGAGGAACAAAACCTTTGAAAATAAAGTTTCGACATTTTACCCAAATTCCGAACCCTTTTGGAAACTCACAAAAATTTTGAAAAAACCTCAAAAGCCTATTCCAGCGCTTAAAGAAGGTGGTAATATTTTGATAACAAATTTGGAAAAAGCTCAGAAACTTGCTTAGCAATTTGAGAGTTCCCATAATTTCAGTTTGGGTCTTACTAGTCCTATTGAGAATCAGGTTGTTCGGGATTTTCTGAATATTTTCTGATGATTCCTGGGGACTGATTTGGACGAAGTAAGATTCATCAAAGTTTATAATAGATCACAAATTTTATAATAGAAAAGCTCCAGGTGACAATGGAATTTTCTATATCCGCATCAAAAAATTCCCAGTGAGTACCTTGACTTTATTGGTAATATGATTTAACAGATGTTTCCATTTGCCATACTTTGCTGATAAATGGAAAAATGCAAAAGTTGTTCCAATTTTGAAACCGGATAGAAATCCAGCTGAAGCTTCTAGCTACCGTCCAATAAGTTTGCTTGCTTCAATAAGTAAACTTTTTGAAAAGATAATTTTAAATAGAATGATGCTTGATATAGAAAAAAAGCATTCGACAATGTTTGGCATGAAGGTTTGATTGATAAATTGCAAAAGTTTAATTTTCTACTCTATATTATGAAATTAGTTCAAAATTATTTATCTGACAGAACTCTGCAGGTAAATTATCAAAATTCCAAATCTTATCGACTACCTGTTGGAGCTGCAGGTCCGCAAGTTAGCATTATTGGGCCTATATTGTATAACATTTTCACTTCGGACCTGTCTGATTTGCCTCAAGGTTGCCACAAATATTTACTCACTGATGACACAGGCATTTCTGCTTAAGGAAGAAGTCTTCGTGTTATTTTGCAATAGACTGCAGAAAAGTTTAGACATTTTCTCTTCTTCTTGCCAGCGCCGGTGGTGTAGTGGTAAGCGTGACTGCTTTCTAACACCCCAATGGTTCAATCCCCAGCCGAGGTCGGTGGGATTTTTCTGAGGCATAAAAATCTCTGGTCACGTCTTCCTTCGGAAGGGAAGTAAAGCCGTTGGTCCCGGCCCATGTGTCTTGTGAATGGGTGCGATATCCTACGCAGGTGTGGAAGCTGCTTTCTGCTTGTTACATGAAATTTCGGAAATCGAAATTTTTTTTTGATGCCAAATGTCTTAAAAATGCATGAGACGTCAAAATTTGGTGTTATCTCGATTTTTTTTTTTTCAAAAATCCACTTTCTGGGACTTTTTTTTTCATGAGTTCTATATGGAATATAGAAGATTGATGAGTCGGCTTCTAAAACTGTTCACAATTGTCTCCAAACTGCTTATATATCGAATTAAACCACCATTTAGGATCTAATACGAAATAATTCACTAGGGTGGTCCAATTATTCTTCATAAGAGTGGTCCAAAAATCAAAAAACCATTACTTTTTACCAAAAGCATGTATCTGAAAATATCATCATGTTGTGTTTTGGAATTTTTAAGAATCCAAACTTCAAAACATTTGATGATATTACTTTTTAGTATCTGAGACCACGTAAAATAGAAGCATGGACAGTCATAAATCGTAGAATAATTCCGAAAATTGTACAGGACAACCGTTAGTGCTGCTTAGTTTACAGTACAATCTGACGAAAGTACAATGACTTTCTAACATATCCACCTAATACGGGACAACCCTTTATATGTGTTTCTTTTAAATTCCTACCCTATAGAGGTGCCAAAAAAGTACCCGCATAAAGCATATTGTTTATCTGGCTTCCTTTTGGGTATTAATTAAAAAACACACACTAACAGTGTTCTCCTACAGGCAAGCAACGGTCTCAAGTACTTATTTCTACGTAAACTTTTTCTACCTATGCTTTAGTATAAAAAAGGATGCGATCTGAGGATGTATGATCAATCAGTAGTGCGTTTGAAGAAGACAACAAGCAGAGAACTGATAGAGAATAGTACAACAGTTTGTTAAAAATTGTTGACATTTGACTAGTTGGAGAATATCTGCCATCGTTCGGCCATTCTGTTATCTTGCCGACGAAAAAAAAAGGTTGTAAGCTTAGTGCCTTCCTAACAATAAAGGAATTAAAGGATGCTTGGAAGAAAAAAAAAAACTTAACACATTTGGTAAATGACATAAGCATAAAGAAAAAAAAAACTGTTGCTATTTTTCAATACCTGGAAAGCCTTATTAAAATGCAAACTTAGAATGGCTAACAAAGACGTCGAAAAAAGGAACACATTTCATGGATCATTGCGGAGTTTGTTTGATATCGGGAAAAATTTTAAGGCAAAAACCCGTGAAGAAAAGCAGGCGATGCAATATTTGCAAAAACAGCGGGAACAAGCTCATCTTGAAGAAGAAACTGAGGTTCTCCCTACCAATGAAACCATTTCGTGTAGCGATTTTGAGGAAGAAGGGTCAAGCCAAAGACCGGATCAAATTTGTAGTGCAACCTCAATTGAAACATCATCACAAAACGACAGCCAGGCTGGGTCAGTGTACTCGCCTAGTACATCCGAAAGAGCTTCTCCAAAAACAGGTACGTTGTGATGTTTTACTAATGTTTTTTTTTTCTTATACACCTATTACCATCCATATTAATATATTTTGAACGTTTTAGGTTCTCCAAAACCAGCTTTGACACGTAAATCGCAACTGATACGAGTTGTTACAGTTGAGGTAGCTGCTGCATTGGACCGCTGTAAAGTGAGTGATCGAAATGCTGTGTTTCTAATATCATCGATCGCTAAAGCTTTAGGGCACGATGTTTCATCATTATTGTTGAACAAGGAATCTGTCAGAATCGCCAGAGCAGGAATTCGCTTACAAATGCAACATGATTTAAAAGCGTCGTTTAAGCCCGATATAAATTTAACAGTACATTGGGATTCTAATCTGCTACCTAACATATTACCATTCAAAGTTCTACCAAAAACCGAGCGCTTGGCCATAGTTGTATCAGGCAAAGGCATTAGCAAACTATTGGCTGTTCCACCCATCGAAAACTCTACGGGGGCACAACAAGCAGAAGCGGTGTACAATGCAGTCGTCGAATGGGGGCTTGCGGACAGGTATGATCTTAAATCTTGTATGTTCACCTCAGAATTCTGACTATTTTATCGTTTGTTTTCAGAATTATGTTACATCTTTTGATACTACTGCATCAAACACCGGTAGAAAAAAAAAGGTGCGTGTCAGTACCTGTACAAATTGTTTAAGAGGCAGCTTATAGGCCTCCCTTGTAGACACCACATACATGAACTGCTACTTGGCAAAGCTTTTAAAATTCTGAAATTTGAAACGCCAAAGTCTCCAAATGTTGAGATTTTTAAAAAATTCCAATCAAAATGGCACATTTTGGAAAAGACTTCATACAACTCAGGTATGGATGATGATTTTTTTTTCAAATAGCTATTTCGGAAATAGAAAGATTGGCGTTATTGGAATTTTATGAAAAACAAATTAGAGAGCAACACCACCGTGGTGATTACCGAGATGTTCTACATCTTGCCATTTTATATTTGGGTGGAAAAATCGATGAAAAATTACAAATTAGAGCTCCTGGTGCGTTCCACAATGCAAGGTGGATGGCCAAAATCATTTATTCTTTGAAAATGTTTATTCTTCGGCATGAATTTGCTTTACCAGATAAAACTAAAAATCAACTAGCTCGATTTTGTGTGTTCATTATAAAAATTTATTTGAAAAGTTGGTTTCTTTCTCCGTATGCTGCGATGGCACTCAACAACGATCTGAACCTGTTAAAAATATTGAAGGAATATGAAACTGTTGATGAAGACGTTGCGAAAGCAACTTGCAATATTTAGAATTTGGACAACAGCTTTATGGGACTATGTCTGTTCGACGAAAATGTAGACCTCCCGGTTTAGAAAAAGGTCATCGAAGCCTTACTTCTATCAGGTAAATGGTTTAATTGATACATTTGCATTTAATTTTCTAATAATTTTTTTTACAGATACTCATAAAAACTTTACAGCCAGATCCATAGTTGAATCCAACGATATTTCAACGATTGAACTGCACTCGTTTGTACAAGGCAGCAGTGGTATTGAAAACTTATTCAAAGCTCTCCAAATTCCGAAGTCGTTGCTGAATGTCGATATGGAGCAGTGGAGTAGTTCCATCGAGTTTAAAAATGCCAAAAGACGGGTTAAATGTTTGGAAGTAGTTAATGATAATGCAGAGTGTGGTATAGCATTGATTAAAACATACAATTCAAAACTATCAACGGATGAAGATCAAAAGCAGTGCATTTTACAATTAGTTGAAGATCATCGAAAAAATTATAAGAGTACCAGGAAATCTGATTTTGTGTAGCTAATTAGAAAAATATATCAAATTATAAAACAAGTATTTTTTTCATCTTTTCAGGCAAATGTTCCTCTTGTGTAAAACTCATGATTCCCAAAAAAAAAGGATTAACGCAATTCAAGATATTTTTACAATTGATTTTAGGAATTTCTGATGAAAAGTTGTGGTTTTTCATATAATTTTGAATTTTTTGACCACCCTAATGAAAAATAATTGGACCACCCTAGTGAATTATTTCGTATTAGATCCTAAATGGTGGTTTAATTCGATATATAAGCAGGTTGGAGACAATTGTGAACAGTTTTAGAAGCCGACTCATCAATCTTCTATATTCCATATAGAACTCATGAAAAAAATTCTAAGTCCCAGAAAGGCGATTTTTGAAAAAAAAAAATGTTTTCGAGGTAACACCATATCTCGACGTTTCATGCATTTTTAAGACATTTGGCATAAATTTTTTTTTTTTTTTTTGATTTCCGAAATTTTATGGGAGTGAAAATAGTGAAAAAAGTCAAACTTTGACGCGTTTGCGCCACCCCTAAATCATGTCCGATTGAGCTCAAATTTTGCATAGGATCATTTTTCGAGGCAATAAACATTTTGTATCTGGTTTGTTAGCGAAATTAAAAATTACCATTTTCGCTGGCAGTCTAGCATATATTTACTGGAAAATAAAACTAAACTGAGCGGGAAAAACTGAGTGGGGTTGGGAAACTAGGAATGCCTGTTGGTCAGCGCGTTTGTCGATCGCAGATCGAATTTGATTTGGTAGGGGCACAATTCGATCAGTCGATCACTTTTCCCAGGGGCATCTTTGGCTATTGCTTCTATCACAAACGAAATGTATGATTGTTGGAGCCGTTCCACACAATCACTTTTCATCGCTCTCTACGATTTTCCTCAAACTCGAAGCAACAATGTGCTAGTGTCCAGTCATTTCATGATCTCGTAACCTACTTCCTCTGGCTCCCTGGCAGCGGTCTCTCTTGCCGAGTTGTTCACGTTCACTAGTGTCCCCCACAGTCCTTATCAGTTCCAATAGCAAGCAGTCAAAATTGAAGCAAAGTTTCGTAACAATTCCAGTCTCATGCTGCTTCGAATCCGTTTCAAAACATTCGAACTGTCAGAAACACTGGATGACCAAGCATACCCAAATGTTCACAGTTCCACTAAAAAATACAGTCGGTACAATGACCGGTACTGCCGGCACACTTGGGGCACACTGAGAAAAAATGCCACCTGTGTTGAGTGTGTCAAGTGGCTTACCCCTTGGCCCAACCCATACTAAACATAGAATTTAGTGAATTTTGTTACAAACAGTTAACAATGATTAGTAGTGCCAGTGGTGTAGTGGTAAGCGTGATTACGTCTCACCCCAGCAGGCCTGGGTTCAATCCCAGTCGGCGCCACCGGGATGTTCTGAGGCAGAACATCTCTGATCACGCCTTCCTTCGGAAGGGAAGTAAAGCTGTTGGTTCATAAGTTGATGGGTCGATAGGTAGAGTCCAGGTGTGGAAGCTGCCTCCCTGGCGTTGATAGCATTGGTGCTCAGCACGGAAAACAAGATCAACGGAAAACAAATCAAGGAAAAAAAAAATTAAGGTCATTCGTGACCTGTCCAGGGTGAGATTTGTATTCAAGTCTTTCAGCATGAGAAGCATGGCTGCTAACCATTTGGGCCAGGCCCGTGTTCAGTTAAATATTATGAATGCGAAATCAGTAATCGAAGTGAATTCATTGATGGCAGGATCAGTATTCCTTTTGACTCAATAGCATAATATTTAAGGTACTCCCATTTTGGATGAGTTAACCATTTTTTCCTTGATTTGTTTTTCCTACTTATCGACCCATCAACTCATAAACCGGGGACAAAAGGCTTTACTTCCCTGATCAGAGATGTTATGTCTCAGACCATCCCGTCAGCGCCGACTGGGATTGAACCTGGGGTGAGAGGTAATGAAGCTTACCACTTCACCACCGGCGCCGCTTAAGTTAACCGTTAATCCATACAAACTGAGATCAACAGGAGCATTTTTGTTAATAAGGCCAGAGTTGCAATCTACCACAATCACGATCGTCAAACAGCTGATGATAATAACGCTTAGTACATTCATATAGGCTTGTCCATTAGAGTGATGCAAAATTTGAAATTTTCGCTCCACAATACTTAAACGATTACAAATCGGATCCTGACTAACCTCTCAAAATTTGAACCCATTTGGTGAGAAACTGAGATGGCACAAACCATTTGAAGTTTGTATGGGAGTTACTATGGTAAAACCAAGATTTTTGTTCATGTCTATCTAATAATTCACCATATCTGTCTGCTTCAAAAGCTTTCAACTATACTTGTAGGAAATTTTCCCAGCTACAACTTTGCTCAAGACCACTTTTTGATTAAATGCAAGAATCGAAAGTTATCAATGATTCAATGCGATGATGTCTTATGATCATGCTCAATCAACTGCTCAGCAGGCAACATTGGTGTTTCTGGGACGTTGAATAGGACAGAAAAATCATGGCTACTATGTCACACTGCAAAATACAGTGTTGCCTACAGAGCAGCTGCTTGATCATGTCATAAGTTTACCAATCTCTTAAATAATTAATAACTTTGTCCTGTCTCGTTTTACATAGAAACGATCTTGAGCAAAGTTGTAGCTGAGAAAATGTTCTATAAGAATGGCTATCGAACTGTTTTGCAGCTTAATATGGAAAAAGACTAGAAGGCAATGAACAAAAAGTTGAGATTTCCCATAGTAATTTACATGTAAACTTCAAATGGCTTGTGCGAAGAATGTTTCTAACCAAATGAGTTGTAACTTTGGGAGGCTAATCAGAACCCGATTTGAAACCATTTAAGCTCTGTGGAGCGAAAAAGTCAAATTTTGCATCAGTCTATTGTCCATCCATCAAGTTGACGAAAGAAGCAAAAAGCAACTGGTGAATGTCGTCTTCGGTGGTGATCCATCACCAATATGGTCGTTCTCGACAATCACGACGCTCAACTGTACTCGTTTTGAAGCAGTTGCTGCTTTGCTTGCTTATGTGAGTGTGTTGATGAGTGAGCCTAACAGCTTCTGTTTAATTTCGAAATCTTTGTTTGTAGCTCACACAGTTGCGCGTGCCGAGACGAACTTGGAATGCGTAGGCATTGTTTTAATTTTATTCTGTCGTTTCGCTTATTCTCATCATCGTACTGCAAAACGTTCTGTCAGCGAAAGTTGGTTGATTGCATCACTGAATAAGGCTCATTTGAATTACCTTTACAGAGCCGAGGATTCTTGTTCACTTAAAGGTAAAACACAATAAACACTATATCTTCCGCTTTCCAATAAACCTCCTCCATCAGAACGAGATTCGCTTCCAGTGGTTTCATTGTATGGTCGTATGGCCAACGGGGGGCAGAGTGCTTCCATTGCAGCTATGGATGCAAAACGTGGTCATCTCTCACACACTCATCACGAAACGGTTGCTTTCCAAAGTCGACGACGCATCGACCGAAAGAACTGCTGATGAAGAACAATGAGGAAGACCACACCTAGGCGGAAAATACAAAGGTGACACACAATGAAGTTGTTGTTGTTGTTGTTGTTGTTCTTTATTAGTGAAATTTAACATCCTGCGGATGCATTCATGTCAGTTGAATTGGTTTTTGTGTAAACAGTGTGAAGAACAAATTGAATTCACAACATGAAATGTAAAATTATTGATCCCAACGAAATGCACTCTAAACCGGTTGAAAATCTCTTAACCATCACACAACCACTCAGAACCACCCGTGCCCATGCTATCATTGTCCCAGTTAGAGAAGTGGAGTGGGCAAGCGTCCTGAAAAATGCTCCTCTAGAAGCCCATTTTAGAATCTTTAATAATCATCTTAAGATGCTTCCTTCAGAAGCCTTCCTTAAAATCCTATGTTAGAATCCTCTTATAGCCTACTCCAGATTACTGATAGCCAATCCCCTTCTCGATCAAAAAAAAAAAAAACATGGGCAGGAGAGCAAATCTGAGGTACGATAACCCTAACTCCATGTATCACCTAAAATACGACTGTTTTGTCAAGTTCTATCAGATGTGGTTTTCAGAGGTCTTTTAACAAAAACAAAACTTCTATTACAGAAGGTGTCCAAAATTTAGCCTACAAGGCCACTGAGCTCCTTACATCACAAATAATAACCATTGCAAACGAGAATTGTTCCTGGTGATTTGTTTCATCATATAATCGTGTTTAGAAACAGAAGATGTAGTAGGGGAATGTCGGTAAACATGGACACTTGCTGCTTTAAATCAAAACATCCCTGTAGATTGGATTTAGAACAAAAGTCTTTGAACATAAAATCAATGAATAGGTTTGTTTATAATGAAAGTATACAGCACTAAATATATTCAAAAAAATATTTTTTGATTTCAATCTGGTGTTCGTTTTTACCGACAACCCTTAACTCTTTGAAGTGAAAAAGCATGTGATTAAATGTACAATTTTCTGCTCAGTAAGAATAAACAGTCGGCACTAGGCCACCCGATTATTTATTTTGTACGGTGGCATTTATCTCAAGTCCTTCTAATGACATCCAAATTGAATGCAACTGGTTGCAAATGGACAAAAAAAACTCCAACATTGTGTATTGCAGGGTGACCAGTGAACCAGGAAATCAGGAAAATCGGAAAAATGCCGGAGCTTCGTCTTCTTTTTGAACAAATAAGATTTTGTACCTTGAAAAAATGCATGACCCCTTGAACTAAGCTAGATTTTCAGGATAAAACCACTTCAAAAGTCTTCAATTTTGAAAAGTTTTAGACTTTTAACTACTTTGAAGAGTTTTAGAGTTTTTCTCAAGCAATTTTGAGAAGATTTTGCTATGAATGCTAGAGATAACACCAACAGCGGCTGGCGTGACCATAATCAGTTGAGAGGGTGTTCCAAAGCGCCAAAAAGAACGGTGAGAATCTTGAGACGACGTTGGATCGATTGTTGCTGGAGCTGTTGTACATTTTGATGTTATCTTCTGGAGAATTTTAAAACTCTTTTAGACGAATGTTTTATACTTGAATTTGTTGCCTGTATCTCTTCTAATAAAAAAGATATACCCAAATATAGTAAAAAATATGACTAAATTAACTGGCTCACCCACCCTAGGTCCATAAAATACTTCTTCAAATTAGATTTTCACATGGGACTGGTACGCCAACATCTTTTCGTAGGCAGCATAAAAAAGTGAAAACGAATCAATCAAAGCTAGGCCCAAGCGTAGGTTCGCGGTTATGCTCCCTATTGTTATTAGTAGATAGAAAGATGCCACTTCTCTGGTTTTTCAGCAGTTTTGCATTCAATATGCTTCCAATCAGCTCAAAATGAAAATTAAAATGAAATATTGGTACTGAATAAAAAAAAAGCTGAATTGGTTTAAAAAAAAGCTACACAAGCACTTTAGCCCTAAGTTATTGCTTGGAAAGTATTCATTTTAAATTTGATGTGTTGATAAGAATTTAGGTTTGTGGCTTAGGGTTGGACTATTAATGAAATAGGGTGCTGGTAGGTGTTTTTTGGGCACCCACTGATATAACGACGGTGCGGCTTCTACCAGCCTGTCAGAAGATCTTTTCGGTGATCGTCTCACAACAGTGAGAATCTCACATTAGAGCGCCGAAAAAGCAGCTGGGCACATTATGTAGAGTGAGCACTCACCATCCCATTGATGGTTAAATTTGTTTTGACCATAATTTTGAGTTTTAAGAACGCATCTTCATGCTAAAGTCTAACCGATCGGAATCGAATGAAACCAAAAATTAATCACATACACAAACACACCCACATCCAGAGAGAAATATTATTGTACTGAAAATTTTGACCCGCAATGTACATAATCAGTATGCTGTTGGTAAGACTGAAAGCCATATGCAATCCTCCGGAAATAAATATAATGCATTTGTTTTTCAATTTATTCATGTTTCACACCATATTAACATAAAAATATGAAATATTTATAACAGTTTTTTTTCTTATAGTATGAATTAAATTGATTTTGCGAAAATTACTTTTTTATTTTAACACTACAGATTTGTAACATCAATTTGTTAATTTTCAGAAGGCGCGTATATTTATTCGAAGTAAAATGTTTCGTTTCACCATAAAACTTGAAGCGTTTGAAAAAAACGGAATAGACATCAATTCTTTGAAGTCATTACCCAAGTAACAATTCAGTAACCATTAAGCATCCACTCTGATTTATGATGGTTTTATACCGGCAATGAACAATCCATTTAGTTTAAATATAGCATTTTAAAGTGTAAACCATTCCTGCTTAGAAATTCAGCCTTTTGCTGTTTTAAAAACCTTTTATAGTCTGGCAAGAAAGTCAAAAACTGTCTTGTTTTAAAAATAAATTTAAAACAGTTATCAATCCCTTCTTAAAACTGTTCTGTAATTCAAGCATAAACGTCATTAGCAATTGTTTATTAATGTCATGATAAAATACTTTATAAACGGGTTCTATCATTATAAAAGCAACCATAAAACAATTAGGTTTTGCATTAGAGAAAAAAGCATTTATTGTTGCTTTTTAGCCTTTTTAAAGTGCATCATTAACTCCCCAATTACTTTGTTTACCAATTGAGCTTAAAAGTTGGTTCCTCATAGTTAATAGCTGCCTCAATGTAGGATGAAAAAATCAAGTAAATTTCATATAAATTACTTCTTTAGAAGAACCAGCGCACCACCAACGACTGACCATCTTTCGGAGAAGAGTAAAGTGAGCGGGGCCCTGGAACTCATAAAACATTGTCTAAAGTTGAAAAACATACCAGCCTTCTGCAGATCTTGCGATGACAATCGAAATAACAACCGACAGCAAACCACTGAAACTGTTAGCGGAGATTAGCTGGTTTCCGATCGAAAGCAGCGATTTTATTCGGCGAAAGACTCTTCGAAAATTTCATTCAACCGTACATCCTCTTCATCATTGGATGGTGCACTTCTGTAACTATCCGGAAGAAGGGGATCTTTTTCGGGAATGATTGCGCTTCCAGCTGTTCGAAATGCGAAATGTTGCAACACAAACTATCTGAGGAACTGCTCCCAATCCTTCGGGAGAAAACCGCCTGGAAGAACACTGGATCCCACAGCGCAACTAAATATCGAAAGATAAACAAACTTTGACGTTTATATTTTTGCAGGCAACTTTTCCTCCATAAATGCTGCCATAAATCTGAACGGGTTAAGATCAAGCAAAATGGCTTTAGATAAATACAATTCAGCCTGCAAGTTTTCTTCATAAAAGCCATTTTAAAACCTTTTTAATTTGTTAAGGAATTCTTGAAAGCAAAACAACTTTTTCACAAATGACCCATGAAAATCAACTTTTATGCCACCGCCATGTTACAATTACTTTGCTTGTTTTTTACAATCTTCGATTTTCAATCAATATTTCCTTAGATATAACTATATTTTGGTAAATTTAGCAATGAGCAAAAATTTAAATGCGAAAGTAATAAAAAAAAATCTCGGTCAAGCTCGATCTGAAGAATATTTTTTTTTAATATGTTAAATAATTGGTCAAATCGACGTTTTACGATGGTGGACTTAATTTTTTCTATGTTTTCACGTACATTTCACATAAAATTTGATATGGCACTTAAAACTAAGCCACTTAATGTGAACTATTGTAATAAATTTGGATATTCAACAAGATTTTTATACCATCAGTTTCTATTTTAATTATTTTGATAAGATCGGATTCATAAATCCTTTTCTATCTTGATTGATGATTTCCTAGCGGATTCAGCATGCGGCTAGGGGAAATGGCTCGGAAAGGGTTTTTATTGTTGCTAAATAGCTTTTGTTGTAGCTTTCGAATGGTTCTCAATGCGTTCGTCACACTACTTTTTGCAGTAAATCAATCTTGAAGAGCTTCGAGAATACACCCTTCAGAACCTTCTCCAGGTTGGGCCAACTAGACACATTCTAGTCTTAATGAGGTTTTGGTGGATGCATTAATGACAAAATAGCCTTGACCAGGGTTTTATGAATGTTGTTTTATAGTTGCTTTGTAGTATTTCATAAAACTTAAAATGTTACTTGGGTAATTTCATATGTTTATTCTAATTACTTTTTTCTACGATTGTCATCTACGAAAATATATATAAAATCCAAATAAAAGCATCAGTATTCTTTTTCCGCATAACCACACCTAAATATCCAATACATATACATGGTTAACTAAAATGTCGTTCATATGTATTCGAAAACATCACTGTACTGTTTTAACGATGTTAGTTAAACATTACAGTTAAGTCAGTCAAAACCGCATTTGCAACTTGTGTCATTAAAATATTATGTAACATGAAACTTATTTGCAACACCTATTGCGACAAACATAGGTTGCAAAGAGACTCCACCTTCTACGCTTTTTAAGGTACAATGAAGTTTTATATGCGATGCGTTATCCATAATTTAGACCTTCATTTAGTCACACTAAGCTTGTTGTTACTCACTGAGAAACAAATGGTGTTGCTTGGGAAGTGTTCCAGAGATAATTTCCAATGGAATTTTGGAAAGAACTCTACGAGAGTTTTGACTAGAGCTCCAAGTCAATTGTATGAGTTCAGAGTAATTTTTAAGAAGCTCTTTGAATTAAAATACAAGGGAAATTGAACTTTGAGGGTACAATTCCATAGGAATTCTGTGAAGATTTGTAAGGGAATTTCGACGATAATTCCAACGGCATCTCGAACAGAATTTTCAGGAGAATTTCAATGGAAATCGCAGAGGAATTTAGTGGAGAAGAACTTCATGAGAATTCTGCGAGAAGAAGAAGTGTTAGTTTGTTTACTAAAATGAACTATGCCCATTTTGTTATGGCAAGTTTTGCTATAAAAAATTCTCCTCGTGTTTATTACCGAAATTCACATCAAAGGTTGATTAATTGCGTAGGAAATCTGTTTGGCACAGCATTTGTGACCAGCATACATCTTCCGGTCGTATGAAGCAGGTCAAAAACTGTCCAAATCCACCCATATTTTTTTTTTGTTTTGAATTTCTGTATGGCAAAATAGTGAACATTAACGGCAAAGAACTCACCAACACTGGGAGACCGTGAGCTCCTGCCCGACTGTGATATTTTCCGCCTAGGGACCACACAATGGTTGCTGCCGAGTAAATAGACGATCGTGTGACACACATCAAAAGTGGCCTGCTTCGGTCGACAGCCATCAACACTCATCAACTGGAGTAATTGAAAAGAGTTTCAGGATAACAGCAAATGTTGATTTCAATTTGACCTCCAGCTTTGGTCGGGTTCATCACATTACATCAGAATTCAAAAACAAGATAAGTTACAGCCATATCGAGTGTCAAGGGTCACATTGGTCACATCCGGCCATGTTCCGGGTACCCTGAAGAAAGTGGTCACTTCTTGGCTAGGACAAAAACCCAACATGTGACACATACAATTACAGCAGAATTCAAAAATTAAATCCTGGTCGAAAAAGGGCATATCAAGTGTCCTAGACTACATTATTGGTCACATCCGGAAACACCGTAAGCAAACACACAGAACTGTAAAACAAACTCATTGCTGGTCACATTACGTACCCAAGACTACATTGGCCATCACCTGGACATGGCCCGGATACCACATGGTATGTGACTCAGAATTTGATTTAGTAAAATCAAATCTCACCATCTCACCATTTTATACGACATGAGTACGCTATTTTAAAGCATAAGCAATTATTATGAAAGCTGGTCTGCAATGGGAAACATAAGTTTTATCAGCGAAGAATAACGCTCGAGCATAACAAATACGACTCATCAGTTTAACTAGTCACAACCAGCACCGCCCGCCACAAGCTGCAAAGTAGCCATCAAACATAAATCACAACGGTGGCAATTAGCTCAGAAGCACCTGCAAAGACGCAATTCACAGCGCACCGAATGCCAACGCTCTACTGAAGCAGTTAATCAAATTACTGCACTAAGCACAACGCTCATTGTCACCATTCTTACTTTTTATGAAATCCATCGCCTTATATTCATTTCACTTCCAACTGTCACACCGTTTTTGCACGTTTGCACGATACTAATTAATCCACACTTTCGTAGGAAAGAATCACTTATTCCCTCACCACGACACAACTGGTGCACTTTCCTGCACCCTAGACATTGCAATTTTCCAACTCCCCAAGGTCGTCGTCATATTTACTTGAACGTCTTACTCCTGCGGAACTGCCCGCTTTCGTTCGTTCGGTTGGGTTTCCACTAATCACATTAAGACAACGGTTGCCTTTTGCCTTCCAGGACCGTCCCCACGTGCCACCATCCTCGGGTTATTGCTTGTAAAGTAGAAGAAAATTGCCACGTTTTACCCGCGGGATTTTCCGCCACTAACCGCCTTCAGAGGAATTCATTTGTTTGCTCTGCACTCGGTGTAGGTAGATGAGGGTGGCAACATGAGAAGCAACAGAAGACAAACCGGAGTCGGGGGGAAACTGTTATTCTTTCATTATCTTCCCCGGAGCAGTTGGTGACGACGACACTTTGTGTCACTTTTTTCTTCCTTCTCCCGTGTGGAACTATCTTCTTTTCATTTCAACGTGGGGAATTCGTTCTGTTGACTCTTGTGTGTCTCGTGATGAAAACTTGTTAAGTACTCATTAATCTTCTAGCAGCGCTCTCCGACGGGAGCAAATAGATACACGATGGCCAAGCACAACTGTACAATCCGATGGACGCGGGTGTTACTAATTGTCGTCGTTGTGTCCTTTTTCTTTTTTTTTTCCTCCACTGACCGGTTCCCAAATGAGACTGTAGCTGCAGTGTGTGTTCTTACACAGAAGGTGGCATGAACTAACATTACTGCTATTCGGACACTACGCAGTGACCAGGTGGGAAATTGCGATGCAATTGTGGAGACACCGTTCGGTCTAGAATGTGGACAGAACAAACAAAAAATCAAAAGCAGACTCATTTACGTTGTAGGGTGAAAAAGCTAAGTTTTACAGTTAGCGGGAAGCTATCGAGGTTTACCACGAGGTTTACCGAGCGTCTTGTGAAAAGCAACTGCTTCAATGGAGACGCATGGTTTTTGATCTAGTATGAAAAAGAACAATCATACATGCCAAATCTCGTATGGTTTGAACTTTTATAGATTCGATTGGAGTTTCAAGCAACGTAATCTTTAAAATTTTATTTGTTCTTTGACTATTACGTACCAATTGAAATTGTACGCTTACTCTCAACATGAGTCATAGCATGATATAGAGAAAACTAAGGAAATGTCTCATAGCATATCATAGCATAGCTAGCATAAATCAGGTTACACAACGTCGTAGGTGTTGCGAGCTCCAAACTGTTGTTAAAGAGAAGACCCACCTTCATCCGTTGCTGTTTGATAGTAATTTGTGGTTAACCACTACCTCTTAGATACAGGATAAGTCTCCCTCCAACAGACTAGAGCTGTCCTGGCCACGCCCTTTCATCTGGTGGGGATAGGAGAGGAGAGAAAAATTCCTGATATTTCTTCTCCCGTAGGCACAAAACCTTCACGTCTTTTCAGATTGTCAATAATAACACATTCAAACATTTTAAAATACAATAATAAATCAGATAGTAAACTCAATAGAAAAATAAATTCAACTAGAAAAATCTGGAAAAATATATTAAATTTAGAAAAAAATACGAGTGACAATCCACTTTCATATACCATGTGCTGCATTGTCCCTTGTCCATCCTGGCTTCTTGCGGTATGAAAGAGAAAGAAAACTAAGGAAATGCCTCATATTTTTGAAATAGCCAGGCTGAATGGGTATCAATATATAATAGACTGATGCAAAATTTGAAATTTTCGCTCCACATAGGTCAAACGGTTTCAAATCGGGTCCTGATTAGCCTCCGAAAGTTTAAACTCATTTGATAAATTTTTATCAGCTACAACTTTGCAGAAAATCATTTTTCAGCCAAACGTCAAATTAAATAGTTATTAATTGTTTAAGAGATTGATAATCTTATGGCTAGATTAAGCAACTGTATTGGGGGCAACACTGTATTCTGCAGTATGACATAGTAGCCATAAACACCAATGTTGCCTGCTGAACAGTTGATTGAGCATAATCATAAGACATCAGTGACTTGAATCATTGATTTTTTTTTTCCTTACATTTGATCGAAAAGAAGTCTTCAACAAAGTTGTAGCTGAGAAAATTCAGCTATCATTTTCTAAAGTAGAGTGAACTGATAAATTTTGAGATAGATACAAACCGAAATTATGGTTTCTTCATAGTACTTCCCATATAAACTTCAAATGGGTTGTGTCAAGTCAATATGGCGGCTTCCGGTGGGAGAAAAACTGGGAATTACTGCCAAATTACCCACAGTATCAGTATTTTTAGAATTGGGGTGACTTGTAGGGTCCGGAAATAGATGTCTGAGGCCATTTTGAATTCGGTATGGCGGCTTCCGGTGCGAGAAAAATGTGAAATTACTGCCAAATTACCCACAGTATGAGTATTTTTGGAATCATGGTAACGTGTAGGGCTCGGAAACCGATGTCTGAGGCCATTTTGAAAATCAAGATGGCGGCTTCCGGTTCGAGAAAAACTTGAAAATTCTGTCAAATACCCCACAGAACTGGTATTTTTGGAGTCGGGGTGACGTGTAGGAACAGGAAATCGATATCTGAGGCCATATTTAAATTCAAGATGGAGGCTTCCGGTTGGAGAAAAACTTGGATTTTTTGTCAAATACCCCTCAGCATGGGTATTTTTAGAATTGGGGTGAGTGCAGGGGCCGGAAATCGATGCCTGACGCCATTTTGAATTCAATATGGCAGCTTCAGGTGCAAGAAAAATGGGGAATTACTGCCAAATTACCCACAGTATGAGTATTTTTGGAATCTTGGCGATGTGTAGGGTCCGGAAATCGATGTCTGAGGCCATTTTGAAATTCAATATTGCGGCTTCCGGTTAGAGAAAAACTTGGAAATTCTGTCAAATACCCCACAGAACTGGTATTTTTGGAGTCGGGGTGACGTGTAGGAACAGGAAATCGATATCTGAGGCCATATTTAAATTCAAGATGGAGGCTTCCGGTTGGAGAAAAACTTGGATTTTTTGTCAAATACCCCTCAGCATGGGTATTTTTAGAATTGAAGTGACGTGTAGGGACCGGAAATCGATGTCTGACGCCATTTTGAATCCAATATGGCGGCTTCCGGCTGGAGAAAAGCTGGTAATTCCTGCTAAATTACCCATAGTCGAGTATTTTTGGAATCTTGGTGACGTGTAGGGTCTAGAAATCGATATCTGAGGCCATTTTGAAATTTAAGCTGGTGGCTTCCGGTTAGAGAAAAACTTGGAAATTCTGTCAAATACCTCACAATATTTGGGGGGGCGACTCTAGCTACGATGTAGGAAAAATTGTATTTTGCTGTGGTTAGCTGCGCGCACCCTGAGTAGATAGAAAAAGATTGATGACGATTCTGAAGATTTCTTGCAAAAAGATGATGCGCGATGCAAGTAAATGCGAGCAATGAAAGAAATTTTTTCGAAGATTGATTCGCTAGTGTGAGATATGTTGAGCATCTAGAATTGAAATTTAGATGTGTCGCCCCCTCGACAATATGGGTATTTTTGGAATCAGTATGATGTGTAGGGTTCGGAAATCCATATCTGACGCCTTTTTAAAATCCAAATGGTGGTTTCCAATTAGAGAAAAATATAAAAATACTGTAAAATATTCCTCAATTTGGGTATTTTTGAAATCGTGTTGATATGTAGATACCGGAAATTCATGTCTGACGCGATGTTGAAATCCAAGATGGTGGTTTTCGGTAGAAGAAAAATTTGGAAACACTGTCAAATTGACCATAATATGAGTGTTTTTGGAATTAGGGTGACATGTAGGGTCCGGAAATCCATGTCTGATGCTATTTTGAAATTCAATATGGTGGCTTCCGGTTACAGAAAAACAGAAAAATACAGGCAGATTTTCCGTCCATACATGTCACTCCGATTCCAAAAATACCCATATTGGACAGAATTTCCAAGTTTTTCGCTAACGAAAAGCCACCATATTGAATTCAAAATGTCGTCAGCCATGCATTTCCGGTCCCGACACATCACCACGATTGCAAAAATACCCATATTGAGGGGTATTTCATAGTATTTTTCAATTTTTCTGTAACTGGAAGCCACCATCTTGAATTTAAAAAAAAAAGACATTAGTTTCCGGTCCCTACACGTCACCTAGATTCCTAAAATACTCATAAGGTTGTATTAGACATAACATCCCAGTTTTTATTTAATCGGAAGCCGTCATCTTGAATATCAAAATGGCACCAGGCATGGATTTCTGGTCGTCACCCGATTCCAAAAATACCCCTAGGTAAGGGGTATTTGACCGAATTTCCAATTTTTTCTATAACCGGAAGCCGCCATCTTGATCTTTAAGAAGGGCCTCAGACATCGATTTCCGGTCCTTACACGTCACTTCGACTCTAAAAATATAAATATTCTGAGGTATTTGAGAGAATTTGAAAGTTTTTCTCTAACCGGAAGCCACCATATTGAATGGCTTCAGACATCGATTTCCGGTCCCTACACGTCACCCCAATTCTAAAAATACCCATATTGAGGGTAATTTTGCAGTATTTTCTTTAACCGGAAGCTGGCATATTGAATTCAAAATGGTGTGAGACATGGGTTTCCAGTCCTTAACCTTCACCATGATTCAAAAATACCCATATTGAGAGGTATTTGACATAATTTTCAAGTTTTTCTCCAACTGGAAGCCGCCATATTGAATTAAAAAAAGGCGTTAGACATCGATTTCTGGTCCCTACACGTCATAAATACTCGAAAAATACTCATATTGAGAGGTATTTCACAGAAGCCACCATATTGAATTTATAAATGGCCTCAGACATCGATTTTGGGTCCTTACACGTCACTTCGATTAAAAAAATACCCATAGTGTGGGTAATTTGGCAGTATTTCCAAGTTTTTCTCTAACCGGAAGCCACCATCTTAAATTTCAAAACGACCTCAGACTTCGATGTCCGGTCCCTCCGAAAATACCAATATTGTGGGGTGTTTGACAGAATTTCCAAGCTTTTTTCCCAACCAAAAGCCGCCACCTTGAATGTCAAAATGCCGTCAGACATCGATATCCGGTACAACACGTCACCAAGATTCCAAAAATAACAAAATTATGGGTAATTTGGCAGTATTGTCCAGTTTTTCATCAACCGGAAGCCGCCATTTTAAGTTTCAGAAGGACGTCAGACATGGATTTCCGATCCCTACACGTCACCAAGATTCCATAAATACCCATGTTGTTGGTAATTTGGCAGTACTTCTCAGAATTTCTCTAACCAGAAGCCGCCATATTGATATAAAAATAACGTCAGGAATTGTTTACCGGTCCTTTCACGTCACCCAGATACTCAAAAATACCCATATTGTGGGATATTCGACAAAATTTTCAAAAAAACTTTTTTATGATTTAAATCCCAATTGTTTGTTTACGTCTGTTTCGATTTACGAACCGCCGGTGTGGTTCGTAAATGGAGGAATACACTGAAACCTGGAACCTAATTAAAAAAAAAACCACACGTCCGCAATCGAAAACAACAAACAGTCAAAACTGAAAGGGCCTAGCTGGACATTTTCAATCCATTTTAATGATGTTTTTATGCATGATTTTGAACATCTGAACGCGAATTATTTTTAAGAAAAAATTAAATATTTTGCTCTTAATTGTTTGACATGAAATACTACCCGAAACGCATGTTCATAGTAAAAAATAAAAACCTGCGATTAAACTGATAAATGAACCTACAAAAACTGCGTAGGCCCTCTTCGAAAAACAAAGCAAACTGAATTTTCGGCACATGAACACCGAGTCACTTTGCAACTCGCCTAAGAATGAACGCCTCACGTCACCCGAATCGAGTGAGAAGAGTCATGTGACTGCGAGGTGACAATTGTCGTCTCACCTCGAGATGGGAAATATCAGGTGAGCAGGAACTCACGGTCTCCCAGTGTTGGTGAGTTCTATGCCGTTAATGTTCACGAAAAGTTCACTATTTTGCCATACAGAAATTCAAAACAAAAAATTTTATCTGCGGATTTGGACAGTTTTTGACCTGTTTCATACGACCGGAAGGTGTATGCTGGTCACAAGTGCCGTGTCAAACTGATTTCCTACGCAGTTAATCAATCTTTGATGTGAATTTCGCTAATAAACACGAGGAGCATTTCTTATAGCAAAACTTGCCATAACAAAATTTCCTTTATTCAACGTCGGTCTCTGTTCCGCAATCTAGTGCCAATCACCGACGGACATCGATTGCCATCCATTGACGGCAACCGAATGTGCAGGAAGGCAGCTTCCACATCTGCGTAGGATATCGCACCCATTCAACACACACGGGACCAACGGCTTTACTTCCCTTCCGAAGGGAGACGTGACCAGAGATTTTTATGCCTCAGAAAAAATCCCGCCGACCTCGGCTGGGATTGAACCCAGACCCAATGGGGTGTTAGAAAGCAGTCACGCTTACCACTACACCACCGGCGCCGGCAGCCATAACAAAATAGGCGATTTATTTTAGTAAACAAACTAACACTTCTTCCGACTGTGTCACCTCTCTTACTCGCCTAGGTCTCACCTCAATTGCCACGCAGAATAACCCTGAAATTGTTTAAATTCTGTGAAACAGTTCAAACCTACCCTGCGGTGGCGGCAGTCTGAAATCGGGATATTTCAGCATAGTTAACGGTCCTTCTGTTGGGAAGGTGGCGCTTAAGCCGTTGCGGTAAGTCAAGCAGACACTGTAACGGTTCGTTAATATTCCATGAATTAAATTGTTTGAGTTTCACGCATGTTTTTCTACATGCATGGAGCATTATCAAAGTAACCCCAAATCAAAATACTGATGTTATAGCTTATTGCTTATCACATATTAGCTTATTGCGTGCCCTCGACTTAGTGCTCTAAATGCACTTTCACAGTTATTAATTGAGAGCTCTAGATGCTGGTACGATTATTGCATAAGTATAATTGTGTGGCAAGCACAATCATACTCTATGCCTAAGGAAATCGGGAAATTTTCCAACCCGAACCGCCTGCGCCTTTACCAACTGAGCTAAGGGAGGCTACGATCCTCAGTACTTGTTTTAAATAAATAAAATTTGAAAATCATTCATAGCTGCAAAACATATTTATAGTAAACTTCAAAACACCATCAGTGTTATAGTATTTAAGATTCTCAGAGGACAAATCTAATCACGAAAGAATTAGACTTATTAATTAGCAAATAATAAAGTTATATTGCCTGTCAAAGCAGCCAGGGGTCAAATAAACCCCACAGTACTGAGAAAGGGTAATTAACCTACTACACCCAAGTAGCACAAATTCATAGAATTACGTTGAGTAAACTGCGTTACAACCAAAACCAGTCATACACACTTTTATGGAACATATGTGTTGCTTTATCAGCTCTCTTTTGGAAAATCTTTTCTCATGATCTATGAATCCAACGTGCTTTTTCAGTGGTCGCTTTGCAAGAAAGTATGAATACCCTAAATATCTGTCGTACAGATGATTGAAAAAGGTTTGGAATTACGGTTATATGAAGTTATTGAAGGATAAAAGTCTGTGATGCGGAGAGGCTGACAGGACCGGGTCATTACTGTACTAGCTTTGTGCAACAAAAATTTTCAAACATTTTACCGTTTTAAGCTCACCTTAAACGTCTCCAAGTTTCAGTTCACATAAAATAGACTAGTTAAAAAAAAATCTTGAAAATCTGTATGATACTCATTTATATGAGCCTCAAATGTTTCAGATATTTTCACTATATGTTGGTACCATTACGTCCTAAGCGGTGGTGTCATTACAAAGAACCATATAAAAAATAATAAAAAAGCAATTCTTTTTCACAATGAATCAAAGTCAGATAACACATCCTTCCATCACAGCCAAAAGAACAATACAAACGAAACCACCCTATTCGGTTTGAAACCGGAACTAATTTAATTAGCACCGAAAGCAAAGACTTCAAACACCCCTCGCTGCGCTGGCAGGTTGGGCAAAGCAAAACAGTCCAACAAATGGCAAGGTTGACAACCAGCTCAAAGCACGGACTCCTCTGCCTTCTCATTGCTCCATAAAGTCAATTCCTTGTTAATGGGTA
Source organism: Ochlerotatus camptorhynchus (assembly GCF_037179485.1). NCBI lineage: Eukaryota > Metazoa > Arthropoda > Insecta > Diptera > Culicidae > Ochlerotatus > Ochlerotatus camptorhynchus. Next base: position 3,806,444 of record NW_027040919.1, on the reverse strand, counting down.
TCACCTAAACCGGGGAAAACGTATTCTTCCGAAATAAAGCAACTGTATCGCCACCGCAAAAAAGCACTCCCCCGGCTGCTGAATAAAACAGTTTGATCAATTTGTTGATCTGATTACCACCCAACTCAGGTTTCAGTAACACAACCCCCCCCGACGTAGGTATATGTGAAGAAGTTCGTTATAATCTAATCCAATAACGAAAAATTCGACAATAACTAGCAGGACGGTTTTGGTTTCTTGGTCACGACCGTCGCTCCTGCCAAAGTGGGGGATGGTGGATGGGGGGTTGCGAGAATGGTCTTTCCAAACAAAAAACTTAGTCCATAGACTCGGCACCGGTACCGCTGGCTACCGTCGTCGAATTCTATATTGAGTTTATGTTTATTTACTGTCCCATCAATTTTCAGTAGCCGCCAGCGAAAGGGAAAATTTGAGAATGGAAAAGTTTTTTCGTCTATTTTATTGGTCTGCAGTCAATTCGAGTGTTGGTTGGATTGTGGTCGCAGCTTTAATTTTGAAAAATTTATTGAGCTTGAAATATGGGAAAGGGTGTTTTTTTTTTAAAGGAAAATCGTAGTTCTACATTATTGAGTAAGGCCGAGGGCGACTGTCAGTTTGATCCAAATATGATCACGCGCCTGTAATTTTAGCGATCTTTTTCGTGTTTTTCGCAAGGTTCCGTTCGATTTCAGTCAGAACAGTTGAGTTACTTGTGCTGTCACGAATTTCTTTTGATTTTCTGCGTGTTATCCGGTGTGAATTTTTTTTTTTCGGTTGTGTGATTTTTTTGAAAATGAAGATTTTTCGCGGTGGTGTTTATAAATTGATAAAGTTTATGACTGGTGCTTGTGTGGTGTTTTGCCTGCGGTGTTTTTGGACAACATTGATCACTGATAGGAGCTGTACCACCTACCATATTGTGCAACTTGTTCGATGCTAATGCTAATGCTAACATCGATCACTGATAGGAGCTTTTGAGAGAATCTGGCAGGCCAGAAATGTGGAGGATCTGAGCTGTGAAAAAAGTGCTATAATCAGGGCATACTAAAGGAAAGTTCAAGTTTGTGAAGGTATTACAGACAGTACTCCACGAAGCACTTAATGCTTCACCACGTCTCCAAAAGTTTTCCGTAAATCATTCAAAAAACATGAGGATTTGTGCCGAAGAGTTTGTTATGAGAGGTCGAGAAAATATGTGTGGTGTTGTTGATGTGTGTTATGTGTCAGTTGGCTTTTGTTCAAGTGAGAGTGTTTTCGAAGAAAATAGAAACCATGGTTTATCAGCTACATAGCAATGCTATGCTGTATTTTGTAACAGTATCTTGCATCCGACAAAAGTTTAGATGGAGAATATAATTTTTATATACAGAACAAAATTGCTAAGTTGATGGACAAATACTAATGCGGAAAGGAATTCCGCATTTCCTTTTCCCAAGTCCTTTTCCTCTCCTTCCCTTCCCTTCTTCTCTTTTCAGAAAGCGAGTAATGGCGCTATAACCATATGCCATATAGGGCTAGGACAAGAGTTAGTGCTCAGGTCCCAACCGCTAGAAGAAAATGGTAGCGAGCAAGGGCGCTATAACCTAGGCGAATACAGCATTCCCTCCGTATAGGTTACGTCCGCACACCGCTCTCTGTTGTCCTTCGACTGAGGTCGGCTGGATCGATTGAGGGATGGCAGTGGGTTGGCGGTGCCGTCCACGCTTGTACGGAGGGAGGACTGTACGCTCGAACACAAGGGGTAAATACCTGTGTTCCATCCCAGGAGATCGGACAACCAAGGAGTGTACATTAACTTTCTTAGCTCTGTCACTCCCAACGATTTATATAGCCCATTTTCAAATCCTGCATACGGAGCGGTTGGTACGGTATGTCCCCGCTCTTTGATTACCTGTGGATTAAATGTTAACCACTGCCTATACTTATTAAGTAGACATGGTAAACATTCACTTCCACAAAAATTAACTAAACGCTACACAGTAGGCCTGGCCGCTTTATTGTTTGTTTCACATCCTTGATGTGCAGCAGGCATTAATAATGACAAGAAAAATGATAGATGTATCATTTTCCAGGATTCTTTCAAGTACTGGCTGTGTATGTGTAGACTAGGTTCCGTTCGATTTCAGTCATAAAGAGTTCTCCGACCTCTGCGCATTGGCAAAGCTAATGGGGGTGTCAAGGGAACCAGGCCCCCTTTCATAAATAATTAGGACACCCACGAATTTTGTTGTTTTTTAAGGCACCGATATTTTGTCAAGCAGTCTACTATTCTTAATGTTCTAGACTAGAAGAAACAATATCGAGGTTTCATATTGTATCAACATTTAATCTATTCAGGTTGTACAAATTGGCCAAGAGTTCAGGGATTTTTCATTAACCCCAGGGAGCTTCGTAAAACTTCAAGGACTTCTAAGAAGTTCAAGGAATATCGTAGAAATTTTCGAAACTTAGTAGAAATTCAGGAAACATCATAGAGCTTCAGAAAAAAATCAGGAAGCTTTGGGAAAGTTCTGAAACTGCGTAGAAGTAGGAACTCTATTTAAAATTTGAGATCTGCGGAGAAGTTCAACATTATTTATTTTCAGGGAACCTCATTATTATCTGGGGATCTTCATATAATTAAAGGATGAAGTAATGTTAGTGAAATGCTTAAAATAAAACAGCAAAAAAGGTTATCTTCCATTTAATTCTACTTAGGTAATTTTGGCATCCATGACAGATACGTATTTCGACTACAATGTGTAGTGTCATTCACTATGGAATGAGTAGTTAAGGGGGTTAGGTTTTTGATAAGTCTTTAGTGGGAATGTTTAACTGATGTAAGGACCCAGCACTCACCAACTACCTACTCGCTCGATTAAACATACAGCACCCGGTCGACTCAGGCCACAAGAGCCAGCTCCGGAACACCCAGGGTCGGCTAGCTACCGGGTAATCAGAGGGTTTCGCGATACGAAAACGAAAAACATTCACTTTTCTTTAAATGCATTTATTTGCCATTATGTGACTCCTGTCCTACTGTGCGGCCGGAACTTTCACCAGATTGGCGAAGCAAACGGATGACGGGCCAGCGGGCGTTGCAGGCTGGTGAGATGGCAGGCGTCGTCCTTCGTTGGCACGATCGGCCGACTGTGGCAAGGCCACCTTGGTCAAGCCGAGAAGGGAAAACTCCATTGAGATTATGGCCTACGTTTGGCCAGATAATAGTATTTGGTCCTTGACAATTAGGCTCGGAAACTGTTTCCAATTTCACGAGCCGGCCGTGTGCTGATGGATGACATTTTTAAGGTCCAACATAAGAGGTCCTATCGGACGAATACGTAATTAATTTACGGTTTTTGGTGCAGGGTATTTAGTTACCTGAACGTTAAAATTTCCTAGCGTACAATAGCTGCTGCTAGGGGGGGGGGGAGGTCCTGGTTCACGTTCAAAAAAACCAACCACTGCACTTAGCTAAGTAAAATGCGTCTTAGCACACGGACGCCTGATACTAAAAGAGGCCGATTTTGGGCAATGGTCATTCTATCTCTAAATTTTTCTTCATCCCGTCATCCTAGTTTTGTATGGTTGTTTGTAGTTCTATGGTGGACATAACATATCGGCACAACATTTTCACAGCGGTACACAACCCTGTGGTATACTGCTGTTCTTGTACAAGAAACGTGAAGGTTCTGAATAAATAATATATATGACAAAAACCTATGAACTTGTGACCAAACAGCTACAAATGACACTGATGAAGACTGCACATTGTAGTCGAAATACGTATCTGTCATGGATACCAAAATTAATTAAGAGGAATTAAATGGAGGATAACCTTTTTTGCTGTTTTTATTAAGCATACTTATTTGAAGCGTGTAATATTTCAGGGAATTACAAACTAGTTCAAAAAATTCCATACTTGGAACTTCGCGAAAAATCGTCGAGAAACGTAGAAGTGCAGCAAACTTTGTACAAATTTTAGGAATTTCGTAACATTTTGAGAAACTGCATAAAACTTTATATAAGTACAGGAATGTTTGTAGAACATCTAAAAATAGTACAGCAAACATCTAAGATCTTCAGGGATCCTCGATTCAGTTAAGAGAACTTCGTTGCAGTTTGCCAGAGATTAACTTCATGGAAGTTTCAGGAGCTTCTTTAATGTCATGGAACTTTCCAGATGTTCACGAATATTTTTAGATGATGAGGGTCTTTCCCGAAGTAATCGTAGAATTAAGAGAGATGGAACACCTATGGAATTTGGAATACATTCAACGAACTTCGTAGAAGTTGAGGAAATTTTCTAAAACTTGAGAGGTTTTTGTAGATGTTGAGGGAATGTTGCATAGGTTACAGAATATTATTTCAGAAATCATTCCTAAGCAGCAAGGAATATTCAAAGATCTCCAGATAGACGAAGATATTTGTGAAATTCTTTAGATATTTTTTCAAGACTTCTGGTTGATCAAGTTCTGAAGATGATATATTCTTTCAAGTAGGTATATATGAAGCGTATCCTACCTTTAGCTTAGAATGAGATTGTAGGATCGCTTTGCGAGTCTCACATTCCACAAAAATTGGATTTGTGGTTTTCACCACAATTTGAACATTTAAATTTCGTAGGTTCTTCCTTCACAGGTCAGTCCTCCTTTGCGTGAGAGGAATCGCCACAATTCATGCATTTAGCTGGCATGTAGCAATTTTATGTTCCGTGACCCCATCACTGGCACTTACGGCACTGGGTGAGGTTTTGGAAACTTCCTCCAGTCTTCTTGAAGTGTTCCCATTTCACTCGGACATGGAGCATAAGGCTAGCTTTTTCTAAGGCCTTAAGATTGTTTAGTTCACTAGACTTTAAGTGAACTAAATACAAATAATTAGAAATGCCGTTGCGCGAATTGCCAGGACGGGATTTCATTTTCATTTTGATTAATTGGAGGGCCACAACTCTTTGCCAGTTAATCTTTGATCTGATCCAAGGATTCACCACTGGGCAGTCCTTCCATGGCAATCTTGAACATACGTTTAGTTTTGGTGTCGTAAATAAGTAAAAAATTGATGCTGCTTCTCAGTAAGATACTTGAGAAGACGTTTGAATCAGTCCAAGGTTTCAGCCAATACATGGCATTCACCCCGACGGCCAATTTGCAGTGAAAACTTGAATATTACGAAGTTCAAAAGTTCCGTGCGAAGAGCATGGAAACCGGAACTGGTTATCACAATAGGGGGATTTTTTTCCTTCTTGGAATTAAGCCGAGACAGTTTACTAGAATTTTTCCTGGATGATGGGTTTTTCTCATCATCCATGAGCAAATCATATGGACTGCTCAAATTAACTTCATCAGAAGGGGGATCAAGAGATTTCCCTTTACTTTTGCGCTTAGGTGCCATGGCGCGGCAGTAAGAATCTGAAGGATCGAAGAGGAATTTTCCAAATCGATATCCAAGCAGGATTACCTCGAGTAGGGTCCAAACAAGGATCGAAGAGGAGTAAGAGTTGATCAAGGTAGAACATTTGCAGGTAGGGGAAATGTCTCTAATGTTGACCTATGGATCGAAGATTGGGCCCATCGCTTAAAATCTAATATTTATCAATTTTATCTAGATGAACGCGTTATTGTATGTCATGTCGGCCTAAGTGTCCCTAATTTGGGCCCATACATAAATTCAGCAATCGACTAAATTTTCAATAGCAACCAAAAATATCCATTAGTACCGTCCCAATGACGCGTTCATCTAGATACAATTGATAAATAGCAGATTTTTAGGGATCTTAGATACATAGGCCAACATTAGAGCCATTTCCCCTAAAACCATATTTCAATCGAGGTCGCAAATGATAGGTATAAACCTATTCTTACATGTGTGCAAATATCAGACATGTCGAATTTTTTATGTTGAAGTTGTTCTACAAAACACACCGTGATATTCTCTCGACATGTTTGATTTAGCTATTATGTCAAGAATGAACACTTAAGGATAGTGTGGATGGTTGTGAACATTGAGCATTGATCAAAATAAATAAAAAAAACACTGGAAAAGCAATGATCCGTATAAAGTATGAGAAAAATAATAAATTGGCGCTGCATGGGTTCAACCAAAACTAACTCTATTTCAAATTAAAAATTTAAATAACCCAACGAGCTTTTGTAACAAGAAACTCAAAGGATATCTAGTTTCCAACAGGGGCATAAGTTTGGAGTTCAATCCTAGCGATTGAAATGAAAGTTAAATTTGAGACTATAATCTTGAAATTTGGTAGATCCTAAAAATCCGAAGAAAATTAGAGCATAATTTGATTTTTCATGATTCTTGTCAAGGTTGTTCGAATTTTTTAAAATCTTAATTTTGTTGTTATTCTTATCTCGAAGAATTTTCCTCTCGAGAAATGATGAATGTAAGTCTCAGAATTTGGATAAGTTTCCTAACATCTTTCATTTCGATTTTATTTTTAAGTCCAGGAAATTCAAAGCTGATCCATGAGCTCAAAATTTTTAAAGGTCCATTATGAGCCTTAATGTACTTGTACATTTTGGAATCCATAGTCTTGTTTGTCACGAAAACCTGTATTTTTTCGTCCACAGCTGCAAATACCTTGCCAGATCATAAGCTTTCTTGCAAATTTATCGGCAACAACGAATTCAAACTTGCTAGGGACATCACCTCGACCAGTTTCCGGGCCAGCAGGTTTATGCCGCCACCTGCTTTTTCTCGGATCCGGGACACCCTAAAACAGGCACTGAGGAAGCTTCCGAACCTCCCGACCCAGTCGCGCTTGTTGCAGACATCCACCATCGTCATCGTCCCGGTCCTGTGGTCGGTGATGGTATCGGGGGCTTCCGGCCTGCAACCTCAGGCGAGTATGTTAGCGATTCTGAGCTTTCGGTACCTGATGTCCTTTCGATTTCTAGTTCCCGTGATTGCTCCTCGAATGGTCTCCGGATCTACTAACAAAACGTGCGTGAGCTGAGCACTAAAATCGACTCGTTTTTCCTGGCTGATGCGCATGCCGAATGTGATTTGATTGTGCTGACGGAAACGTGGCTGAACGACCGAATTTACTCATCGCAACTTTTCGGGTCACTCTATTCCGTCTTCAGAACTGACCGGTCTGTCCTAAACAGTCAAAAATCGCGCGGTGGCGGAGTCCTGATTGCAGTATCTACTAGACTAGCCAGGTACGTTAGTACGTCACCCATTTCCAGTTAACTGGAACAGCTGTGGATTGTCGTAGAACTTCCATAAAGCAAGCTTAGTGTAGGCGCAATCTACCTGCCTCCCGACCGCAAAAACGACTGCACGATCATCCGTGAGCATGTGGAATCGTTAGGGTCAATTTCGTCACAATTAAGTCCCTGCTCTCCCGCTTTCGTACTTGGTGACTACAATCAAGCTGGTCTGCAGTGGCGCTTTACAGACAGTGGTACACTATTAATTGATCCACTGCTTTCACATATGCCGGTTGCTTGCTGTGCTCTTTTAGACGGTTTTAACTTTTACGGGTTCTCACAAGTGAATACTTTTCCGAACCGAAATGGACGTTAGCTAGATCTTGTCCTGGCAAATGATTCCGCACTACCGGGCACTTCTGTTTCCTTGCCGGTCGAGCCACTGATTGATCTAGATGCCGATCATCCCGCTCTCGTCGTGTCATTTAGTTTACCTAAGCCGATTCTTTTTACGCCGTCATCTGAGTTCAACTCTTTGGACTTTCGCCGGGCGCTTGCGGAAATTGATTGGCAATTTATCGAAATTGCCGCTAGTGTGAATGATGCAGTGGATTTTTTCAGTGCTGCCCTGGAAGATGCTATTTTCCGCTTTGTCCCAGCTCGACGACCTCCGCTAAAGCCTGCATGGTCTAACCCACGCCTACGCGTGCTAAAACGTCAACGCTCTGCCGCCCTCCGAAAGTATTGTAACTCTCGCTCGCCGTACTACAAACGACTGTTCAATTTTGCGAGTCGTAGTTATCGAAATTACAATCGTTTTCTCTATAATCGACACGTGAGACGCACGGAAGCGAACCTTCGCACTAATCCGAAAAGTATTTGGTCGTTTGTCAACTCCAAACGGAAGGAATCCGGGTTGCCTTGTTCCATGTTTCTCGGGAATGACTCGACTAATAGTGAAAGAGAAAAATGCGACTTGTTTGCTCTTCATTTCAGGCAAGTGTTCAACGATTTCTGCACTTCGCCAACACAAGTGCTGGACGCTACTGTTGGGATGCCACGTCATGTGTTTAGTTTCGTTATTCCGCGCATTTCAGAAGACATGGTGATAGCCGCAACACGCAAACTGAAGCTCTCGTTCGCCTCCGGACCTGACGATATTCCGTCATCAGTTCAAAAACGTTGTGTAGCCAATCTCTGCTCTCCACTTGCGAGGCTATTCAATCTCTAGGCACAGCAATGTTAGTTCCCCTGCCGCTGGAAACTTTCTTATCTGTTCCCAGTACACAAAAAAGGAGATAAACGGAATGTCGCAAATTTCCGTGGAATCACCTCCCTGTGTGCCTGCTCAAAGCTGTTCGAGATTATCATAAATGGTGCTCTGTTCACACGCTGCAAAAATTATAACGATACAGAACAACACGGTTTCTACCCTTTAGCGCTCCGTGTCCACGAACCTGGTGCAGTTTACTTCTAACTGTTTGCGATGCATGGATTCAGGATGGCAAGTCGATACTGCGTATATGGATCTAAAAGCTGCATTTGACACGGTGGACCATAATATCTTGCTGGCCAAGCTGGAGATACTTGGCATCTCGTCAACTGCTGAGGATTGGTTCAGATCTTACTTGGTGAATCGCTATGTACATGTCAAGATTGGCGCGTCGGAATCGGATGTTTTCTCAAATAACTCGGGAGTCCCGCAAGGCAGTAACCTAGGACTGCAACTATTTTCGATCTTTTTAAACGACGTCGCCTTGCTGATACCATCAGGATGCCGCGTTTTCTATGCAGACGATACGAAAATCTACAAAATTATTAAAAGCCTCTCGGACTGCTGGGATCTCCAGAATATGTTAGGTATGTTTGCTGACTGGTGCTCGAGAAATTTGATGAGTCTAAGCATAGAAAAATGTAACATTATTTCCTATCACCGAAAAATCGAATCAATCATGTTTGACTATGTTCTCTACGGACGCTGCGTTACCTTGGACTGCAGACTCACTTTCAGAATCCACTACAATGACATCATCTCCAGAGCTAATCGACAATTGGGCTTTATTTTAAAAATTGCCGACGAGTTTCGTGACCCGTTATGCCTCAGGTCACTCTACTGCTCGCTTGTGCGATCCTTATTGGAGTCAAGTTCAGTTGTTTGGTGCCCTTTCCATGCTAGCTGGATCACTAGAATTGAATCCGTTCAACGCAAGTTTGTGAGATATGCTCTTCGTTTACTCAACTGGCGTGACCCAACGAACTTGCCACCATACGAGGAGCGTTGCCGTCTCCTGGGAATCGAGCCATTAGAGGTGAGACGGACGGTCGCTCAAGCTATGTTTGCTGGAAAGCTGCTTACAGGTGACATTGACTGCCCAACACTGCTGTCACAGCTAAATATGTATGCCCCTGAGAGGTCTCTTCGTCAACGCGACTTTCTGTTTTTGGAACCACGGAGCCGGAATTATACACAACACGAGCCAATTCGAGCAATCAGCCGGCAATTCAACAACTTTTTTATATGTTCGACTTCAATGTATCAGCTGAAGTGTTTCGTCATCGGCTACTTGGCCTTTTTCGTACCGTTGACCGTAACTATTTAGTTTAAGTTTTATTCATTTAGACAGTAATTGTCAGTTGAATTTTTTCAATAAACAATAAACAATAAACAATAAATTCATCCCTTACTCAAAAGTGAGTAACTTAGGTTTACCCACTTTATAGTAGTTCCACTTTTACCGAAAATGAGTAGATGTCTACTTACTTTAGAGTAAACATAAATTAGCATGATTGGTGACAGATGGAGGTGGCACTATTCTCATACAATGGACTTGTGCAACTCGCTAACTTGTGCGTATTTCCCAATTATTTCGGCCTTACATTCGTATTGCAAAAATAAATTCAAGACATACAAGCACAACGTGCAGCGCACTTTGGCCGGGCCGCACTTCGGCCATCACTGAACTAGCTTAATGTGAATACGACATGCGAATCTACATTATTGATTAAGCTCACTTCCAAAAACTTCACCATTTACGTCTCAGGTTAATCTTTAGCCACTTATCCGAATGTTGACAGTGACAGGGCAAAGTTTGCCTTCCACGAACCATCTGGCAAAACTTTTTCCCTAGAAAAATACTTTCCGCAAGTGCAAATGTACCAAACTTCCAAAAAGCCGGCAGTCGATTTTTATTGCTTTATTTGTTAGTTTCCTCGCCCAAATGCTTCTTATTCTCTCCTCGGAGGAGCGACATAAAACGAACGACGACAGTCCCATATCATCTGCATCGGAAAGCTCTTGCAAATACTGCAAACAAACTCACATCGTCGGGTAGGTAGGTAGTTGATCGTTTTCGGAAGCCCCGGAGCGGCAAACTATTTACTTTTATATGACAGCCGAGTGGCAAGGAAAAAGTTTATGTCGAGGGTCCGATGCGTATAGGGTAACATGCCATGTTGAGTGCTCATTTTTACACCAGGATGCATCATTTTAACACCCCTGATGATAATAGGTGAAGGTGTTCACGGAGCCGACATTTACTCCATTTCCCTACATGGGAAAGAAAATCTGGATTAACAATAGAAAAGGGCCCATCAACATTTGCAAACAAACCGTTCAAACTAGGGGGGAGGGGGAAACCCTTCTCCAATGATGGTGTTGGTTTGCGTGGGCGGCCTTTGCTTTGTGAGGAAAGGGCTTGAGAACGGTTTGTTGCCCTTTTCTATTGTTGATCCAGAAATGTAACTGCTTGCCATTATTGAATAGCATGCACTGGCTCGAGTTGCTCCAGATGCGAAAGGATGTGTGACATTATCAAAGTTGCATAAAGATGTCGTTCCGTTGATACCTAGTCGAGGATTCAAGTGAAAAGATTACTGCTGTCCTGTTACACACTGTGCTCGCTCGCAGACATTGGAATTACCATGCCCGAGCAAGAGATGTTGAGAGTGGTCGTATGGATGCTGTAAATGATAATAGAGATTCAAACTATTGTTGGCTCGTTCTTCGTACCCAGTGGAAGTTTGCAGTTTGGCTGAATTGTTTTTCGATTGCATCGGGATTAAAGTTTATGAAGAAGCGTTTGGAGAGTGATAGTTTTATTATTCAGTTTTGGATTGTTTGAAGCTGATGCAAGCGGGAAAGTGTTGAACATTTTGCATAAAAGTCTTCGATTTTCGAAATTTTGAGTACTGCCATATATTAGTCTTCCAAACAGGGTCTCTAGACCACCTACAAAAGTTCAACGAAATGCATGTATTGATTGCCAAAAATCACTCTAAAAATCGTACAAACTATCCTTGGAAATTCTGCAAATATCCTTGGAAGTCACGGTGCAATATATTGAAGAGGATGGCAGAACTTGTCACTTGTCATGCTCGTTCCACTCCAGTACATATTCACACATAGATCAGCAGAACCGGAGCCATTCTCGTTGTTTTCAAAAATGGATTTGTAGAACTTGAAAAATACATTCTTTATTTAATTGCTATTAATTGTAAGTTCAGTCTTGTAAGCGGTCACCGTAGTTGAAACATTTTTTGTGATAATCGACTGCCTTTGCTTCTGACACTTGCAAAACAAGCTATTCAATTTTAGTACCAAACTAAAATGTCAGATGACAGGCTCTGACAAACGAAATTGTCACCGAAGTGACACACAAGTGCTTGTGTGAATTTTGAAAATAGCTAGCAACGATATCCTAGTAATAACATTTCTGATCAGAAATGGTTTAATTTACACCAAATTGAGGAATTAAACCAAAATCACACATGTCATATGATAGTAATTTCACCGTTTGTGTTGTGTAAGAGAGACGACGGTAGAGCATGAGTGTACGAATACAATCAGACAACAAAGCGAGTGTAGTAAAAAACGTAAGTGGTGTATAATTTCAAATTATATTTTGTAAAGAACTACATTCCTAAATGAACGTTTCCTGCTGCGTTTAACCTAATGGAAAACTCTTGCATGGCACGATAATAAATGTTCTTTTCATCCATAATATTAATGTTTCAATTAATAGTGTAATGCTTTAAGAAATTTCTTGTTTAAAGATTTGTATTCCATCATGAGAAAAATCAGTTCGATATTTGCTTCTATATTTGCATTTTTCTATGATCAACTTATAATCGGAGATAAGTGGGTAATTTTAAGCAACCGATCAGTATTCGTGTTTTTTCAGTTACCGTGGGGTTGCCATTTGTGATTCTTTGGTTTAAGTGTTGCTGAATTTAGTTGCCAGTAGGCTGATTTTGTTGTAATTGGTGTAAGAAGTTCATTGATTTTAAACTTTATTATTACCGCATGGTGATCTAAGAGAGCAACTCACAATCTTTATCTAGTATAATCGTGGAGAGATAAAATCTATCTAGTCCCAATGCACTATTTTTTCGAAAAAAAAGTTAAAGCTGGTTTTCTTGTCAAAAATTTGGCCGCATCTGTGAGCTTCATTTCGTCAACCAACTGTTGCAAATCCTAACTAAAAATATTGGATCCTCTACTATCCTCCTCTGACAAACAAATCCATCATAGTTTTTATTTAAGTGTAACGCTATGTTTTCTGTAAAAAAAACATTCCGCTCTTTCGTGTACTTAGAACATGACTGTGCGTAAATATTGATGAAGTCCATTGATAATCAAAGATATAATTCTACTACTAGGATCTTCTATGAAATCAGAAAACATATTTTTTTTTTCGAATTGCCAGTGCCGTAAATTAACTACTGTAACTTCGTATAATTTCAAAGTTTGAAGTGATGTTCGATGAAGTAATGTTAATTTCTTGAAAAAACACGATCTAAATATTTTTGAAACTTACCGTACCGTACCATCCTGAGCTGTGGGAGACCATACCAGGTGACCATTACATGATTGAAAATTTTGTTTGAATTGTTGCATATAGCTGAAGATTTTCAGAATAAAACTTGATCAACCAGAAGCCTTGACAACAGCGTAAAATTATTGACTGCTTATACCTTGTACAGACATACAAAGTACACTGTTGTACCATAGAGGTAACTCTAAGACCACTGGGTCCCGAAGAAAATCATTATTATTTTTGGCTCACTCAGTACCAGAACAACGGTCCCAAGCAGTCCCAAGCTATTTCACTCACCCCTGCATGTTCTGCATGAATCCACACACCCCTGATGTTATCTGCCAAACTTTCATAGCGAATCAAAACAAACATAGTGTAGTAATAGAATTTCAACTAGAATAGGGTACGTTAATCGTTTGCTTGGGACCAATAGGCTACTAAAGTGGTGAGCCAATTTAAAATCGTTAGTTTCGTATTGATTGTTGGTTGTACTACCGTTGTACTTCTTTAAGCTAGTACCTCAAATTGTACGTTTTGAGGTACTGGATTAAAGGAGTACAACGGTACTGCTTTGTATGTCTGTCAATGGTATTAGGGTGAGTGTTAAAGCACTGCTCGATTCAATTCATGGCTCTACCCTGACCGTATGTACCAAACGTCAAAGAACGAGGCAATGAAAGAGCCAAGAAAAACATTCAGTCACTCACGAACCGGCGACTCACATCGCTTCCCTTCGCTCATACAGAATGTAATAGAGATTAGTGACGTTTAACGCACGCACACTAGCGGGAGCAACGCCGTGTAAAGTTGTTTATTATTTTCCTCTGGCTAACCTAAAAAATGTATACATGAAAGTAGATCTGTCAAAATGAGTTTGACATCGATTTGTTATGTATTTTCCTCGGATATTCACTTACACGCTCTCACATATCGCACCAATACAACCGGATGTGAAAATCTCTATTGAGGTATTTTGCCATAGAAAATGAAAGCTAAGTCATTCAAAACAAGGGTTGGGTACCATAACGGAAGCATAAACGTGCTGCCTGAGCTACTGACTGAGTGCTCGTCTGTCAGTGACTCGATTACCTTCCAAGCATTCAAGCTCTCACGAGGCGGATGGCTGTTCATATTCATATGACAATGACTCATTGAGCATGACTGTTTTGCGCACTGGCCTTGAGAACAAAGATCTCTGATCGCCTGATGGTCTTTGGAATATGTTCAGAGCGACATTACTTCATGAGATAATATCCAAGAGATGGGATTTGAATTGACCAATAGTTTTTTTTTTTTTTTTTTTTTTTTTCCTTTGGTTTGTTTTTTCCGTCGATCTTGTTTTCCGTGCTGAGCACCAATTCTACCGACGTGCCAGGAAGGCAGCCCCACACCTGAACCCTACCTATCGACCCATCAACTCATGAACCGGGGACCAACGGTTTTACTTCCCATCCGAAGGAAGGTGTGATCAGAGATGTTATGCCTCAGAACATCCCGGCGGCAAAAGTGTTCGTCAAAAATTTATTTTAAGTCAGATTCTCTTGAAACTTTCAGGGAATGAACTAATACATATGGATTATGTTTCGGCATAATTATTTTATTCAATTTCCTTTCCATCGCTGAAAGTCCGCACCTTTCCCTTAAGACCCCTCATTACATTTTGTGCAATGGTGGAGCCGACCTTTTTGGTCACTTTCATCCATTCTTTCTTCAACTCCAGCTCATTCATTGGATGATTTTCGAACTTTAGCCTTCATTATGGCCCAAAATCTTTCCACCGGACGAATCTTTGGTGAATTTGGGGGGGTTGGCGGTTTTTGGTATAAAAACAACGCTATTGTCTCTGTACCAATCCAACGTCGATCGTGCGTAATGGCATGATGTCCGGCCAAAATAATGTCTCGGCTCCGTGGGACCACAGGAAGGGCAACAGACGCTTCTGGAAATTTCGCTGTTGATGGTACCCATTGTGATGTACGGTTTACTCAGTAGACCGCATTGGCATATGGCCTGCCAGGGCAAGTATTTTTTGGCGAATTTGTCCACTTTTTCTTCTTTATGTCTTCCGGAACATCAAACCGTGATTTGTCAACGTAGAACTCCAGCCTCGGTATCTGCTTTGCGTCTGCCTTGATGTAGGTTTCGTCATCCATAACCACACACATCGGTTTTGTTAACCACTCTCGATACAGCTTCCTTGCGCGGGATTTGGCCGCCGTGTTTTGTTGATCACGCCGCACTATGGGCAAAAATGGGTTCAAAATTACCCAAAATTCAATATCTCAACAGCACGCTGAATTCCGGCCATGAAAAACAACTTTTCCGAAGGGAAATTGTCCGGGGAATCGATTGCACGTGATCCCATCGACCGGAAAGCCTTGCAGGTATGTGTTTTGGACCATTTTACCCCATTTTCCCCTACTTTTTGGAGGAAATGTGTTTTCACAGCTCTATTTTTCGTAAAACATAAGCACTTTATGCATGGTTTTAGAATACTATGTCTTTAAACAACAGTTCATGAGATATTAGGGGAATACGGGGTACACTTTATAGGGGAGTAAGGGGTCAATGTGAAAATACAATCAATGTTTTTTAATACAAAATCAATTCTTTTAAATATCATATTTCTTCAGAAAATTTTTTTTAATTAACTTTCATTTGGTATTTTGAGTTCCGTCATCAGCCAAACAGCCATTTTTGCCTATAGTGCACCGGTTCGGTGTCTTCCGGACCTTGAATACATGAAGCCCAGCTCGTTTCATGGTTTGCTGAACGAACCAGGCGGAACACTTTGCCTTCAGAGCCGCGTTGCGAATCGAAAGGTTCGGATTACGCTTGAAATAATCCAACACCTTCCGGGCCTTCACAGGGTCAGCTGTCTTCGATTTTCTTCCACTTCCAGCCCGCCGCTCGGTCGTCTGGGACTCTTTAAACGATTTTACCACCCGAGACACAGTTGTATGGGTGATTCCCAGTTGTCTTCCGATCCATCTCATGGTTGCAGTTGGATTTTGCATGACGGCGCGCAAAATTCTCCGGCGATTTTATTCTTGTTCCGATGACATCTCTGAACCACTGAACCGATTGTTATGAAATTTTGAACATGTAAACAGTTCACTCCAAACTAGTTATACCCAGATTTTCATCAATTTTACCCACGGATAAAAAAGTTACACACGGATAAAAATGGTGCATTTTTTTTCGAGTACAAGCCTTAGTACCTGATCAACCTGAAGTCTTGAAAAAAATATCCAGACGACTTTCTGGAGAACTAAAAACCATGAAGCACTGTGGAAGAACTTCGATGTTTTATATGAGAGAAAATCTGAGAGTTGCGATATGGATTATGGAATGCTTGCATATCTTAAGAATTATATCTTAATTGTAAATCATGAAAAAAAAAACATCCTGAGATTATCACTTGGTGTTCTTTTAAATAATTTATGAGCAACCTGTAATCTTTGAAATGGATCATGGAGATGTGGTTTGAATTGTTGTTCAGTTGAAGATCTTCAGAATGATTCCTGATCAAACTGAAGTCTTGAACAAATATCCATAAAATTCTTTAGAGATTTACGACCACCTGGCTTTGGAATAATTTCTCAGTAACCTGATGTTTTAGAGAATAACTGGAAAATGTGATTTAAATTATTGGACAATTGAAGATCTTCAGGATAATCGAGCTGAAATCTTCTGATGGCTTATGGGAGGTCTAGGCGTTTGTCAAAACTTCAGATGGGACACGATTTTTTTTCTGAAGATTTTTAACTGTTCGTCAATTCAAATCACTTCTCTCGGATATGCTCTTATAATACCATATTAGAAGATCAAAGTTCTCCATAAAATCCTCTTGATATTGTTGTTTTCAAGGCATACGGTGTATCAGGTATTATTATGAAGACCTCCAACCATCCAAACCAACAATCAGGCAAAGGCCTTGTTGTCCTCTGCTGTCCGAAGAAGTCGTCTCCACTCTACTCGATCCATGGCCACACTACGCCAGGCTCGAAGTACAGCTATCCCCTATGCACACACAGCTTTTTCTCGGCGGGTTCAACCAGTCGGTCTGATTTTTTTGCACGTGAGTAGTGCCAATGGAGAACTAGTCACTCGCAGAAAATCAGAGCGCTTGGTTGAAAACCCACCGAGACAAAGCGGTGGGTAGAACTCAGTGGGTAACGCGTACTTCGGGGGAAAGCTGTATGCGAAGGGTTCGCAGGTCGCCTTCTACTTGCCCACAGCACGCCTCTTTTTCTTGTTCCTGTTGGGTCACTTTTGAGAACCATTTTCACTGGGACGACGTGCTCAGCCCACCGTAGTCGCCCAATTTTTGCAATGTGGACGATGAATGCTACGAATGCTACCAGCAGCTGGTGCAATTCGTGGTTCATTCGCCTCCTCCACGTTCCGTCATCCATCTGCACTCCAGCGTAGATAGTAGGCAACACCTTCCGTTCGAAACCACCTCCACGAGCATAGTCCAGGTCTCGTGTCCGTAGAAAACCACCGGTCTAATCAGCGTCTTGTAGATAGTCAACTTCGTACGGCGGCGAATTTTATTCGACCGAAGCGTCCTGCGGAGTCCAAAGTAGGCACGATTCCCTGCCATTATGCGTCTTTGAATTTCTCTGCTGATATAATTTTCGACGGTCAGTGAGCCCGAATACACAAACTCATCGACCACCTCGATTTCGTCACCGTCAATCTGAACTCGAGGTGGGAGGCTAACATTGTCTTCCCTAGAACCTCTTCCTTTCATGAATTTTGTCTTCGATGTTGATGGCAAGTCCAATCCGCCTAGCTTCAGCCTTCAGTCTGGTGTACGTTTCCGCCATCGTCTCAAAGTTCCGTACCATGATGTCAATGTCATCGGCGAAACTAAGAAGCTGGATGGACTTCCTGAAGATAGTGCCACTCGTGTCTATCCCAGGTCTTCTAAGCACACCTTCTAACGCGATGTTGAATAGCAGACACGAAAGTCCATCACCTTGCTGTAACCCCCTTTGAGATTCAAAGGGACCCTGATACTCGAACAATGCATATCACTCGATCCATTGTCGCCGTGACCTATCAGGTCAGCTTATCCGGACATCCGTACTCGTGCATAATCTACCATAGCTGATCTCGATCGATTGTGTCGTATGCGGATTTGGTGTAGGTACAATTGTATGTGAATTAAGAAGAGAAAAAGAACGCGATGGACATCGCTCCTCTTAGAAGTAAGCAGGATATCACATTGGCGATCCTGCCAGGTATGTAATTCTTGAAGAAGCATGAAATCAAATATGCATTCCCTGGGATTAGTCATGTTTAATTGACTTGTAGCTCGTAATGTTCATGAACTAGATCCATCGAATCAGAACAAAAACATCGCAAGCACTGAGACTTCTATTTACGAATAATATCAAAAAAGAGATTATACTGTGTAACACAGGTTCTATTCACCTGCCCGGTAGATCAATATGGGTTTTTAATTATGGCTTACGAAATTTATATGATGACTTTATATTGGTATTGGTGAAGGAATTTGCGTTGACAACGACTCTGCAACTCTTTACTCCTGCAGGAAAATCACATTATCAAATGTCAGTTTCGAGAATCATAGCGGATAGATTCATTACCCTTTCACTCCACTGAAAGTCCCGAAGGCAAAACGAATCGAAACGGTACAGTCAATTCGCGTCACGAAGCTTCTGTTACTCTTTACTCCAAGGGGAATTCCCAGAAGCAAACGTTACTGGAGGTATGAAACATGACGACTTTTTTCTTATTCGGTCGCGTCCGTAAGCGAACTAGTTTTCTAAAAGGGTGTATTCCAGTACACGAAAAACTAGAACTACCCAATAGTTGAGTTATTTTATATTAATATTTAGAAATGCTGCTCATGTTAAGAAATACAAAACAGCCTGTGAGAACATTATGATTCATGCTAATGAACTTATTTTTCAATTCATTAAAGAACTTTTACAGTTACCTACCCGCTTAAAAAATTTACAACATTATAATCAGTGATATCAAAATGGGTACTGTCATCGCGTAAAATGAATAATACTGCCGTTCTTCGCATGTCCGTCCCAAGGCGAAAATCAGCAAGCCGATAAAATCGCATTTTAAGCTTGATTCGTACCATTGCTTCTTATGTGGTGAGAAAACCAATTTGGCTGTCTTTCCAAATCAGAAAAAGTTGTTCCATAGCTCATCCTGTGCTATGGAAATATGGATGATTAGCTACACTTTGCAATGAAAAACTTAGTAAGTTAAAGTATACTAATGCCACTCACTTTTGTTTTCCTTGATTTGCTTTCCGTCTATCTTGTTTTCCGTACTGAGTACCAATTCTACCGACGCCAGGGAGGCAGCTCCCACACCTGGACCCTACCTATCGACCCATCACAACTCATAAACCGGGGACCAACGGCTGTACTTTCCTTCCGAAGGAAGACATGATCAGAAATTTTATGCCTCAGAAAATTCCGGCGGCGCCGACTGGGATTGAACCCAGGGGGAGAGGCAATCGCGC
Source organism: Ochlerotatus camptorhynchus (assembly GCF_037179485.1). NCBI lineage: Eukaryota > Metazoa > Arthropoda > Insecta > Diptera > Culicidae > Ochlerotatus > Ochlerotatus camptorhynchus. Next base: position 3,786,957 of record NW_027040919.1, on the reverse strand, counting down.
TTACCACTACACAACCGGCGCCACTGAATTTGAATCATATTTGAGTTCCTTTCACACAAATTCGCAAAATCGCAGGTCACTTAAGAACTGAGTAAAATTTTCCTGGGTTTTCTAAGAAAAAACTTTTCGAATGTGAAGAAAATCGAAAGAGGTTTCACTCATTCCATTAGCATAGAGGTAACTCTAAGACCAGAAGGTCCCGAAGAAACGAGCTCAACTTTTTGGCTCAACTCTGGTACTATCTTCGGTCCCAAGCTAATCGATGCACCCCTCGAAACATAGGAAAATCTACGAACCCCTCATTTTATCTGTCAAACTTTCATAGCGAATCAAAACAAACATAGTGTAGTACTAGAATGTCGACTAGCATGGGGTCCGTTAATCGTTTGCTTGGGACCAATAGGCTAGTCAAGTAGTGAGCCAATTTAAAATCGTTAGCTTCCACCGTTTGCTATTAGTATCTCTTACACTGAGTAAAATTTTTGACGATTTTCTTCATATTCGAGCAGATTCGAGAGGAAAAGGCGAGGAGGATGACTCAATCTACAATGCAGGAAAGATTTTGTTTTAGTGTGGTTCGCTGCGCGTACGTTGAGTAGAAAGAAAGAAGATTGAAGACGATTTGAAGATGTCCTGCAAAAAGATGCTGTGTGATGCATGTAGATGCGAGAAATGAAAGAAGATTTCTCGTAGATTGATTGATTGATAAGGGTGTGATTGATCTCACACTAGATTTTTCGAGCATCTAGAATTGAGATTTAGATTTGAGGAACATGTATTAGAAAGTCTATGAGTGATCAACGTTTTTGTAATTATGAGTGAAAAACCACTCAATTTTGAGTCGATCTTATCGGTCGTGCATTAAAATTCCGATTAGGCCCTTCAGACTATTACCAACAATCAATACGAAACTAACGATTTTAAATTGGCTCACCACTTTAGTAGCCTATTGGTCCCAAGCAAACGATTAACGTACCCTATTCTAGTCGAAATTCTAGTACTACGCAATGTTTGTTTTGATTCGCTATGAAAGTTTGACAGGTAAAATGAGGGGTTATTGGTTTTTCCTATGTTTCGAGGGGTGAATCGATTAGCTTGGGACCGAAGAGAGCACCAGAGCTGAGCCAAAAAGTTGAGCACGTTATTTCGGGACCTTCTAGTCTTAGAGTTACCTCTATGCTATTACTATGCTTCTATGGTAACTCTAAGACAAGAAGGTCCAGAAGAAACGATTGATGTTTTCTGATCAACCGGAAAGAAAACACTGTCTCTTTCTTCTTCATCAGTTCTTTTTTTTTTATCTAGTTCGTTTATTTGTAAGGCTCAATCGTGTTAGCTTTACGGAGCCGATAATTCATTGTTCTTTGTTTGTAACAAAATGCACTTGATTCTATGTCTAATAGGAGTTGGGCCGAATACTCGCGGCTCACCTGAGGTTAGTGGGGTACATTGTCGAAGGATAAGAAAAGAGGAGGAGCTTGGGGGTAGGGTTACGTTGTCTCATCAGAACGATGTCGCCAGTATGAACGGTAGTGTGGTTCTAGATTCGTCTGGAGTTCGACCGGTTAGGGTGACCAGTGTCATCAGTTCCTAAGCGAGAAGTGTAAGTGACGTCAACAATGTGGTTACGTATGAATGATAAGGAGCTAATAAGAAGCGCGATTTCACATGCCGGACTTCTGTAGATCGCGGGTCATCTTCGTTAGACCTAAGGTGCACCCATTTATAGACCCAATATGAATACAGTAAACCGACGTAACATCCACGTACCTGGAGAAATTTCATATTAAAATAGTGAGTTTTACCATTTTTCGTCGTGCCTAATTAATATCCAAATAATAAGGATATCTATGTTGACATGTTGACAGAGAAAAATCTTTTGAAGCTCAATTATTTAATAATATAAGGCATAAAATGTAATTGAAGGCTTCATATTAGACATAATACGGGATATGTACCCTATATTGAAAAATATCAGACACCAAAAAAACGATATCCAAAACTGGCCGAATGTTGAGTGTGAATGATTGCCCATAACGAAAAATTATGCAAAGCTTCATGAAAACCGGAGGAAGTCGGGTGAAAATTTATTGTTTGCTATTTGGCCTAGAACCATGGAAGTAACTCTAAGACTAGTAGGTCCCGAAGAAACGTGCCCAACTTTTTGGCCCAGGTACTATCTTCGGTCCCAACACGGTTAGAAAAAAGTACCCAACGGAAAGTTCACTTTTACCTACTTTTGACTAGTTTGTCTCCTTTTCTCCTTTTAATGTTGTCAAAAACGGAGGAGCAAAACCACCCAACAGGGGTAGTAAAGTGCACAGCAAAAAAATAATTTTGATATCACATCAAAGTGGATGCACTACAATCATGTCGAAAATTTCATGTAATTTTTATGACCACATAAATAAACAAATGCAGTAAAAGCAGCGTAATGTCAATTCATGCATTGTATTAATGATAATTTTGTCCTTTTTAGCAAGTAATAAATGCATCCACTTTGACGTGATATCAAAATTATGTTTTTGCTGTGTGTGGGAACCCAACGTTGAGTATCATCATATTTACCTACTGTTGGGTACAACTAACTTACTTTTGGTTAAAAAGCCAGAGGAAAATTCCATACGAACTGCACACAAGTAAATGAAAATTACTTTGACCCGCTTTACCTACTTTTAGGTTCCCGCACTATAGTGCCGAGATGAGTGAAAAGAACTTAATTTTGGGTACTTTTTTCTAACCGTGAAGTTAATCGATGCTCCCCTCGAAACATAGGAAAATCCACGACCCCCCCATTTTATCTGTCAAACTTTCATAGAGAATCAAAACAAACATAGTGTAGTACTAGAATTTCAACTAGAATGGGGTATGTTAATCGATTTGCTTGGGACCAATAGGCTAGTCAAGTAGTGAGCCAATTTAAAATCGTTAGTTTCCACCGGTTGCTAGAACTGCTCTCTGTTTAAATCCATTAAGGTGATTCCTTGAAGAGTCCAAAGATGGCCGTCATGATGGGTGATATGCCCTATCTCTTCAAGCTTTCTATAGCACAAATCTCGGACACTGTTGCGTCACCGCTCATGAAATTGGAACTCCCTGTTTGCTTCACTGAAGCAAAAGTTATGTTCCAGTTTCCTTGTTGAATGTTTCATGAGAGCTGATATTTATATATAAAGCTGGAATTAGGGTGTAACAGCTTTGGTAAATAATGACTTCTCTCGATAATTTCTAGGAATTCAAGGCACGCCTACGCAAACAAACATAACCGTTGGATAGGGAAAGTCTAGATTTGCGTTGGCCAAGTTGATTTGCGCTGGCGAGCCTTGACTTTTTAGAAATCATCGTAAGAAGTCATTGTTTACAAAAGCTGTTACGCACTAATTCCAGCTCTATCAAGATTCGTGCTCTTGAAATTGCGAGGTGAAAATAAGATAAATCAGACATAAAGCGTCCACAGCGATTCACCTTAGGCGTCGACTGCCATGCGGCTCCAAATGATGCAAACTAACCCAGCACAGCCGTAGGCACAATCCATCATTTGCTAACAAGGCTAATGAACCTTACTTTGCGAAACAATCCGGTCGAAAATGTCGAGCTTCTCATCTGGAAATTTACCCTTTCCAGAAATTCATGAAAGACCAACTTTTCAGCAACATGCAAGCGAGAAGCAGAAACTTTCACCCAGTCTTTGTAACATCAAGTTTTAAGTTGGCTCCACCGGGTGTCCAGAGCAGTTTTCTTTCCCGCCTTAATGAACCACGAATGCTTTCTAGGGAAAGGCACACAACTACCAGCGAGCGTGTCAATATTGACGAAGGCAAACACACAATTCCAAGAACGAACAAACTCAGCGCTTGAAATCTTAAACTAACCGAAGAAAAGAATGCGAAAGAAAATAGTTGCTCTAAATCAAAATTTAAAACAGGAGAAAAAGTGATTTCACACAGCGCAGCAGGGAAGTGATGATGAATAATGAGAACAGCGAACAAACAAATTATGATTCAATCGAGGTGAAAAAAGAAGTTTCCACTTTTAATTAACAATAATCTTGCAATTCGCGCTCCCTCGCGCGCTCTAGCAGAACTGAATCGATATTGATGAGAGCGAGAAAAAAAATTCACTAACTATGCATAACTACTTGCTAGGTTGCGGGTGAGTGAAACCAGTGTGAAGGAAGATAATAGATCAACTTTAACATGTACACCTAAGCTTAAACACAAACAGCCAAAATCACACTTGCTCTAACTTAGGATCTACTATTACACAAACAAACAAAAAAAAAGTTTCTTAAACTACGTAAAACACACAAAAAGCTGGGCAGGCAAAGACTGGCTTAAAAGTGACGGTTTCTGGGTGAATAAACAAATGATTTCGAATCTAACCTAGATGAACACCTGCCCGTCTTCGGAGGCATTCGACAGGGATAGCTGGATCTTCACGCTCGGGTGGGCCGGAATGGTCCGGATGCAGTCTTTGGCCGGCGTGACCGGGAAGCGCAACGGGCCGGTGTACTTCCGCGAAAGGCCCATCGTCTTCGGAGGCGGCAGGGATTTCGGTTGCGTTCGGTTCGATCCGTACGATAAGGTCGAAGACGAAGACGACGACGAGCTGGACACACCGGGATAGGAGGAAATTGGACTGACCGAGGTCGGTTTGGTGTAGGCTTGGAGGATCTGGAATTTGAGACAATTGATGGAGGGTTTGAGTTAGTGTTGATGAATGGAATAAAGGTTAAGGGAAACAGGGACGCCAGATTGTGATACTTGGATGTTCATTTTTCCTTTAGAAAGTCTGTGCGAATAGAAACAAGTCAGTGAATCTGGCTCCGCTGGTGGAAACTACCTTTGGCAGATCGGGCATGCTCTTGGAGGGGGACAGCATTCCAGGCGGGCCACCGCCGTGGCTTTCGTTGACTCGGTTTCTTGTGCGCAGAATATCCGCGACATTTTTCGTGTAACGGTGTTGATTTAAGGATGTCTTCCGATCGTCCTGTTGGCTCTGACTATGTTGGTGGTAGAAGGATCGAATGGCATCGAAGTGATGTCCTATATCGTCGTAGGTTTTCCCATTGACCGCTGGACTCTTCCGCGGATGCGTGGATTGCTGCTGCTGGTTTTGAGCACCGTTCTTTATGTATAAGCTGTTGGATTTGGAAACGGATGCGGTGGCCATTCGAACCGCGTCCAGCTTCGATGGGTACAGATCATCATGACCGATCTTGTTGATACTGTTGGTCGATTGGTGGATATTCAAGCGACTCGAGCTCAGTGCAGGTCGCACGTAGATTTGCGACAGGACCAACTCCACCGTTCGTCCCGTGTTTTGTAGAATCGTCAGGGATTCGCTGTAGGGCAGATTCAGCAAAGACCGACCATCAACGGCAATTATCTGAAAATACATTTTGAAAGTTACGATCACGCTTCTTCGAGAAAATGTCAACGATTGACAAACCTGATCCCCGATCCTAACTCCCGCTCTGGCTCCCGGTCCATTTGCCACCAAGTCCTTAACGTAAACATTGTTATCCGATCCTTGCACGATACTAATCCCCAAGGTGTACCTCGCACCCCGACCATCCTCTCCACTACTTCCACAATCCGCAATTCCACCGTCCGAACTCAGATCATCCCCGCCGAAGGTCATCAATCGGGAACCACCGTTCCGGAACAGCACCGACTCCTGGCTTCGTGACAGGAAAGATCTTTTCCGAGCCAGCATGCTCGCCTTAGCCTCCGCCTGACTCCGCTTCTCGTTCGGATTTATGAAATCTTTCACCACAATGACCGACGTTAAGATCCGATCGTTGATCGTCGCACTGCAGCTCAGGTTGTTGAACTTTTCCAGCAACGTATCGGAAATTGTCTCATTGGGCACCTCAAAATGTCCACTTTCGCTGCGGATGCTTGATTCTGCAAATTTGAAAATATCAGTTAACCAATTCACGATCTTCCCATCATCAAAAAATACTCACGAATTACACACGCTTTTGGTGACAACGTCTCCTCACTTCCGCCCACAGACTTCTCCTCAATCTTCTCCATAAAATACACCGATCCCATGCTGCTCTTCGTCGATACCGCGTCGTCCACACTGCTCTCGATCAGCAACGGATCAACCTTCTTCTCGTAGCCCACATACAGTTCATCATCCTCGTTGAAACTACTGTTCGCTAAATTCTGAATGGAGTTAGCTCCACTCAGCGCTCCACTCCCGATCCCAGCCTGCTCGTACAGGTTGTCATAGGACTTGTTCAGAAACTGCGCCGAAAACACCCTCGTTCCCATTTTGACCCGATTCCGATTGACGCTGGGCGTCTTCGGGGAACAATCCGGTGACATGCTGATCCCGCTCGGCCCGACCGGATCCGGGTTTTCGTTCTCCTTGTTCTGATTCTGCTGGTTTGCGATCTCGACGGATTGGTTCAGCGCTGGTTGCGGTCCCTCCACCGTGGACTTGGACCGCTTGATGAGAAATTTCTGGCGAAGCTTCGCCAGCCGGTTATCGTTCAGCATGGATTTCTTGAGGTTCCGAACCCGAAGACCCGTGGATTTGAGCGGTTTGTCGATCTTGTCCACGTGCTTGGCGTCGAAGGCTGCCTTCTCGTCGACATCGGCCACGTCCAGCTTGGGTTTGGTGGGATCAATGGCGACGGGGCTTGGCCCGACACGGGTGGGCTCGGCGATCGGAATGTTCAGCTCGTTCGACAGGGCTTTGATTGAGACGAATGAGTTCCGCAGCTTCATGTAGAACTTGTGATGCTCTGAGGCTAGGTTGAAGGCGAAGAAGCTCCTGGAAGAAAAGACGATAATAGCGGATTAGTTTGATAGCGGTTTGTGAGATAAATCCGCTAGACATTTCTATCGATTGACAACTACTTTGTATTTTTCATAAAATTCATCCATCCATCCATTGAGCAGTTCCACGCCAAATGGCGAATCGGAAAAACTCGACCTTTGCCAATTTGCTTGAAACTTTGCCCAATTGTTTGTAATGAACAATGATTCAAAGTTTTCCTCAAATTTGGCCATTTTGGATCGTGTCAAAAAGTTCAAAAATTTGGCAAAAGTTTTTGTTATACGATTTTCGTAAAGATATTTGAGTACAGTCAACTCTCCACAACTCGCTGGATTCTGCGGTCCCTTCGTACTCTCCATAAGTCGATGTTTCTACAAGTCGATGCCTCCTTTGGTCGAGAAGATCTATGCAGTGTTATTTTGATTCTATAAATCTATCTGTCAAACGTAGAGCTCTGCATTCTGTGTTGTTGATGTTAGAATCACAGGAGCTTTAAAAACATGATAATTGGTGATTATATTGAGTACCCAGGACCACATCAAAACATGTTCCTCGGGGCTATTCCTGGCCCCATAGAAATTCAATAGATAATTCGGAGAATTTCATAGAATTATAGGAAGCGTTGCAAAAATTCGGGAACATTTCGTGGATGCGGAAGATATGTACCGTCAACTTTCGCTCGTTGGGCTAAACCTGTAGCCCACTTAGTGAAAGACTTTCGTCAGTTGGGCTGAGCTGTCAAGCTGAAAATTTGTTGAGAGATACACCGATTGTCTATTGTCATCACAATCCCTTGGCAGCTATCCAAATTGTTCATACATGAGCCCCTCGAAAAAGAAATAACACGGTCAAAAATGACGTTTGACTTGGATTTAGGTGGGCTACAGCCCAACTAACGGGAGACCAACTAAAACGTAGCCCACCTAAACATAGCCCAACGAGCGAAATTTGACTGTACAAGAATTGAAATTTTGATGAAGTTGGGGAAACCTAGTTATTATCAGACCATCTTTTAATTTCAGGGCACTTCGTTAATATTTAATGGACTTTAAAAGTTTAGGAATTACCGTCGAAGCCCAGGAAACTTTAAAGAACTTGTAGGAGCTCCACAGAAAATAAACGAAATTCATAAAAAGTTCAGGAAACTTTGTGAACTGCAGTCAGCTCCATAGAAGTTCAGCGAAATGTGTAGCAATTAGAAGAACTTTGTAAAACTTCATGGAAATGCAAGGAATTTTGTGAATGTTCAAAGATCTTCGAAAAACTTCGGCAAACTTTGTAGAAGTTCAGGGAATTTAGTAGAAGCTCAGCAAGCAGGAACTTCAATTTGTCAGATAATTTATTTCAATAAGCTCACATGCTGCTAGTGTTCTCTCTGTTGCTTCACTTGAGTGGCAGCTATGTTGCTGCCATCGGTGAGGCCTGCGATAAAGATAGGGTAACCGGCAGTGTTGCCAAATCCATTTATGTTGTCTGCAACATCTTCCCTCTTAATAGAGCTGGTAGGGGTCAAACCATCGAGGCTGCCTTCGAAGACGGGAAGACCGTCGAGTTAGAACTTCTACCGGTTCGGTTTCAGCTGCTAACTCGAACTCAGTTCATGTTGATGCAGCTGCTGTTGAAGAAGACATTGATGACCTCTCGATGACGGCGGCAGCTACTGGGCGTCATCAGATTTGCAGTTGATGCTGAGCTAGAGACTGGTGATGATGGTGATTGAACAGGCTCTTCCGGTGCAAGCGACGACGGTTGCTGAGGTAGGTTTCAGGTAAACATCAGGACGTTCATCGGAAATGAACTCTGTGAGCTCACGGCTCGTCTGCCTGGTACCTTGATCTGTTTCCCGTCGATCTTGTTTTCCGTGCTGAGCACCAATGGTACCGACGCCAGCGAGGCAGCTCTCACACCTGGACCCTACCTATCGACCCATCAACTCATGAACCGGGGACCAACGGCCTTACTTCCCTTCCGAAGGAAGGCGTGATCAGAGATGTTATGCCTCAGTTATGCCGACTGGGATTGAACCCAGGCCTGCTGGGATTAGAGGTAATCACGCTTACCACTACACCACCGGCGCCGCTGTGTCTTCTTGGTAACTTGGCTTTCGAACTAGTGGGATTTCGACTACGCAACTGGTTGACGTGCAAGCCCAGCTTCCGAGTATCAATCCACACGATTCTCTCGAGACGTATGCCATGTACCCATTTCCAGGTGTTTTTGGTGTACACCTTGGCGTAGACAGCATCGTCACGGTTGAACGATCGTCGCTTCTGTTCTTTCTGCTCTTCTGTAACTGCCATGGGCGGCATACCAACTCAAGGCTGGTTCGGAATTTACGGCCGAACAGAGCCCCTGACGGAGTCTTGTGTTTTGGTACAGAGTGATTTGGCGTGCTCCTGTACGTGAGCAGAAACGTATCGATTGCTTCATCCATTGTTCCTCCCCCTTCTCGGATCTTCTTAACGGCCCTTTTGAATGTATCCACGAACCGGTCTGTTTGTCTGTTTGAGGATGGATGGAATGAGGCTGTCGTGACGCCATACTCCGCACTGGTGAATTGTGAACCGTTGTTCAAAACCAGTGTAACCGGCATCCCCAGTCGAGCGAAGAGCCCACGCAAGATGGGAATTGTGGATATCGAGGTAATGCTGCGCGTTCTGACAATCTCAGGCCACTTGGAGTAGGAGCCGACGACGATTAAGAAGTAGTCGCCATTGATTGGTCCGCCCAATCTGTTTAGCATGAAGAGGAGACTTCGGAACGGACGCACACTGCGCAAATGCCTCGACGTAACCAACGATGTCATCGCTTTAATCCAATGCATACCCGCATGGCCTCGATGAAGCTGATCCAAGCATCTTTGTTGGGGTTTCGATGGACTGACAAGTTGTTCGGCAAACAAAACGCACCCATCGACTACGGTGAAGGATTCCTGTCTGGCTTGGAATCGTTTAATCTTCGGTTCGACTAGCTTAAATTGCGGCCAGCCGTTTTGGTTGTACCGGTAGACCATGCGTAGAAGTGTTTCGGCCTGGGTGCTTTGCGCGACGACGCAGAAATTTATGGGGAAGAACATTAAGCGAATTCGTGGCTACTGACCTGACATCTTCCTCCAGTGTGATGTAGTCCTCTTCTGGCTTCGCATGTTGACTAATCAGCCCGGACAGCTGCTTCTCAGTCGGAACGTACTCGATGTCGAAATCTTACAGAAGTAACGTCAGGGCAAAACGTTGCAACCGGTTAGCCGTATACTCCGGAATACCTTTCTTGAAGTCGAAGATTCGAATCACTGGACCGTAACGGGTTTGAAGGCGGAGGCCCCGACCGAAGATCATTTTGTGAAACTTCGTAACTGCGAAGATGATGGCTAGACCTTCTCTATCAGGGCAACTGTAGTTCTGCTCCGGCTTGGTGAGTACTTCAGAGGCGTACTACACCACCTTGATGGAGCCATCGGGATTCTTATGACTAAATTTGAATCCGGGACCGACTGATCTCCTTCTTCTCGATCGAAGTGTGTAAGTAGTAGGTCCAAGGTGAGAATCTGCTTGAATCGGTCGAACGCCTGTTGACACTCCGTGTTCCAATCAAAGTTTGATTCTGGTTTGAAGAGGTTTGCGAGGAGATAGCGGAGCGCTTGCATATTAGGCACGAACTTGTCAAAATAGTTAATCGCGGCAAGGAGAGAGTGCACACCGGATACGTCCGAAAGAGAAGGAAGCTTGCTTATTGCCACGACGAAGTCCACCATCGTGCATGATGTGTCCGAGATAGCGAATTTGTCGCTTCCCAAATGAACACTTATCAGCTCGGATCGTGCATCCGAAGTCTTGAATTCGCTGAAGAACGGCTCGGAGATTGCGGTCATGATTTTGCTGGTTCTCAACGCCCACAACAACGTCATCAAGATAACTGTATATACCTGTTAGATCAGCTAGCATCATGTCGATGAGTTGCTGGAAAACTCCAGGAACAATTTTCACACCCGGTGGAAGGCGTTTGTAGTTGAGGCGTGTTGATAGTGAGTAAACTCTGAAATGTTTCATCTACCGGTACCTGTCTGAACTGCCAAGTGTTCGCTAGCTTGGCGAATATACCTATCTTCCGGTAGAGACAACGGGTACTGGTACAATTGCAGAGCGGAGTAATCTCCGCAGATCCTGATTGCTCCATTCGCCTTGCGCACGACAACTATAGGAGCAGCCCACTCCGAGTAATCGATCGGCGAAATGATCAACAGCTTCTCCAATCTGTCCAATTCCTGTTTAGCGGCATTATCCGTTTGGGACAAAACACGGGTTTACAGCTTGTGTTCAGTTCGACGGTACTGACCAGAGATCGAAGCTGTCCACCAAGTCGAATCCTTGAAGCTGCAGTGGTTTCTCCGTCACACCGCATCCTTTTGTTTCACCGATGGTAACGTTGGACAAGAACTCGCCATCAAGCGCCCATCGCCTTGACCGTCGATGGACCCAGCTCCGGACTTCCGATCTTCTCCCAAATTTGCTTGCTGATGACCGTGATGTCCGAGGCGGTATCGAGTTGCAGCTGAACCAACGTCCCACATAGGCTTACGAGCACGGACCTCCTCATTGAAGGCTGGCGTGCTTTGATCGCACTACTACATAGCCTTCTCGATGTCCAAGCTGGCCACATTTGGAACACTTTTGCTACTTGTAGCCGCAGTTGCGAACATAGTGCAGTCCGTCACAAACTATTCACTATCGCTCAATGGATGGTCTGGGGACTCAAAGTAACGTTTTTTTTTATATACCTGATGCTGTACCTGTTCGAATGGAATCGGTGCTTCGATCATAGCGTTAGACCCGGTGGAAACAAACGACTTTAAATTGGCTCACTGCTTGACTACACACTTAGAAATTATCGCCGACTTCGGCAATTTTTACCGAAATCTGAACAGCTGAACTGTTCGGTAAAATTTATGCAATTCAATTAATTTGCTTTTCAGCTTCTTTGAAACTACATCTCCACTAAAATGACAAGATTTGAGCTTTTAAACAAGGTTTAACATGTTTTCAAATTATTTTCAAATTCAATAGCCTTTAAAATTAAGGTCAAAGTTTTACCGAACGTTCAGCTGTTCTGATTTCGGTAAAGCTTATCGAACACGAAAACAAAATCTTAGTGTGTTGACTAGCCTATTGGTCCCAAGCAAATCGATTAACATAACCCATTCTAGTCGAAATTCTAGTACAACACTATGTTTGTTTTGATTCGTTAGGACAGTTTGACAGATAAAATGAGGGGTTCGTGGATTTTCCTATGTTTTCGAGGGGTGCATCGATTAGCTTGGGACCGAAGATAGTACTAGAGCTGAGCCAACAAGTTGAGCACGTTTCTTCGGGATCTTCTGGTCTTAGAGTTACCTATATGGCGTTATCGTGTTTGAGGTTAAAAAGACGCTGGTTCTCATTTGACAGGTACTCTAGCATGACGTCATTCCCCTCTTCGGTCTTTCAAACATCTGTATCGCCGACTGAACACTGACTTCTTTGCACCGAACAGATTGTTCATCTTCTCAACCGTCTTAGAGAAGGAAATATCTTTGGGAAGCGTAGTAAGATTGAGGCTCACGTACTTTTCGTGTTCAATCGGTCCCAGCTTCCGAAGCAGTAGTCGCACTGTCGCTTGACGGTCTAATCGAGCTGCGTCCTTCTCGAATCGAGTATCGAGTGTACCAAGCAGGCCTGCGATAAAGATAGGGCAACCAACAGTGTTGCCAAATTCGTTTTCGTTGTTTGCAACACTTTATGTCAAACAACTGCATGTCGAACAACTGGATTGGACACATATCGAAAAGACACCTTCTAACGAAATCCATTCCAATCTATATCAAATTTTGTGACACAGCTCAGAACACAAGGGGAAGTGCAAACAAATCGGTGAATCAAAAACAACAAGTGATGCGTTGTGGTAGCGTTCCACGCGGGCTTTCTATGCGTACTCCCACTATCATAGCATGCTGCCTATCTTAACTGCAGACAGACCTCCGGATGATTGAATTTCATGATGGAACTGCGATTACTTTGCATGATGGTCTTTCTAAGTGAGGGTCTAGTATAAGAGAGGAGCGGAGTGGCTGGTTTTGAGCCAAACAAACTTTCAAAGACAGAGACAGGGTTGCTTCCACTCACTTGGTATAAAATATTATTTTTCTTAATTATGAAATCATTAGATCGTATATTGGTAATCAGTACTTGGAAGTTACAAGAAGAGGTCGTGAAGTATGTTTTTGACCCATACAATCGGCCAATATTGCTTTCAGTGCATCATAATCAGTGATTTTACTATTCGCATTTTTTGAAAGCAAAATTGACAGGTTTTATAAGTCGAACAAACACGTTACAGCCTTTTCTTGCTGATTGCGAGTACAATATATCTTTTTATCATCTAATGGTTTCATAATTCCGAAAACAATTTTTTATAGCAAGTGAGTGAAAGCAACCCTGGACAGAGATAATCGAGCACCGCCTATATTGATTGCATTGGCAGTGTTGCTAGAAACAAGAAAGGGTCTAGTATTAGAGAGGAGCGGATTCAATACAAACTGCCTTGGCAACCTATGCCTAGGAGATTTCTAGCAACACTGGCAATGCAATCAAGATAGGCGCTGCTCGATTGGCTCTGGCTTTGACAGTTCGTTTGGCTCAAAACCAGCCAGTCCGTTTCACTCTTATACTAGACCCTCTATACTAGAAACCATATAAGCATAGGTTGCCAAGGCAGTTTGTTTTGACTCCGCTTCTCTCTTATACTAGACCCTCTCTAGTTTTTCTCATTTTTCATTAGCAAAGTCCTTGGTTTTAACACATTGGACTGTGAATGAATTTGAGTTCACGCACTGACGAAAATTTTACAGGAAAGCGGGGCAATGTTTACTAAGAATGAACACTAAATGTTCATTATTCGTAAACATTGTCCTGGGTTCCTGTCAAATTTCCATCCATGAACTCAAATCCATCGGTGCAGTTGTCTATAGACGAGTGCACGGGTGAACTTTTGTTCATCTACTGAAACAAATTTACACAACAACGGGGCCCTGTTTACTAAAAGTAAACATATGAATGATGCTCGCGTAACATTTGAAAAGGGCCTATCAACTTTTGTAAACAACTTTCTAGGCTCTTTTCATGAGAACCGAAGTATGCCCACGCAAACCAAGAGCACTATCGGGAAGGGGAGGATTTTACGATCCCGATGGTGTTGTTAGTATGCGTACGCGTATTTGGTTCACGCGAAAAGGGCTTAAAACGCTGTACAGACTGGAAAGTTATAACATGTTTTAACGGTTGTCAAATAATTGCAACATAGAAACCACCATCAATATAGCGCTATAACATGTTATAACTCTGTAGTCTGAACGTACTATAACAAGTTTTGCGTACAATAGTTGATAGGCCCGTTTCAAATAATACGCGAGTATTATTCATGTGTTTTATTCATATTATACATGAGTATTATTCATGTCATTTTTAGTAAACAGGGCCCCACTGCTGTGTCACTTTTTGTCTATATGAAAGTAGATGTGAATCGAGGGGGACGACTCTGGCTAGCTCCACGCACGCTGCGTAGATAGAAAGAAGATTAATGACGATTCTGAAGATTTCCTGCAAAAAGATGATGCGCGATGCAAGTAGATGCGAGAAATGATTGTAGATTTTTCGAAGATTGATTCGCTAGTGTGAGATTTTTTGAGCATCTAGAATTAAGATTGTGAATGGATGTGAATTGACAGTGGACAGTATTGTTATGTCAAATTTTAAGAAAATCCATTAGGGACTTTTATGCGATTATATGCAGTATAATCATAGAGGTAACTCTAAAACCAGAAGGTCCCGAAGAAACGAGCTCAACTTTTTGACTCTGCTCTGGTACTATCTTCGGTCCCAAGCTAATCGATGCACCCTTCGAAACATAGGAAAATCCACGAACTCCTCATGTTATCGGTCAAACTTTTATAGCGTATCAAAACAAACATTGCGTAGTACTAGAATTTCGACTAGAATGGGGTACGTTAATCGTTTGCTTGGGACCAATAGGCTAGTCAAGTAGTGAGCCAATTTAAAATCGTTAGTTTCTACCGGTTGGTATAATGCTTTTGCCCGCAATTCCTGTGTTCCGGTGGTTATACCCTAAGAGGATGAGGAGACAACTGGCTTCTTTTTGTCTGTAACGTGTTCTTCTTCTCTCGCGGAAACGACCGTGCAAAAACTATTTCATTATGGGCGACGCAGTCGACTGTCAAAGTACAAGAAAATCAAGGGATACTCAACTCTGCACATCTCAATCTGTGCCTAGTACTTTATCTGTGCCGACAGCTGTGCTCAGTGTTGCGCCGAGCGTGCTGCATTGTGGCAATCAAGCTGTCGGTCTCAGTACCCCCTGAGTTTGGAAACCCTGCAGTTATGACTTTTGAGATTGTTTGTTTACAACTTCAAGGTCTCATCGATGGTTCATTTAAAATCGGAAACGAATGTTATTTTTTCCTTAATTTGCTCCCTAATTTTAAAAGTTGTTGGGTTATTATCGATCATGTTGATAATGCTGATGATGATGATGGTGTTTTTGCTATTGAAATATATTTCTGAACAAGAAACAGTTACATTAGAAGCTGTGCTTAAGAATTATCTTCTATAAATATTGTTTGCAAATTGACTAGGGCGTTGTTTGACGAAAATAAATCTTTTTTCGACGACTCCATAAGTGAAATGTAAGCACAAATGTTTGTTTGTCGATGAATATCATTTGATAAGGTTAGTTCTCCAGTTGAAGCAATGATGTAAACGTTACCCAAAACCATGATGCCTCTAGGGTTTTTTTTCTTCAGGGCATAGTTAAGGAACAGATGTGAGTGGACAAGATTTTCATCGATCTGTAGATTATAATTATTATAGTTTATGATATTAATATCTCCTTTAAACTTCATTTGCAAAGGGCCGGAGTCGGTATCGGTCTTGCCGAAAACATTACACCAACCAGCTGCAGCTTACCACCGCAATGTTCAGTCTTCTCTACTGAAACTGCTGCCACCTTTATCGCTGCTACAACGCCCTCGGGCCGACCGATCCTGGTCCTCACGGATTTGCACCGCGTCAAACAATCCTTGAAATCTGAGGCCCTAACTCATCCCTGGATAAAGGCGAAGATGAAGTCTGCACCTCCAAACACGGTATTCTGCTGGGTTCCGGGGCACTGCGGGATACCAGGCAACTCTGAAGCTGACTTTCTGGCTTGGGCAGGACTATCTGCCCATCGCTGGATCGTGAACAAATTCTGGGAAGCTTGGGACGCAGAGTGGGTCCAAAACCGGTCCATCTTCATCAGACGGATCAAGGGGACGACGAGGAAATGGACAAAACCGTTGAATCAGTGGGATCAGAAGATAGCGTCGCGTTTGAGGACCGGTCACAGCAAGATCTCGCACAATTTCGGTGGAACGCCGTTCCACAGGACTCGCGTCGGTTGTAGAACCCCTTGCGGGAACTCCACAGGCTACCAAATAGCATACTCGACATGGGGCCACATGGGCCCCACAAAGTCACTTTCAATCGAAAATCTTCAAGCGACGATGAAGCTGTCAACCATCAACTTTCAAGTCATTCTGTCTTCTCTTCGAGCAGATCTCCGTCAACATCAACAGAACCAGTTTCGATCAGTTTTCATGCTGTTTGTTTTGGCTTGACTCGTGTTCATTTTTTTCATCGTCAAATGAACTTACTTTTTCATTGAAGCGAAGCTGTTCGATCCAAATTCGCGCAGTTTTTATGACTTTTGTTGATTGTTCACTCGGTTCATGTAAGCGTATGCGCATAGATCTGTGCACGTTAATGTCAAATTTATTACTGTCGGGTGGTTTGTTTACCAATCAATATGAGTATTTTTTGAATCGGGGTGACGTTTACAGATCGAAAATTGATATGCGACGCCATTTTAAAATCCAAGATGGCAGCTTCCACTTTAAGAAAAAAGTGGGAAATGCTGTCAAATACTTATCAATAAAGATATTTTGGAATCGGGATGATGTCTAGAGGATGAAAATAGATATCCGACACCATTTTCAAATCGGAGAAGGTGGCGTCCGATTTACGAAAAAGTGGAAATACATCAGACTGTATCAAATGTATCAAACATCAATATTAGTATTTTTGTAATCGGTATGAAGAGGCTTATTACGGATGTCACTTCACGGTGAAAAGTTGTCACTTGTCGTCACGGTGAAGTGATTCCCACTTGATTTGTACGGTAATCACGGCTCTTATTCTGAGTATCACTTGCTTATCACCGTGTAGTGACACCCGTAATAAGGCCCGAAATCTACATATCGAAAATTTATATGCGACGCCATTTCGAAATCCATGATGGCGGCTTCCGATTTTAGATTTAGTGAGAAATACTGTCAATATAGGTATTTTTGGAATCGGGATGGTGTTTAGAGGCAGGAAATCGATATCGGACGCCATTTTAAAATCCAATATGGTGGCTTCCTATTTCAGAAAAAAAAAATGGGAAATGCTGATGCCGTCCCATCAATATGGGTATTTTTGGAATCGGGGTCTTGTATAAGGAAATCGGAAATCGATGAAATTTAAGATACTATATTTTGATGCCTGCGTCGTCAGGTCGTGACAAGTCGAATGAGCCCCAAATTGAAGTGAAGGTGGAAAAAAACGAAGAAAGCAGTTTTCGAGTCTTTCATTGCGTCAATTGAAACAAGTCTTTGCTTCAAATGAAATGAACTGAAGCACTCGACGAACGAAACAAATGATAGTCCAGTCATGTTTGAAAAGAGGAATGTTCATCGTGAGTCGATCACAAGAAACACGATGACTTACACGAAAATGATATTGCTCGAAATGAAACAATTCTGCGGAGAGTTCATTTTCTTTTTTTTTTTTTTGTTTCGAAAATGCAGATCCCTGCTGGCAGCAGTAATGCGCTTTTTAAAGAATGCTGCATTGTATTTTAAAGTTTAGTTCCTTTCGGCTGCTGGGACATCTCTGCCTGATGGGCGCCCTCCCGGTTTCTCCAATATAGAGCTCTGTCTTATTCAGACCTCAATGTTTGTGTTCTTAATATGCTTGATGTGGAGATTTATTTGGCAATACTCCAGCTCCAACTGCTTCCAAAAGTACGCCTAAAAGTTGAGTTTTTATATTCTATTTAATAGTGTTGCAATCGAGAAGAACTTTTGACAATACTTACCTCATCCCATGCATCTTCCATATTAAAAACAGCACCAAACTTGGTACATCTCAATAAACTTTTATAATTCTAGGATTAATCACTGTTACACCAGTAAACCAGTAAATCGATTAGAAAAATTTCAGCGATCAACAGTGTTGCCCCCTTGAAGAAAATAGATTCCCTGTTGTAAAAATTTTCGCGTTTCTATACGGTCACCCGACCAATCAGGAGCTGGTTCGCGTTTGACAGTAAATTGGTTCATAAAAGTCCCCCTATTGTCTTCTCTTCCTCTTAGGTTATATCCAAAAGACCTTAACATTAAAATGACAGTTTATAACATACAGCTATAAATTCTATATTGCAGGAATTATCCACTCCGGTGGCAGAAACGTCATCCACAAACATTTGGCTTGAAGCCAAAGTTGTTGGTTCTTTGGCTTGATTATCTGCCAATCTAAGACAGCTGATGCAAACATTGAGAAATTATGCTACGTCCACATAGATGTTTGATTTGTTGCGCGGCAAAATAAACGTGATAAATGTTCAACAAGCGCGTGCATGTAAGAATGAAACATTTATTATATTAATTTTTAAATTAGGCAAGCTAATCATGAAAACTTCAAGTTTCATTGATGATTAATTCCATAAGATCCAGTTAGAGAATATCGATCAAAGTAAAGTTGACTGTATATCATTAGAAACTAATAGAAGAAACCCAGCCAAGAACGAACAAACCCCTACTCACTTCCTTCCGTCCATCCTCAGCTTATACTTGACCCGGCTCTTGTCCTTGGGGTTCAAGCTCTCCGTCCTCCTGACCACCACACAGAACACGTGCTTTGAGAAGCAAATGTTCTCAATCTCCAACCAATCGAAGAACGCATACAGATGCCGCTGGTAGGAATTCTTCCCGTTGTTGAACTCCTGCTGCGCTCCCTTCGGATTAAACTTGAGATTCCTCTCGAAAATTGCCACCCCACTCAACGATATCGCCACGTACACCTCCAGCGTCATGTTCTCCTCGGTCGTCCACGTGGCACTGTACAGATGCAGCCCGTACTCCTTCAGCTCCTGCACGTAACGGATAAAGTTGTGCTCTGCCTCCAGCTGGTGCAGCCCGCGCTTACAAAAGTGCGAACTCCGCAGGTACTTGGCCAGTTCCTTCTTCTTCCGGTAGACCTCCTCCGGGAGATAGTGCGATATCGTAAAGTACTCCGTGTATTTCATCTGGAATTCGATTGAATTTTAATTTGCATTGAAATATTTCAGCGAAAAAAAAAATCGACTTACATTCTCCTTGAAGCTTCCGACTTCCACCTGGAGAGCGAGCCCTCCCAATGCAATCAGATCGTCTTCGGAGCAGAGAATCTGCCGCTCCAGGATGCTTTTGCGCAGCTGCAGATATAGTAGATGGCGCGATTCCGAGCAGCTGTGGGCGGAAAAACTGGATAAAAGCTTCGATTCGGTTGGGAGAGCTTTAGATATTTACCTAACGCCTCGTAGCGTGGGCAGGAAGAACTTTAGCCTCAGATAGAGGGTGAAAACAACGTTTTCGCCCAGTGTTGCGGATTTTTTCGATGTGTTGACCCAAATTTGCGGTGCAACCTGTTTGATTGGAATGGTTTGTACAATGAAAAATCGATTGGAGTTTTCCAACGGAACAAGCATACCTTGTAGATTTTGAGATCATTCGGAAGGAAAACGAAATCCCCTCCGATTAGAGCGCACAGCCCGAGGAAGAAGTTTTCGGACAGCTTCTCCAGCCTCAGGATAGCCTCAAAGACTTGTTTAGCCACGGTGGTCGTGGGATTGCAGATGACGTTCACTTTGGTTCCGTTCAGCAGCAGGATCGTTACCGTTCGACGGTGTTGAGTCTGTGAAAGTACGGAACATTTTATAAATGCTATCATGAATCCATTAAGATAAACAAAATTCTACCTTGGAATCCGTTAGATCGATGACCTTTGGTGGTGTAAAAGCATTCCGGACGAATTCCGGTCCATGACTGACTTCAGAGGCAACCCTCCCGGCTTCCTCGAGCGAGTCCACCCGAGTGTTGGATCGACCGAGGGAGAAATCTTCCTTTCGTCTTTCAGCGAACAGGGGATTTGTCTGCTGCACCGATACCAGTGGGGCTCCGAGATCTGTAAAAATAAACAGAAGATTAGCATCTGACACAGAGCTACCAATACTAGTGACGACACGTACTTGGCATCGACGTAGCGTTGAAGCTCATCTCGTCAATCTTTCGTTGAAAGTCGTTTCCCCCGTCGATCAGATTCAGCTGCGTCGTCGACTTGGACGGAACCAGCCGGGTCTGACTCCGCTGCAACCGACCAAGCGTTCCCAGCTGTTGTTGTTGTTGCTGCTGCAACTGGACCTCCGCCATCTTGACTTCCACCATGGTTACATCGATCGTATTTCTCCGGGCGTCGTTCCTCTTCCGCAACATTTCCGCATTGTGCCGCCGTCGAACGACGTGTAGCTTCTTGGGATCTCCTTCCGTTCCGACCCCTGCGCGAATGCTCTTGGAGTATCCAATAGTGGCGTAGTTTCGAACCGGTTCCAGCTTGGTCGAGTCCGACGGTCTCGGTAGCGATCGGAACCTGTTCTCGTCCGGTTCGGCTCGCTTCACCCGAAGGTTTGCGGTGGATCCAAAGTATCGGGCCTGTTCCAGGTCGTGCCCGCTGATGGTGATGCCGTAGTTGATTTCCGAGGGTGCTGGTGGGGGTGCTGGCTGCTGGAAGTTGTCAAGCTTGCGATGCACTTCCAATTCGCCATGATCGGAGCTGCGACCGGAATCGGTGTCGCTTCTGAAACGGGGGGAATTTTACCAATTGAGTGTATTTTGAAGGACATGGGATTAAACGGGTTAGCAGTCATACTTGTGCTCCTCGTAGCATTCGGTCATCTGCTTGGGTTGCTTCACTTCGATGCGCGTCGAAACGGACGCGACAACTTCCTTGAAGAGGTCAAGCACCATGTGCGAGAAGGGCTTGTACAGGTGGTGGTTCTTGCAGTAGTCGGAGATGATCTGGAAGAGGGAAAAAGAAGGTTTATGATTAATTCAAATGTGTAAATTGGAATCTAGAATTACGAGAAGAATATGGAATTTCTTATTAGAATTCGCCATTAGACCATTTACAGGATCTGAAAAATTGCAAAAGCACCCTGTCTCTGCCAGTAAATCGCAAATGCACCCAATGATCAAAATTAAAAGATTTTGCGACATTTACTGTCGAATATTCTTTGAATAAATTTCCTTATACGGAAAAACGCTATAGAAATGAAACCAATAGGGAGCTGCTCCGTCGGGCTAGCCTCACTTTTTTGACATCTGGCGAACATTCCTGTCGTTCCGAAGGCGACTAATGTGGACTGCAAACGAACGAACCAATCAAAGTGGTTTCTTCGGTTGAAAAGGCACCGACCTACGAACGATGAACTTCATCTCGTACAAGGTTGGCGTACAAGGTTGGCGAACCCTGGAGCTTGGCCTCAGGGGATGGCGGTTAGAGAATTTAAGGACACGCAGACGAAAAATACTGTACGTTGGCACTCCTACTGGTACCCCTTTCGAGACCCCAGCACCTCTTGGTGCACCAGTCCCTTTAGGAACGCCCAGCACAACCGACAACGCATAACGCCATCTGACGATATACATCCGAGACGCACCGTAGAAAGCCTGATGGAAGCCCACAATCGCCCCCCGCAAGTATTTTTACGATTCGAATTTTTCGTTGCGTGATGAATTCCCCCACATCCAGATTCTCACCGATACCCCGGCGCAAAAGGAGGTGGTGTCGTTGTCTTCCCCTCTCCTGACGAATGGTTCTACTTTCCAACCGGGACGCACCGTAGATAGCACAGTGGAAGCCCCCGGTTTCTCTATCTCAGTCGCGCCATTTCCTGCCAACGTTCACCTCAGCCGTCCCGGCCCTGAGTTTGGATGTGGGTCGAGGGTCTTCCAACTTGCTATACCAGGCAACTATAAATTCAAAATTGATCATTCGCTGCCTGAAGCCGGTTCCATCTTCTTCATCTTGGACCCTGAGATGCACGTCGCGCTCCCCGCTGACATCGCTCATCGGAGTCGGCCCGGCCCTGCGATCGGAAACGGAGAGGGGTCTTCCGAATCTCTCAATCAGGCGAGTATAATTCAAGATCTGTCTTGGAACATCCCTTGCCTGATGTCGTTGCCAATTCTAGATCGCAATGCAGCCTCCGCCAGGCTGCTTATCGTCACAGTCAGGCCATCTGCATGTATTACTAGATCGCTGCTTCGACGTTTCATTGTCAAATCAATTGTTTGGTTCCGAATACGAGGTTTTTCGATGCGATTGGAATCCGCACAACAGCCGCAAATCTACTGGTGGAGGCGTTCTCATAGTGGTCGGCTCTGGATTGAAGGCAAAAGTTATCGAAAACGATTCATGGGATTATGTGGAACAAGTTTGGATTGCCATTAAGCTCGCTGACCGCACTTTGTTTTTGTGTGTAGTTTACTTTCCTCCAGATCAAACTCTTGACTCTACCACAAATTGAATCCCACAGTCAGTCTATTCGAGCTATAATGGAGATCGCTACAGCTGCTGACGAGATGATAATCATTGGCGACTTCAATCTACCGGCAATTTCTTGGCGATCATCTTACGGTGGATTCCTGTATCCGGACCACGACCGTTCTACATTTCACTCTGGAGCAGTAAGCCTTTTGGATCATTACAGTATCGCCACTCTTAAGCAAATCAACCACGTAGCTTAGACCTTTGCTTCGTCACCGCTCAGGATACTGCTCCGCATTTGTCTATGGCTGTTTCTCCGCTGATAAAGACTGTTCCACACCATCCTCCTTTAGTTATTGTACTTGAAGGCAACCAAATTCCTGAGAGTCATTCCACCCTCCCCCCTAGAGGTCTCCTACGATTTCCGAAATGCTGACCACGACAGTATCAGGGAACTTCTTTCGAATTTGGACTGGCACAGGATACTCGTCCCTGCCGATGTCAATGCAGCTGCCCAAACGCTCTCGCATATTTTGGCTTACGTCATTGAGCGACACGTTCCGAAAAAAGTTCCTAAACAAGGTAATCATCATCCTTGGCAAACAAGTGAACTCCGTATGGTAAAGTCTTCCAATAGACCCGCGCTAAGAAAATACACCAATTACCACACCCTACAACCCAAGGACCATTATGCGAGGGTCAATCATGAGTATCAACGAACCAGTCGCCAATGTTATCGGCGTTATCAACGAGATATTCAACAGAAGCTTTGATCTCACCCGAAAACTTTTTGGAATTATGTGAATGACCAACGAAAGGAGTCTGGCCTTCCATCGACTATGGGTCTGAACGGTGAAGAAGCTTCATCCTCTCAGGACATATGCCGTCTGTTCTCAACCAAGTTTGCGAGTGTATTCTCGGATGAGAACCTACCTGAAGGGGGCGCGTTTCTCTAGCAGTCAGTAATGTTCCAATGTCTGGTCAATCTTCATTTAAGTCTGGACCTGACGGAGTTCCTTCCGTCTTTCTCAAGCAACACATCGATAGCCTGGTGGCTCATCTCTGCCTTCTGTTCGAAATGTCCCTCTCCAGTGGGGTGTTTCCTTCCTGCTGGAAATTAGCTGAGATGTTTCCAGTGCATAAGAAGGGATGCAAAAGAAACATCGACAACTATCGCGGCATCACATCGTTGTGTGCCATATCTAAACTGTTCGAGTTGGTCGTTATGGAACCATTAGTCTCTCACTTCAAGCATCATTTGAGCGAAGACCAGCATGGTTTCACGGCAGGGTGGTCGACTACTTCCAACCTTCTGCGTCTCACCTCGTACGTTACGGAGAGTATGACAGACCATATGCAAACAGATGTCAAGTTCGACAAGTTGAACCATCCTATAGCGATCGCCAAACTGGATAGGCTCGGTATAAACGGCAGTCTCCTACGATGGTTCGCATCCTATCTATCTAGCCATCTCGGCCCGTTGATATTTCTTGTGTATTTCAACGACGTCAATTTCGTCCTCGACGGTCCACGACTGTCGTTTGCAGACGACATGGAAATCTAACGGGTGTTCAATAAAAAATGAGAATGATTTCAATACCTTTCTGTAATTAAAGTAAAGAGCGTACATTTTTTTCTCTCCAAGATAATTGCTCTCTGGACTCTCTGAAAATGGGTGGCATGTTTCTTTTCGCTCGGGGGCTGTCAGTTCAATCGAAGATGGCGTCGAAACAGCAAGCACTCCGCGAGCGTGTTGTACGATTTTACGAAACGCATGGAAATCGTGGAAAAAAGTTTACGGTAGACCACTTTCGAGACGAAAACGTGCCCGTGAGTACAGTATACCGGATCCTGGCATCCCTGAGCGTGGAGCCGAAGGCCGGTAGCGGCCGTCCAGCGAAGATAATGACGAAGAAGAAGACGGAAGCGTTGAAAAAGCTGTTCGACAACAAGGATGGAACGAGATTTCGTGAAGCCGGCCGAAAATATCACTGCTCCCATACCTTGATTCACCGATGCCTCAAGATGGAGGGTATCATCTGTCGGAAGAAGACTCGGTCCCCCGAGTACACGGACGAGGCGATAGCGACCGTGAAATCGCAGTGCCTGTGGATGACGAAGAACTAACGCGGGACGTCGTTCGTGCTGGACGACGAAAGTTACTTTCCGCTCTCAAAGACATACTCCCCGCGCCAAGGATACGAAGCAGTTGACCACGAGGATCCAGAATTGTAGCCGGAAGATGGACGTCAGTGCCGTCCACCGCTCTTGTGAGAGCATCGCAACTAAGTTGCGACGTTCGGCTGACCAGGGCCTCTTCTCCAATATTCATTGACGTTTTTTTTTGAAGAATAAACATTATGTTTTTAATAAAAAATACTAAATTCGTTGAGAAAAAAATTTTTTTTTTACTAGCTATATGACTGAAAAAGTTCTCATTTTTCATTTAACACCCGTTATTTCCGAATCCGAGCCATCGCTGACTGCCATCTTCTCCAACTCCAACTCAACGCTTTTGCTAATTGGTGCCAACTGAACCGCACGGTTGTAAATCCAACAAAATGTTCAGTAATCACGTTCTCACGGAAGAAACATCTAATTACATTCAGTTACAGTACTTGTTCGCTAACTGGGCTAAAACTGCAGCCCAGTTAGCGAATTCCACTCGCTAACTGGACTGGCTTGTCAAACGTCAAAAAAACACTGAGGGGAGCTTCAATGGATTGTTCGATCGACGTTAATAAAAATTCATGTACATTGAATTGATACAGGGTAAAGCTGTCATTGTTATTTTCACAGCATTCAATCTTGCTAGTTTAGAAAGGTTTAATGCTTTTGCTCATAACGCTTGTAAGTCGTGATTTCAGTGTGAAATGAAAATAATTTCATTTTTATTTACATTATCACTTAATACTCTATTCGAATGCCCCTCACAAGTTATGACAACTAAATGTCAGATTAAATGTGACGTTTATTTTTGACGTATAACTGCTTTAGCAGCCCAGTTAAATATCGCCCGGTAAGCGAACAAGTACTGTATATCCTAGAAGGCGTTGATGTACATCGTGTGAATCACATTAAGGATCTGGGAGTCATCTTAGATTGTCAACTCACATACAGCCAGCATATCTCGTACGTGATCGACAAGGCATCCAGAACGCTCGGCTTCATTTTCAGGATAGCTAAAAGTTTCACGGACATCTACTGTTTGAAGTCGCTTTACTGCTCCCTCGTCTGGTCGGTGTTAGAATACTGCTGCCCGGTATGGAATCCCAATTACCAAAACAGTGTCATCTGGTTTGCCCTTCGACGATTGTCTTGGAGAGATCCTCATCGCCTTCCAAGCTACGAAAGTCGGTGCCAGTTAATTCACCTGGATCCTTTGTGGAGTCGAAGAGATACGACAAGGGCCCTGCTTGTGGCAGACATTCTACATGGCAGGATCGATTGTCCTTCTATTCTACAACAAATCGACGTTAAAGTTCAACCATGACCAGTCCGTAAAAACGCAATGCTGAGGATAACTTTTCGTCGTACAAACTATAGTTCATATGGTGCTATAAATGGGCTACAACGGGTTTTTAATCGTGTTGCTTTCTTAATTTGATTTTCCCTTGGCACGCGAGACGCTGCGTCAGAGATTCCTTGATATATTTTTTAGAATAAGGAATTAAGTTGGACTTCACGGCCTTTTCAGCTTGTTACTTCTTGACTATATTGTATTTCCTAGTATTGCTTAATCCATCATTAGGACTAAGCCCAGTCTGTTGATGTAGAACCAATTAAACAAGTAAACAAATAATGTGGTCAATGATCCATTTAAAGCCTAACGAAAGCCTATTCATGAAAAACCATGAATAATGAGCTGTCGCAAGCAGGCATGGTAAATCATTTACATTCATTTACATTCATTTGTCTCTAACTTTTTTCATCAACAGCATTCCGCAAAACGATGTATAAAGTTTAGTAGGTTTTGTTATTAGCTACAACTTTTTCCTATAACTCAAATCGGTATCTCTTATGCATCACGAATTAGAGCGGGCAGAACTTGTTACTGTTTTTCAGTGAATGTAAAATACATTTACTGAAAAACAGTAGT
This sequence comes from Ochlerotatus camptorhynchus, assembly GCF_037179485.1. Taxonomy (NCBI): domain Eukaryota; kingdom Metazoa; phylum Arthropoda; class Insecta; order Diptera; family Culicidae; genus Ochlerotatus; species Ochlerotatus camptorhynchus. The sequence continues at coordinate 3,760,353 of NW_027040919.1, read as the reverse complement.
GGCTTCTGTTCGCTATGGTTCGTCATGCATAAGAGTTACGGATTTGAGTTGTTAACAAAAGTTGTAGTTGATAATAAAACCTAAAAAAGCTCCATACATCATTTTGCGAGGTTCTGATGATGAAAAAAGTTAGGGACAAATGAATGTAAATGAATGCACGAAATGAATGCAAATGATTGTCCATGCCTGGTCGCAAGGCATGTTTTGGTGTAACAACGCAATCGTGCCCTGATAGAGGTTTCCCCGGGGCGAATGGCTCTAAGAGCGGTCAATGTGTTGAACTTTAAATGATCCATTTAAAGTTTTTAGAAAGCCTATTATTGGAAAAATATGAAGAATGAGCTATCACACGGCATGTTTGGAGTAAACATGCAATTGACTCCCGTTACAAGTACCCCCGGGGGCCTGTCGGAAGTTCCGAGAGCGGCTAATGTGGTCAATTATACATTTAAAGTCTGTCGAAAGCCTATTGATTAAAAGCCATGAAGAAAGAGCTGTCGCACGGCATGTTTTGAGTGATTGAACGATCTCACCGCATTCAGAACCCTGCCCCAGAACCGACTCCAGAGAAAAGGCCATACCGCGGTTGAATTAAGGCCGATTTTAGTTCTTGGCACATCATTCGCTTTGAAAATGGTTCTGCTTTCTGTGTGTTTTATAAAAATATCGAATTGTAACCAGCGTCCTATCGAAAATCACATCACAAATTTAGCAATTTAGACAAGCCCTTCGGAAATCCAGAATATTTTCGGTATTTGGTGACCATGGTTATTTTAGTGGCTACACCATAAAACTACAAACGAAGTGACTGACGGAGCGGCTCGAAAACGTTGGCGACGAACCTGCTAGTGCAATTTTTCAGTGTACCACATGGAAACACTGAATGTACTCAAGGGGTAAGTCACTCAGCACAGTGTGCCGAAAGTAGATTCGGCACAGCTTGGGCACATCCATCGGCACAATCTCGTAGGCATTGTATTGTTCATTAAATAAAATGGGAGCACTGGTGGACAGCTGTCATTGAAGTTGTTCACAACATAACTGTAGTAGATAGAGTTAGTGTGGAATAGAAATGAGTAGTGAGCGTGAAGCGTGATAGACCGTATGTTAACAGAATCTGATTGGTTCGGGAATTTTGATACAGCTAGAGGTATAAATATGAGGTACCTAAGCTCGTTGACGGGTGACGGCATTCTTATGACGGACTGTGGAGAGATCGAACGGCCAGCAAAGGACCACCAGCAGAAGGGATAGCGACACTAGTGGACCAACAGAGGGAGCAGCAGATTCGTGAAACCATGACTGAGGCTGGAAACCTCGGTCCGGCTGCTACATCGGACCACCAGCTGAACGGCAGATTCGTGGAACCGTGTCCGAGACTGGAAACCTCGGTCCAGTCTCGACAATAACGTGCTGCTTGACTGTGTATTTCGGGAAAATACTCTAATTGAATATACTGGAGGAACTCAGACCAGAAATTCACTTCTCGGTTCACATTTAAATTCGAAATGTAAGCTTCCGAGGGCTGTCGATTGCTATCGATGCCGGTCACAAGTCTTTCAGCTACTACGCAAATGGAGTGTACTACGAACCGAACAATTAGAATGGATTGAACCATGCAGTGGTGGCGGTTGGATACGGAAAACTCAAAGGAGCAGATTACTGTCTAACCTAGAAAATTTTATGTTGAGGGAACGGCTCGGGAGTGGCAGGATGTGGCTTTGTAAGGACCCTACTTTTCAGCAGCAAATCACCAGTAATCTACCAAACCAAACTCACTTGAACAATACGGAACTACTTTTCACGGCACAATCACAAGGAATGTTTATTGCTTCCACTCAACCTAATTAGCTTACAATTTTTAAACCGAATTTCACTGGCTGATTCCGACGTTGAAAGCCTCCGAGAGCTTCTTGCCCGGAATCATCATCTTCAGCAGTTCCTCATCCAGATTGAGCAGAAAGGTGTAGTGGTTCTGAATCGTTTCCATTGAATTGACCAGCAACGTTCGGACGACATTGGAGCAGTAGGACTTGTAACGCGCACCCAGAGCACAGATGATCGATCCGAAGTGCTGACAAGAACCGCTGAATGCACTGAATTTCAAGCTGTAATTGCTACCCGGCTAGATAATCGCTGGGTAGCACATGTCCAACTAGTTGGTATCCACACCGGAGACGTACCTTTTGTCCGTCAGAGCCTGCTCGACACCCTCCGACAGTTTGGTATGCAGGCCTTCTTTATGGTGCTAACCTCGGAGTCCTTCTTGGAGCATATGTGTAACTGATTGGGACGCTGATGTCCACCGTGTCAGAACTCTTGTCCTTGAAAAAGGCTCGCCATGATTCACAGAATTCACCCGGGAAGTTGTCCTTGGAGAAGAGGCCCAACGTTTTGCCATCCTTGGATCTCTTGATCGCCTTCAGCAGCTTTTAAAAATTGGCCTTGTTTTTGTCGTTCTTATCCCGAACCAACAGCTTCACCGACGGAATGCCCTTCACACCGTCCTTCTCGATCTGCTTCAAGAAATCGATCTTCTTCTTCTTCTTGCTGGTCAGTGGACTTTTCACACAGCACTGTAACCGTATTGGTCTGCAGCGAGGTGGATTTGCTGTAGATGGTTTCCTAGTCTACGCCGACCTCCGTCAGAATGCAATCCACCTTCTGCAGCGAATCATCGTCGGTAGAAGGAATTCTTATTTTCGCATCCAACGGTTTTCGATGCTGGAACACTTCCGATTGATCTCCGGCTGCTTTTCTTTGTTGTGTCCTGTTGGACGGCTGAGACCGCTCACGGTCCATCTCGCCAGCATTCCTCCTTGGCTGTCGCTAGACCGATGTTATCATTGCGATTGCAAACTAAAACATTCAAGCTGTCATAAATACCGGGTTGCTAAATATACCATAATATTCGGCACTGCCGGCACAATCGGAGCACCTGCGGTACACTGAGAAAAATGTTGACCCAAGATTGGTATGCGGAGTGACCTACCCCTTGAAATGTACTAGAATGTTTTGGTTCTATCTCTCTACTTCTTTTTTGATAAAACTATATTAGTTTTCCAGGCCAATGCTTCTGGAAGAATTTAAATTGGACCATATTTGTCGACGTTGCAACACTCCAAAGTTGACCAAAAATTTGCCTATCCTAGATATTTTGAGTAATCTCCCCGTGTAAATTTTTGAAATCATCATCACTTTCATAGTTCTTCTATTATCCACGGGGGAGATTTAAATAAAATGCTCCATTTTCAAGATAAAAGCATTTTAAGATTGTACTGGTATACCTCCCCGACGAAAATTTGGAACCATCATTACTTTAATAGTTCTTCTACTCTCCACGAGTGCCAACTTTGATTTACCAATTACAACCACGTGCTGCAGAAACGAACCATCCCGCCAAATGACAGCGAGAGAAGAGCAGGAGCCTATGTTTGTTGAGAGCACGAACGAAGCTTGTGCTCTCGTTCTGTTTTTGTTGTCATCAGACCATCGATGACAACGAACGTGGTGCTCCGTAGCTGTGATAAAACCAGTGACCATTTACCCCTAAAAACGTAACCAGATTGCAAATCTACGAGTGATACCAAGCAGAATGTTATCCTCATCAATCCCGAAGCTAGAGGACATCGATAATCTACAGCATATCATCCAATCCCGCTGGACGGAATTACACGACCACCAGCCGGAGCAGGGAGTTTTTCGCTATCGGCTGACAATCGAACGGGAGAGAGTGACCGACGACGGGAGATTCGGATTTCTCTTGCAGGTGAGTAAGAGAGAATAGCACAAAGCGCGGTATTGCATGCAAGCGAATCATTTCAACGCACGTTGGTTGAAACATTTCAGCTAAATCGCAAACGTACGACGGAGCGCCGCAAGCCGGACATCATGGCGAGTGTTGTTCCTGCCTTCGATCCCACTAGGTTCAACTTCAATAAAGTCGATTCCAGGGAGGTTTTGCTGGAAGTTAGATGCGGAGGTAGCTTGGTGTCGATATTGATCAACAACAGTCCACTGACGAGCTACCACTCGCTGATAGTGCCCGATCGGGATCGAAACTTACCGCAAGTTTTGACCAAAGAAAGCTTGGAAGTAGCAGTAAGCCTTCTGTTGCGACTAGAAGATCGAAACTATCGGATCGGTTACAACAGCCCGGGTGCTTTGGCCTCCGTTAACCATTTGCATTTCCATTTGATGCACCTCAACCACAAGCTTTACGTGGAAGATGCGGTAAGTGACAGGAAATACTCTCTGCCAAATATTTATTTATTACATTTGATCTTACTTTTAGCCCGTCACAGCTTTGGCCCATCATCTCTTCCGTCTGGACGACCATCCAGCTAGGGCGTACTGTTTCCTCCTTCAGCCCAACACCCCACCAACGCACTTCGCCCAGCGAATTTACCGTCTAATAACCATCCTCCTATCGGGCAACATCGCTCACAATCTGCTTCTTACGTGGAATGGCTCGAGGGACACGCTCCGGGCGCTGATTTACCCCCGCCTGAGGCCATGTGAGAACAAACAGGTGTCCCCATTTAATGTGGCCTTCTGTGAACTAAGTGGCTTCGTTCCTCTCGGCGATGAATCGGATTACGAACGACTGGACGAACTCCAACTGGCGACGTACTTCCGAGAGGCTCAAGGCATCGATGAAAGCCTCCACCACCAGTTGGATCAGACCGTACTGGATGGATTAGGAGAGGACGAAGGATGAAGCGATTCGTTTCCGCTACCGCTTAAAGCAATGATGAATAAATTCCACATGACATAGCAACAAAAAATACCGAAAGGATTAAAATTAGCGTGATTATTACTTCGAAGAAGGCCCCGAGTGGAGGCAGAAAATTGAAGCTAACCCGAAATATTGAGGGAAAATCGTTTTCGTGTCCTACTCTCGGAAACGGATGGAGTTTCCGGGAAAATCGCAATCAAGAATACTGTCACATTTCATTTTGATAGCGGAAAAAAAAACGAAAATTCCATTTCATTTGTGTTCAAATTCAATCACATCAAACTCCAATCCGATAACTGACCAGGGCCTGTCCAACCGAGGCACGATGGGTCGACGATTTTGATCAATTAGGACCGGGTGGAGCAACAGCAAAAACAGTTGAATGAACTTTTGCTGCCTTTCTTGCTTTGGTCCGCACATTCTGCCCGGTTCTCTGTGGGTTTGTAGTGGGTGGGAGTTATGCGATTCGGGTCATATATTGGATGCTGCAACTCATACTCCCTCAATCAGGTCAGACGGAAGAAATCGGTTCAGTGCCTTTCTTGGACGGTCGGTCGGTCAATGATGTGCTGAAATACATGAGATATGATTGGGGTAAACTGGACCGATAATTTGATCCGATGCCAGAAAGGAGCCTGTTTTTTGGGTGTCTTCCATCATTGTGCAAGAGCGATAAATTCTAAGAGGAAGAGGAGACAATTGGTTTCTTGTTGTCTGTGACGTGGTCTTCTTCTCTCACGGAAACGACCGTGCAAAAACTATTTCTAGATAGAGCTGGAATTAGGACCTAACAGCTTTTTGTAAACAATGACTTCTCTTGATGATTTCTAGAAATTAAAGGCTCGTCCACGCAAACCAATATCCTCATCGGGTAGGGAAAGACTTCCACTATCCGATGGTTAGGATGGTCTACGCGGACGTGCCTTGAATTCCTAGAAATCAAAAGCTGTTACGCCCAAATTCTAGCTCTATCTAGATTTCATTATAGCGGTGCCGGTGGTGTAGTGGTACGCGTGATTACCTCTCACCCCAGCAGGCCTGGGTTCAATACCGGTCGGTGCCGCCGGGATGTTCTGAGGCAAAACATCTCTGATCACGCCTTCTTCGGAAGGGAAGTAAAGCGGTTGTTCCCCGGTTCATGAATTGATGGGTCGATAGGTAGGGTCCAGGTGTGAGAGCTGCCTCCCTGGCGTCGGTAGCATTGGTGCTCAGCACGGAAAACAAGATCAACGGAAAACAAATCAAGGGACGCAGTCGACTGTCAAAATACAAGAAAATAGATTCCCTGTTGTAAAAATTCTCGCGTTTCTATACGTTCGCCCGACAGAAAATTGGTTCAAAAAAGTCCCCCTTATTGCCTCCTCTTCCTCTTAGGATAAATCTAGATAGAAGGAAAGGAGGCGTCGTAATTAAAGCATTTTGGTTTAGGATGTCGGTTTCTTGACATTTTGAGTTGTGATGTTTGGCGACGTTCAGCATTCTGATGAACCTCTGTGGGAATATAACAGAAATTCTATTGACTGCAAAGTAAGTAGGGGGCTGTGTGGTGGCGGTAATATATTTCAAGTTTGGTGATACAATTCAAAGAGAAGTATTCTGATCTAGTCTTATTGAGCTGAACTTTATGAAGCTTCGTTGAGATTATCTAAATTTATATAAGGAACCTTAGAGAAGATTGAATGAATGTCAATAAATGCAGGGTTATTTGAGTCTAGATGTTGAACTTCTAAACCCTAGTCTAAACCCAGCCTAAGGGTTGCTCGTTTCACAGGAAAAAATCCCTGAAATAAGCATTCAGAACCATTTCACAACCTAATGAATGTCACTGGACCGAGCTGTGAACATTATGCTTTAAAATACGGAACAAAAATACCGGGAAAAGAAATAAATGTCCGTTTGCCGATTGCAATTGCTTTTGAAAAGCAGCGGAACGAAGTGGACATTCACAACGAAACGTACCGCACACACGAACCCACCAGATGCATCTTTCACCGAGGAAACCCATTTTCCACTCCATCAGGCGTTAGTCGGTGGTGACGTCGTCGTTGTCGTTGGTCCATTGGTCGCTTGCCTGTTTTTTGCTTTTTCCGCTCTGCTCCATACCATCATCCGCTCAAGCCATTTACTTCCTGCATGCTACGGGAAAATGCATCGCCACACTAGTGGTATAGAATATATACAGGGCCGTTGAGAGCAACCCAAAATTGAGTCGAATCCGACTCAAATGTGCAAAAACTGAATGACACACTTTTTGAACATGAGTTACATTCAGTTTTTCCGGGAAAAGTGAGAAACATTTTACCTACTCACTCAGTAACTCCACTTTCTGCAATTTTGAGTCGACTTCGACTCAGTCACTGCGTTATTCTCATTCGCCGTGTATTGCAAGCGGAAAAGCTGTCGTTGTTCTCAAATAATAAATATCCTTCAATGGAACGGAAAGTTTCCCACTTCCTTTGCTTCCGCTTATGTTCGACCGTGGGCAAGCTTGAATAGGATAGACCATACAGCACATAGTGCTCTGCTAATCGATTGGTCGTGGAGGTCATAGATTGAAAGTTGTCTTGAAATTTCTAAGCGTTTCAAACCGCTTGATCCTATTACGTTCAGGCAGGAGCATTTCAGTTCACCTGCGTCGTAAAATGGTTGCCGTATCTTTAAATCTTCACCTTTGAGAGGGTAAATAAACCATTGTCAAGTTCAGGAAGCATTCCGATTAGCGTTCCTTTCCGAAACGAGCTCTATTCAATTCAATCTTTTTTTTTTCACGAACAAAACCAGCATGAAGATGACCGAACATAACCACATTGCCATGACCTGGGTAGGGAAATTGGCACCCGCAGAGGTTGGCAGCAGAATGCAAATTACGGCTAAAGATCGGGATCTTTTTCTTCGACCGCACTGGACCGTGCGGTCATCTCAAAGAGGAAGAACAAGAAAAGCGAAACAAGATTTTCATATTCCTCGACCCAAAAGGGGATGGGGACACAGGCTGAGAGGCTTCCCAGCCAGCGTTTCCAGATTGTTTTCCAGCTTATCGGTATCAACAGTTTAAAGAAATCGGTATATATCGGTATTTATTATCTTAATTCATTTAACATTTTTGCCGTTTTTAATGGCGCAAATTCAAACTTTTGGACTAAGACCGGAAAATTACCTTTCCAGGAGAAGTCGAAAGAAAATTCCGGGCAATGTTTGAACTAGCTTCTGAAGGAAGCCGATAAAACTTCCAGAGAAAGAATAAAGTAGCTCTTCTGGAGGAATAAGAAAGTTCTAAGTTCGAAGAGAAGGTGGACAAATTTCCTTAGAACTTCAAAGTCAAATATTGAGAAACTTCTGGTAACCATCTGGTGACAGCTTTAGAAAAAAAATCGGATAGCATATCCAGAGGAATCCAGACAAGATTCGGAAAGCTGAAACAAATTCCAGGAGTAGCCATTTCCAGAGAAAACCAGAAAAAGCTCATAAAAACCTTCCGATAGCAGCAAAAAACCTACGTAGAATGACTTATGGAGAAAGTTCCAGAGGAAGACGAACGGAATTTTATTTAATAGAAGTTTAATTGTACTTCGGTTGAAATGTTCATTAAACTCCGTTCCGGATGGATACTATCTATCATCAAGAAGTGCAGTTCTGTTATCTCGCAACCTCTAGCTACTATTTTCAACCGCTCGCTCTCATCCGGATCTTCTTTTTTTTTTAAATATGGAAGATAGGGAAAATGGCTCTAATGTTGGCCTATGGGTCTAAGATTGGGCCCATCGCTAAAAATCTGATATTTATCAATATTATCTAGATGAACGCGTCATTGGGACGGTACTAATGGATATATTTGGTCCCTATTGAAAATTTCAACGATTGCTGAATTTATGTATGGGCCCAAATAAGGGGCATTTTGGCCGACATTACATCGATTTCCCCTATCTTTCGTTTTCCCGTTCACAAAAAGCTACGTCTAAACTATTTGAGCTGATTGTCCTCGACTTCCTCAAGAATAATTGTATCAACTACGTTTCCGCTACTCAACATGGGTTCATGCCAAAGAGATCCACCTGCACCAATCTGGTTCAATACACGTTTTTTATCATCAAGACTATAGAAGCTTACAAGCAGGTCGATGCAATCGATACTGATTTCGATAAAATCAACCATGAAATCTTGATAGCAAAACTTGGACGTCTTGGTTTCTCTGGTTCGTTGGCTTGACTCTTATCTGGTTGGTCCTACAATGTCGGTTAAAATTGGTAATACTATATCATAACCATACCATGTCACATCTTGACAGTCACATTGGACCTACCTTATCCTTGCTATACCTGAATGACGTCAACCTAGTGCTCAAATATTTTAAGCGCTCGTATGCCGATGACTTTGAGCTCTATTAAGTAATAACCTATCAAGAAGATGCACATTTCCTTCAGAAAGAACCTAACCTTTTTCCAAACGGTGCGCATCTAATCGCATGAGTTTGAATGCCAACAAATGATCAGTAAATTCCTTTGGACGTAAACGCTCCGTCATTTCATTTGATTACACCTTTGCCGGAACATCTCTAAAGAGAGAATCTACTGTTAAGGATTTGGGTGTTCTCTTTAATTCGAACCTTACTTTTAAAGATCATTTATGATATATAACTTCCAAAGCTTCTAAATGCCTGGGCTTTATTTTAAGTGCTGCAAAAGACTTCTCGGATATTCACTGTTTGAAGACCCTGTATTGTTCCTTAGTTCGCTCTATATTGGAGTATGCAGATGTAGTCTGGGCTCCTTACTGTCAGAACAGCAAACAGTAAATAGAAGCTATCCAAAATAAGTTTATTCCCTAAGCTCTTCGTCGTTTGCGTTTGGAATGATCCAGTTAGCGCTCAACTTAGAAGCGGAGCAGACGTATTATTTCCCTATATAATAATATTTGCTATATTCTTAAATTTTTCGGTTCGCCACGTTTTGGTGATTGTTTCGCGTGTCCTTTTTGTCGCGGTTATCACCGCGATGAGTGTTCGATGCGAAAACACGTTTCGCATTGATTATGCGAACGTGCCGAAGAAGCCATCCTATATAGCAATGGGCGATCTTGGATCGCAACACAAAAGATCAATTATTTTGGTTCGATTAATCGATTTTTTGAATCGATCTCAAACAAGACACAATCGACTTGATCGATACTCTTCATTCGATTTTTGTTTCGATCCAACATGTTTTTTTTTTCAATTTTGTTATTTAGTATTGATGTTTTTTTTGTCTTCACCTTTGCACATCACTTGCTTTGAACATGGATTCTGCAAACAACCAGTGCAAACAGACAGTTTAGTAGAAACATACACTTCTTATGACATATTTCAGGTTCTTCAGTCCTCTGCTATGTCAGAACTGGATCGCCATGGCAGCGCTGGTAGTGCTGAGGCGATATATAGTAGGGATTTTAGTGACTACAATTACGGAAATAGTGACCAAATAGTGATTTTCAAGTAATAAATAAGTTATCAATAGTGACATTTGATTTGATATTGAAATTAATTTTTTTATGTCATGCTACTTACAATGATAATTTCATAAAATCTTCTAATTATATCGAATCGCACAAATCAATTTACTATAAAGAACGTTTGAAGGGATTCAAATAATTTCCTTTTGATTACGTTATACATGATTACAAACAAATAGAAATTTCTGGATTTTCCCGGAATTTTTTATTTAAATTTTACTGGTTGTGCGATATACGTTTATATTTATGTATAAACCAATGAAGCCGCTATTTATAGGGTTAAATAGATCATCACAACGACAGCATTTTCTGTTTTCAGAGATCTTGAATTTGATGCTACGTTCAAAACATTTAACATTAGAGGTAGATAGCATTAATAATTTGCTAAGATTTTTTCACCAAATTTCTTCAAAATGACCTCAAGGCCTTGTTTAGAATCATTCCCCCTCTCTTAAATTTGCCTCTAAAATAAGCTTAACAAAAATAATATTGCATACTTGACATCCTTTGCAGAACAATTAACAAAATTCTTGTAAATAGATTATGTTCGTATTTGAAGATGCTTAAGGTGATTCCTTGTAGAGTCCACAAATGGCCGCCACGTAGGCTATACATGCACTTCCACTTCGAATTTTCAACTACACAAATCTCGGAAATCAGTGCCTCACTTCATTAGAAATTACTACCTCATGTATGCTGCAGTGCAGCAAACATGGAGTTTCAATTTGAATGTTGCACGTGTCGTAGGAGCTGATATAAGAATGTCACAGCGAATCACCTTAACGTCAAATATTAGACTTAAAGTGGACATTTTATACGATAGTTGAGGAGATGAAAGTATTGGCGTTGATGGCACCGTCGAAAAATTTGCTCTTCCAACAAATATAGACAGTTTGTTATGGGAATTTTCGGTGGAGTGAAAGGATAGTACAAAGTCCGCCATGTTTCACGCACAGTCTGCCGTTTGCTTATGGATTTTCTCATAGGAGTAAAGAGCTACAGAGTCGCCGTCAACGCCAATAGAGTTGATAGCTCCGTTAGAGTACGGCAATGTGAAAATTATACATAGAAAGTAGAATGCGAGCAAAGGTAAATTTTGATAAAGGCACGAATCGGATTGACCATTCCTTTTACCAAACTCACCCGTTGATGGATGGTGAGGGGTATTTCCCCCCGCCACCACTGGCAAAAGGGATGATCGCCGATGTACGGAAACAGTTCCATCGATTGTTTCACACTCAAGTCGCCATCTGACATGCATCTACCCGATTGCTTTCCTCAAAATTGTCTTTTTTTCTACTTTCTATGTACAATTTCCACACTGCCATACTATAACCGAAAAATTATACTTGCATCTCCTCATCCATCGTAAAAAAATATCCTTTTTAAGTCTGATATCGATTACTTCACGCAGGAAGTAATGAACATGATTAGTATTTATGATTTTTTTAATGATTCTTCCAGGAATTCCTTGAAGGTTCCTTCCATAAATCCGTTTTTAATTTTCTTGAATTCTCATTAAATTTCCCATGCAATTAACCACAGAAATTTTATAAATTTTTGCTTGAAATAATCTTGGAGTCCTCCCTTGAGTTCTATTGGAAATTCAATTCGTATTTTCCTCAGTATTCCCAGGGTTTTTTTTTTCAGAATTCTCAAAACCAAAATTCATCTCAGAATACTCTTGAAACTCTTCTCAGAGATCCTTTGAGATTGAATCCTCCAAATTCAATTCCATTGGAATTCTTCTCACAATTTATTTCGAACTCTTTAGAGTTCTCTTGGAAATATCTTCAGAAATCGCCCCAGAATTCTTTAATAAGTATCAGCAAAGATTATCTGTCAGTCTCAGGGCCGGTTTTTTCAACTTTCCTTAAACGTTGAAACAGGTTTTACTATACTGGTAAATCTTATTTAAGATTTCGAGTGGAGGTGAAGAAATCGGCCCTCAAAGCACTTAATTTTGCATGAGACTTTCGTAGTCTGTACTTTGGTATTATTCTCTGAAATAACCTGCTGTCATCCCTAGATCTAGCACTGGCAAATACTATTAAAAAGTTTCCAAAGTTTTGAGTTTATTTTCGGGGAAAGGAGGTTTATTTCCCTGGTTCGAAATTGAATGCATTTCCTAGTATCGTCATAACTACATTTGAACATTTTGTTGATATTTTCAATTTCACTCTATTTGGGCTGTGAAAAAGTGACTTTAGTGACTATTTTTAGAGAAATATTAACTCAGTGACTTTTTGGTTTAAAAAGTGACTTTTTAGTGACTGACTACAAAATAGTGACCAAGTCAGTAAAAAGTGAGCTGCCATGGGGGCATATCGGCAAAATTACGAAATGTCTTGCATCAGCCTGTTTTCCCACGGTCTGTCAATCCTTTTCAAGCAGGGGAGAATATCCTCGAGACTATTTATCAAGAATGATAGCAAGTGTTCCGTCAGAGAGACTTTTCTCTAAAACTGGTGAAACCACACAAAATCGATATCGGATCAATGCAAAACGCATGGCTCAATTAGCTTATTTGAGATCCCTCTTGGATTAGTTTTGGGATATCTGAGTTAAGTACTTTCCGTACTTACTTGCTTTTACACTCCAAAAATCAAATCATTTTGTTTCATTTGTTAATCTTTCGCTAGTGCAGAGCATTGTAGCAGAGCACGAAAACAAGCACGAGACCGAAGTAGACGGCAAAACCAACAAGCTTCGGATCACTATGGATTTGAAGCTAACGGACCTGTCCGAAAGTATCACAAACGAACAAATCGCTGAATTTTTCGGCGCCTACGGTGAAGTGCTGTCGGTCACCGATGATGTATGGGATAGCGAATATCGCTTTGATGGGCGTTCAACTGGCGCTCGGATCGCTCGCATGATGGCGAAACGCAACATCGAAAGCTACATCACTATCGATGATCAGTCAACGAGTGTGACACCTGTTTCCGATGCTCTAGAACAGCTGTGGATTAGATTCACTACACCAAGTCGAGTTATTAGTGTAGGCGTGATTCAGGACCACGTGAACTCTATCGGTGCTATTGTTTCCAATTTGGAATTCAATGACTATGCTCTGCAGCTCGGAGATTATAACCAGCCTTTGCTCCGGTGGAGTAAGTCGTACGATGGGTTTTTCTAGGTTGAGCCTTTATCGATTCTATCGGCTGCCAGTGCAACGCTTATCGACCGTTTTGCTTTACATGGCCTCACACAGATCATGGGTGTATCGAATAGGAACGCTCGCTTTCTAGACCTTGTTCTGTCTAACGAAGCTGCAACTCTGGCATGCACCGTTTATGGCTTCCGAACCTCTAATCTTTCTTGATGCAGACCACCCTGCTTTAGACGTCCTGACGTCCGCTACTATTTCCGGTATCGACTGGCGACCATTAGAATTAGAATTGACGATGCCGTTGAATATTTCAATCAAATGGTTTGGGATAGCATGGTTGAATTTGTACCTATTGCCCACCCCGCACCAAAACCACCGTGGTATAACGGTCACTTGCGTCCATTGAAACGGTATAGGGCTAAATCTCTACGAAGATACTGCCAAAATCTTTCGTACATTACGAAGCAGGAGTTCAACCGCACAAGTAACGACTATAGGAAATACCACATATTCCTGCATCGATGGTATGTCTTCCGTACGCAAACATCTCTTCGCAAAAATCCAAAGCGTTTCTGGTCGTTTGTAAACTCTTAAAAGAACGAAGTCGGTTTGCCATTGTCAGTTCATCTCGGTGAGCAAACCACTAAATCTGAACCGGAGAAATGCCGCCTTTTTGCTCAACATTTCATGAGTTCGTTCTATGAATCTTCGGCCTCACCAAATCAAGTCACGATTTCTATAAGCGATTCTCCAACAGATGCATTTGAGCTCCATCCGTTTCTAGCTCTTCAAAGGTTGAAACTCTCGTTTGCTGCCGGGCCAGACGGCATTCCTGTGTCCGTTCTGAAGCTGTGTTCGGAGTCGTTGCTCACTCCCTTGGCGAAGTTTTTTAATCTGTCACTACAGGAGAGTAAATTTCCTGAGGCGTGGAAATTTTCGTATATGTTTCCCGTCCACAAGAAAGGCGATAAAAGGAATGTCCAGAATTACAGAGGAATCACATCACTATGTTGCTGCTCCAAAGTATTTGAGATTATCATCAATGAGGCGCTCTTCAGCTCTTGTAAAAATTACATCTCCACGGCTCAGCATGGATTCTACCCAAAACGGTCGGTTACAACCAATTTGACCGAATTCGTGTTGCTCTGCGTTCAGACCATGGACTCTGGCGGACAAATCGACGCTGTTTACACTGATCTCAAGGCTGCATTTGACCGAGTAGAGCTGAACATTCTTTTGAGCAAGCTTGAGAAACTCGGAGTGTCTGGATCCTTCATCTCGTGGTTCAAATCTTACCTTACGAACTTAAGATTGGAGCTTCTCGTTCTGAAGTGTTTTTCGAACGTTTCCGGCGTTCCCCAAGGAAGTAATCTGGGACCCCTGCTGTTTTCGCTTTTCGTCTACGAGCTTTCATGTCTACTACCACCTGGATGCCGGCTATTCTATGCTGACGATGTCAAAATGTATGTGGTTATCAATTGTATAGCTGATTGTGAGGAGTTGCAGCTGATTGTGGATCGTATGCAGAGTTGGTGGTCCCGTAACTTCTTGACGTTCAGCATCAGCAACTGCAATGTGATATCATTTCACCGCAAACAAAAACCGATAATATTTGATTATTCCATTTCCGGGCAAACGTTAGAGATGATTAGCCAGATCAAATATTTGGGTGTAACACTCGACCTTAAGACCAACTACAATGACATCGGCGACTAAAGCTAACAGGCAGCTTGGCTTTATGTTGAAAATATCTGAAGACTTTCGCGATCCGCTTTGCCTCCAAGAATATGGCCATACGTAGTACCTTTTTTCAACACAGCCTCCTTTATCGTTACACCTGGCGATCACCACAGCAGACAGAATCGCAAATGGACCACGTTCTGATTGATGGACGGCACTTCTCCGACATTATCGACGTCAGGACCTATCGTGGCGCTAACATCGACTCTGACCACAACCTGGTGATGGTCAAACTGCGCCCAAAACTTTCCGTCATCAACAATGTACGGTACCGACGCCCGCCACGGTACAACCTAGAGCGACTGAAGCAAACTGATGTCGCCTTAGCATACGCGCAGAATCTTGAGGCAGCGTTGCCAGAAGAGGGCGAGCTCGAAGTGCCCCTTCTAGAGGACTGCTGGAGTACAGTAAAAGCAGCCATCACCGACGCAGCCGAGAGCACCATCGGGTACGTGGAAAGAAGTCGACGGAATGAATGGTTCGACGAGGAGTGCAGAGCGATTTTGGAGGAGAAGAACGCAGCGCGGGCGGTAATGCTGCAGCATGGAACCCGACAGAACGTGGGACGGTATTAACAGAAACGGAAACAGGAGACCCGCATCTTTCGGGAGAAAAAAACGCCGCCTGGAAGAAGCGGAGTGCGAGGAAATGGAACTGCTGTACCGTTCCCAAGAAACACGGAAGTTCTACCAGAAGCTCAACGCATCCCGCAACGGCTTCGTGCCGCGAGCCGAAATGTGCAAGAATAAGGACGGGAGGCTCTTGACGGGCGGACGTGAGGTGATTGAAAGGTGGAAGCAGCACTTCGATGCGCACCTGACTGACGAGGAGAAGGTAGGCACGGGAGGCAGAGGACGGAACTGACCCAACTCCCACGCTGAGGTATGTTAAGGATGCCATTCAGCAGCTCAAAAACAACAAAGCAGCTGGTAAGGATGGTATCGCAGTCGAACTAATCAAGATGGAGCCAGAAAACTTGGCCACCTGCCTGCACCGGATGATAGTCAGGATCTGGGAAACAGAACAGCTAACGGAGGAGCGGAAGGAGGGGGTAATCTGCCCTATTCACAAGCAGGGATCGACTAAAAACTCAGAGTGGTGCAAAAATACTGGTGCTTCTCTAAAATAAGGGAGCACGTCCCTTATATTTGGAAGGAGAAAGAGACTAAGGAGAGAGAGATTTCATATTTAGGAGAGAGCAGTTGGAAAGCTCAGGTGCTACTCGCGTATAGCACAATCGAGTAGTGCACGGTGTTATGACGGGAGTAGCACTTTTCAATCGGGAGAGACGTGGCTTAGAGATTTACAAGAATGGCTGCTTGGGCAGAATATTTTTACACTCATATAATATATGTTGCAGTGACTGTATGGTATTCAGAAGCGTAGGAAAATGCAAATTTTTATGCTTTTCCTCAAGAGATGTTTTTAAGATCGACGTGTAATTTTCTTCACAAGGGTCGACATTCCGGCGAAAAATCTAAGCCAACCCGACACCAACCTGACTTCTAGCAAACCCCAACCCGATGTTGACCTGACATTGACCCGACATAAACCCCAAATTGATCAAACAACAACACGACATTGGGTCGACATCGAGATTTTGAGAGATTTTTTTTTCTCTGAATCGATTTAATAGTTGTATTGGTTCATCTTCAATCAAATGATATGAAAATTAACAGCACTGATGCTAGCTATCCTATAACGCTACAGTTATAGAGAAAGTACACTGTCGGAGAAACAAAGAGAGAGAGAAAGAGACTTAACACCGTTGGAGCGGCAGCTCTCCAACACAAGAAGAATGAAATGTGCTGCACGATTTAAACTGCTCTTTCACGTCTCTTTGGAAATGAAAGTGCAGTCTCGCAACAGCGTGTGTTTACTCCCAAAAAATTGAGTAGCACCCGATCCCTGTTCACAAGAAAGGCGACCACTTGAAATGTGAGGATTTCAGAGCGATCACCATTTTGAATGCCGCCTACAAAGCGGTATCCCAGATCAGCTTCCGTCGTCTATCACCTAAAATGACCGAGTTCGTGGGAAGTTATCAAGCCGGCTTCATCGACGGCCGATCGACAACGGACCAGATCTTCACCGTACGGCAAATCCTGCAGAAATGCCGTGAATACCAGGTCCCAACGCATCATTTGTTCATCGACTTTAAGGCGGCATACGACAGTATCGACCACACAGAGCTATGGAAAATCATGGACAAGAACGGCTTTCCTGGGAAGCTGATCAGACTGATCAAAGCAACGATGAACGGTGTGCAAAACTGCGTAAGGGTTTCGGGTGAACTATCCAGTTCATTCGAATCTCACCGGAGACTGCGACAAGGTGACGGACTCTCATGCCTACTCTTCAACATTGCTCTAGAAGGTGTAATGCGACGAGCCGGGCTCAACAGCCGGGGAACGATTTTCACGAAATCCGGTCAATTTGTATGCTTTGCGGACGACATGGACATTATCGCAAGAACATTTGGAACGGTGGCAGAACTATACACCCGCCTGAAATACGAAGCAGCAAAGGTCGGACTGGTGGTGAGTGCGTCAAAAACAAAGTACATGCTAGTAGGCGGAACCGAACATGACAGGATTCGTCAAGGAAGTAATGTCACGATAGACGGGGATACTTTCGAGGTAGTGGAGGAATTCGTTTACCTTGGATCCTTAATGACGGCTGACAACAATGTGAGTCGTGAAATACGAAGGCGCATCATTAGTGGAAGTCGTGCCTACTACGGGCTCCAGAAGAAACTACGGTCAAAAAAGATTCACCCCCGCACCAAATGTACCATGTACAGAACGCTAATAAGACCGGTGGTCCTATATGGACACGAGACATGGACTATGCTCGAGGAGGACCTGCAAGCACTCGGAGTTTTCGAACGACGTGTGCTAAGGACGATCTTCGGCGGTGTGCAGGAGAACGGTGAGTGGCGGCGAAGAATGAACCACGAACTCGCTACACTCTACGGCGAACCCAGCATCCAGAAGGTGGCCAAAGCCGAAAGGATGCGGTGGGCAGGGCATGTTGCAAGAATGCCGGACAACAACCCTGCAAAGTTGGTGTTCGCTACTGATCCGGTTTATCGCAAGAAGGCGTGGAGCGCAGAGAGCACGATGGGCGGACCAGGTAGAGCGCGATCTAGCGAGCATTGGGCATGACCGAGGATGGAGAGCGGCAGCCGCAAACCGAGTATTGTGGCGTACTATTGTTGATTATGTCTTATCTTAAATGTGATGTTGTACAAATAAATGTATGTATGTATGTATCGAGCCCCTCCAGATAACGGTAACTGGGTGGTGGATCGAGCTGGGATGGCTGCTATACAAGTTATGGACAGATACCCATTCAAGAAGTGGTTGCGAGCTCAAGGTTTAGTGATCGCCAAAATCAAAGTAATCTTCATATGTAGTTGCTACGCACCCCTCAGATGGACGATGGATCAGTTCCATGAGATGCTGGATGGACTTACCGAAGGGCTGATCGGACGAAGACCGGTAGTCACCGGAGGAGACTTCAATGCTTGGGCAGTGGAGTGGGGAAGCAGATGTTCCAATGCAAGAGGGCACCGTCTGCTGGAAGCTCTGGCAAAGCTTGAAGTTATGCTGTCCAACGAAGGCACCAACAGCACTTTTCGCAGAGATGGCCGGGAATCTATTATCGACGTCACTTTCTGCAGTCCGTCGCTGGTGGCAAACATGAATTGGAGAGTGTGTGAAGCATATACTATAGACGAAGGCTTTTGATAAGGATCTTTTCGTTGAAGCACTCCGTGTGGACAGGGCTCCCCTGGATCTGAACGCGGGCGAGCTGACAGAAACGTTAGTGAGAGCATGTGACACGACCATGACAAGGAAACTGGAGCCAAATAACGGACGGCGTCCAGCTTACTGGTGGAACGAGGTACTTAGATCCCTCAGCGCTAGTAGTCTCAGAGCCAGAAGACGTGTTCAGAGAGCAAGAACAGAAGCAGACAGAGAGGAACGAAGAGGAGTGTTTCGAGCGACCAGGGTCGCACTTAAACGAGAGATAAAGCAGAGCAAGTCAAACTGTTTTAAGGAGCTGTGCCGAGACGCTGATTGGCATGACCCCTGGGGCGACGCATACCAAGTCGTGATGGCAAAGGTCCAATGATGCCCGCTGAAATGTGCCCAGAGAAGCTGAAAGTCATCGTGGAAGGACTTTTCCCGAAGCACGACCCAACGACCTACACCGTACGGAGAAGGAGAGGGAGATAACATCGAAGTTACCAACGTAAAACTCGTAGCAGTGGCGAAAGGATTGAAGGTGAAGAAAGCTCCCGGTCCGGATGGAATCCCCAACGTAGCGTTGAAAGCGGATATCCAGGCGTTCCTGGACATGTTCAGGATGGTGCTGCAGAAATGGTTGGACGATGGTCACTTCCCTGGCAGATGGAAGATACAGAAGCTAGTGTTGCTGCCGAAACCAGGAAAACCACCTGGGGATCCAGCATCGTACAGGCCTATATTTCTGCTGGAAACACTCGGAAACCCTTTAAGATGATCATCCTTAACAGGCTGACGAAATGCACGGAGAGTGATCACGGATTGTCGGAGAGGCAGTTCGGATTACGGAAGGGGAGATCGATGGAAGATGCAATTCGGACAGTGGTCGAGAGAGCAAACAGAAGCGGAGTGATAACGATCGACGTCAAGAATGCGTTCAACAGCGCCAGCTGGGAGGCCATCGCCGAAGCGCTACATAGAATGAGGGTCCCTGACTACCTGTGCAGGATCCTGAGGAGTTATTTCCAGAACCGAGTTCTGGTCTACGAGACATATATGGGACAGAGATCGATTAGGATCACAGTGGGAGTTCCAGAAGACTCCATCTTTGGTCCAACGCTCTGGAACGGGATGTACAACGGCTTGCTTACGCTGAAGCTGCCCAAAGGTGTTGAGATCGTTGACTTTGCGGACGACGCCGTCTTGACGGTAACAGGCGAGACGTTTGAAGAGGTGGAAGTGTTGGCGACCGAGGCGATCGACATGATTGGTAACTGGATGCAAGGAGCGAAGCTGCAGATAGCCCACCACAAAACGGAAGTGCTATTGGTCAGTAACTGTAAAGTGGTACAGCGGACAGAAATCACCATCAGCAAGCACGCCATAGCCTCGAAGCGTGTGTTGAAATACCTGGGAGTAATGATCGATGACCGGCTGAACTTCAACAGCCACGTCGAATATGCCTGTGAGAAGGTTTTGAAGGCCATCAACGCGATAGCTAGAATCATGCCGAACATCGCTGGACCCAGCAGTGGGAAAAGGCGTCTTCTGGCTAGTGTGTCGTCATCGATACTGAGATATGGAGGTCCAGCCTGGGTTGCAGCACTGGAAACGAAGCAAAACCAAAGGAAACTGAGCAGTACGTTCCGGCTCATGACCATGCGATTCGTGAGTGCGTACAGAACGTCTGCGTTATCGCCGGAATGATCCCTATCGGCATCACCCTGGTGGAGGACACCGAGTGCTACAGACGGAGAGAAGCCGGAAGAGTACGGAAAGTTGTGAGAGTGGAGTCATTGGCTAAGTGGCAACAGGAGTGGAACACGACGGAGAACGGTAGATTGACACATAGACTAATACCGATTCTTTCGACCTGGGTGAACAGAAAACACGGAGAAGTCAACTTCCACCTAACGCAGTTCCTGTCTGGCCACGGCTGCTTCAGGAAATACCTGCATCGGTTTAGACACGCAGTGTCACCCTTCTGTCCGGAGTGTGGTAACATCGATGAAACGCCGGAGCTTGTGGTCTTCGACTGTTCACGCAGTTCATGTCGGAGCTGCAGCGTAAATGGAGAAAAGAGCAGCAATCCGGCAACGCCAGCTAGCGCTGAGAGTATGACAAGTGTATAACCACAGCCAGCCCCCTAAGTAATCGCTTCACAGTGATCCCGGGGGATCCACGCAGAGGAGAGAGTAAGGAATGGGTTTTAGTGGAGCTACACTACAGGCCAGGCTTCTTGAAGCTTTCCTAAGCCTTACTACAAAAAATCACACACGCACACACATACCAGAGACCGCACCCACACACATACCGAGAGACAATGGCACATGAAGCGGAACATTTTGAGTTACTAGTGCTTGGGGCTCGCGCTGCTGGTGGAGCAGCGTCTCGAAAATTTTGTTCTGATGTTCTAACAATTTGGGAAATGGAAACATTAGACGAAAGTTTATCAAGCATAAGACGTTTTTGACGAATATTGTTTTGAGCAGGCTCTCAAAATTTGCGATATCCACAAAGATAAAAGTCTCTCACAATGGTTTACTCCGACAGTTCAACGCGAGCAGGCAATCATTTTGATTATTTAAAAAAAAAATCGGTATCAATCGGTATAAAATCTAAAAAATCGGTATTCTGAGAAACCATATCTGTACATCGGTTTCAAGTTTGAAAATCGGTACATCTGGCAACGCTGGTTCCAACGGCTAGATGGAAATAAATGGCAATTTTGAGTTGGACAAGTTATGCCGTGTCTTTTCTACAATTTTCAGGCTGTCGGTTTGCAAAGTTTAGACGGGATAAAATGAAGAAGCAGAAGTTGAAGCTTCTATCCTCTTCGGCATTTTTGTCCTTTACTGATTGAAAGCAGCAAGCTAGAAGGACCTTCCTAGGTTTTCGGGAAGAATGAAAAGCTAATGGGACAAGGAGTTTTCAGGTGAAAGGGCTACATGGCACATTATCACGATGATGATGATGATGATGATGTTGGTTTTGGGAGACGCTTGGTTCGTTTTGGTAGTAAATTCCAACATTCGAACTGACATTTGGCAAACGAACTTGAGTTTCAGAAATGTAGCTCCGGCTTATGATAAATTATTCGAAAAAGCTCACGGTAATAATACAGCAAGTAATCCACCTAGACCATTCAACAGGTCTTCGTGGAATCCTCTTCCAGTCCCTAAACAAGTATGCAAAATACAAACTAAATGCCCTCCTCTAACCCAGTGCTACTTAAAGACTGCTTTCCATTAAAGTGGTTCCACTTGAGAGGGGCTACTCAGGCAGAGCGGAGCAAATCTGGATGAAACATAAAACAACTCTGGAAACAACAGCTGAAGCCGCGGAACGGAGTCGTCCTCTGATGGAGGGGGGTGAGAGCAGTGTGAACGGAACGACCCTTGAATTGTTCTCCAACATACTTAAGCCAAATGGAGAAAGTTTTCATTCGCCGTTGTTGGAAAAATCTCGCCCACCACCAGATGAAAAATACTCGCGGCATGCAGGCATATCTGTTCCAATTCTTCTGTTACTTAACTTATGTTTTGCATCCCCCAAGTCTGAGCGAGAGATTTTGAAACAAGATAAAACAAATCTGCCTTGGGTGGGGGTTGTGCGTGGAGGGGTAGGGGGTGTGGCAAACTTTTACATTATGCGTAGACAAGGTCAAAGGTTTTTGAAATATTATCCGAATGAGAATTTCAAACTCTACCAAGCGAAACGAATTTCACGCGCGCGTTGGTGGATGAAATTTCACGCGGTTACATTTCGACTTTGTGAGCTCGTGAGCTCAGAACGGGAGCCAGACTGGGGCTAATTGAAAAAGGTTACGATTTGTGATTTTTTTTTATCTTAAAAGCCCAATCAGCGCTGGAGCTAATGACGCTTGAACGATTCAAGGGCGGCTTCCTAGAGAAAGACTGCAGCACGTGTCTTGGAAATGGGTCCGACAAGTCAATTACCTTGTTCCTCTGCATTATTGCGAACGTTGAACGGCAAGGATCGGAAGAAGTGATAGGGTTATTGCGGGGCCAAAGGGAATTGTCGTTTGCGCTCATGGCAGTGAAAGTAATTTCGTTTAACTTATCGAATTGTTCGAGGGTGGTAAAACGGAATGGAGAACAGGATGGCAGTTCTTGAGCTGGGTTTCTCTTTTGTATTTGGGTCTCATCAATCATTGTGTGGAATGAGTTTTTCAATTTTCTTGACTATGAAGCTAATTTAAGGACGAGCGGGTAGTAACCTTTTGTAATGTTAAAGACCTGCGCAATTTCCAACGGGAGATTGTTTATTGATTTACAGTCTTTCCTCTGACTCTGTTGTGGTCTTGATGAATAATCATTACAAACAGTTATCGTCTTAACCTATTCGATCCCAACGATGACTTCTACATAACTCCTACACGAAATTAGTTGTCAAAAATCACTGTTCAAAAACAATACTTCAATTATTCAGAAAAAAATACAACACTTTGATGACCTGGATCTCCAAAACCTCATGAAATAATAAATCGTATACATTTCAAGTATAATATAAAGAGCCTCTTGAAGATTCGGTCTAGAGATTCTACAGTTTCAACAACTGTTCAAAGCTGTCGCAAAGTAATATACAACATCAATGATCAAATGTTTGTGCCCGTAGTTTCATTAAATTCAATAGCCTTCTCTAAGATGCATAGTTCTGTTGATATCAGGGTTCTGCGTTTTTGAAGCAAAGAAATGAAAATAAACTCTCCGCATTTTAGTGTAAGTTATCGTATTTCTTGTTATCGAGTCACGATGAACATTACTCTTTGCAAACATGACTGGACTATCACTTGTTTCGTTCGTCAAGTGCTTCAGTTCATTTCATTTGAAGCAAAGACTTGTTTCAATTGACGCAATGAATGACTCGAAAACTGCTTCCTTCGGTTTTTTCCACTTTCACTTCAATTCGGAGCTCATTCGACTTGTCACGACCGGACGACGCAGGCATCAAAATATCGTATCCGGATAGTATTCGCACAATATCGGTTGCCGATAGGGATGGCATCCGGATTATATCTAGTAATATTATATTATTTTATACTAAACGAAAATTAAATTAAAGAGGCCATTCTGGACTCCAAGATGGCGGCCATCGGGGTCAGGGAAAGTCTCAAATACCCCACAATATGGGTATTTTTGGAACGAGGACGACGCGAAGGTGCCGAAAATCGATATTCGACCTAGTATTCGACGTTATTTTGGAATCCAGAATGGCGGCCATCGGATTTCAGAAAAAGTGTCAAATACCCTACAAAAGGGTATTTTCGGAACGGGGATGCCGACAATCGATATTCGACGCCATTTTGGAATCCAAGATGGTGGCCATAAAGTTTCATAAAACGTGTCAAATACCCTAAGATATGGGTATTTTCAGAACGGAGACAATGCGTGGCTGCCGAAAATCGATATCCGATGCTATGTCGGACTCCAATATGGCGGCCATAGGGTTTCAGAAATAGTGTCAAAAACCCTTAAATATGGTTATTTTTGGAGCAGGGTAGATGCTAAAAATCGATAGGGGAAATGGATGTAATGTCGGCCTAAGTGCCCCTAATTTGGGCCCAAAAATAAATTCAACAATCGACTAAATTTTCAATACTGACCAAAAATATCCATTAGTACCGCCTCAATGACGCGTTCATCTAGGGGAATTTACGTATTCTCGTCAATCTAAGCAGCGTCCGCACTTCTATTAGCATTTTCACAGCGTCACGCACATATATGACGTGTCTGTTTGTTTCAATTCATCTGCTGCTTGCTTCTCTATCCATTCCAATCGACAGAATTCTTCAAAACTGTTTGAAAGCGTTTTTACAACGCTCTAAACTTCTTAGGTGAGTGTGACTATTGTCGGCAGCACCTTTTTCTTCGGCAACCTTCCCATTAGAACTGCGTGTTAACCAGCTGTTCTATTATCGGCAACTCGAAATCAGCCCCATTTTGTATTACGTATGCTTCATTTGAAGAAAAATCTGGCATAACAGGATTGCTCGGTCCTACAAATATAATCAGATTGAAGCTGAAAGACTAAAGAATCATTTGGATACATTCAGGGAAGTGTGTTGATGGTAAAACATAGTGAAATTAACGTTTAATTTTTGATTGCCGAAAACAGTCAATGGGTGCCGAAGCCGACATTTACCCTAGATAAAAATTATAAATAGCAGATTTTTAGCGATGGGCCCAATCTTAGATCCATAGGCCACCATTAGAGCCATCCTCTATCAGAATCCACTTTGGAATCCAATATGGCGGTCATCAGGGTTAAGAAACTGTCAAATACCCTACAATATGGGTATTTTCGGAATGGGGACAACGTGTGAATGCCGAAAATCGATATCCGATGCTTTTTTGGAATCCAATATGGTGGCCATCGGGTTTCACAGAAAGTGTCAAATACCCTAAGATCTGGGTATTTTCGGAACGAGGACGACGCGTAGATGCTGAAAATCGATATTTGATGTCATTTGTAGGCTATTTGACACTTCTTCTGAAATCGGAAGCCACCATCTTGAATTTCAAGATGGCGTCGGACATCGATTTCTTTCTTCTAAATGTCAGCCCGATTCCAAAGAAAACCCACATGATCGGTATTTGACAGTCTTTCTCACGTCTCATCCCCATTCTGAAAATAACCATATTTAAGGATATTTGACACTTTTCCGCAAATCGGATTACGTCGTGGATTACAAAATGGCGTCGGATATCGATTTCCGGCTTCTAGACGTTATCCTGATTCTAAAAAAATACAGTTTGTATGGGTATTTGATAGAACTTCAGAATTCACAAATTTTTCTCAAACCAGAAGCCGCCATCATGGATTTCAAAATGGCGTCGGATATTGATTTCCTCTTTGCAGACGTCACCCCGATTCTGGAGAGAGACGGCATCAGCATTTTCCATTTTTTTTTTCTGAAATAGGAAGTCGCCATATCGATTTTCATCATCTAGACATCATTCCGATTCCAAAAATACCTTTATTGATAAGTATTTGACAGCACTTCCCACTTTTTCTTAAACTGGAAGCTGCCATTTTGGATTTCAATTTTCAATCTTTAGACGTCACCCGGATCAAAAAAAAAATACCCATATTGATGGGTGAACAAACCATCCGACAATGATAAATTTGACATCCACGTGCACAGATCTATGCGCATAGGCAACAAAAGTTATAACATCTGCACGAATTTTGATCGAACAGCTTCGATTCAATGCATGCAAAAGTAAGTTCATTTGACAATGAAAGAAGAAATGAACACGATTCAAGCCAAAACAAACAGCATGAAAACTGATCGAAAGTGGTTCTGTTGATGTTGACGGGGATCTGCTCGAAGAGAAGACAGAATGACTTTCAATTGAAAGTGATGGTTGACAGCTCCATCGTCGCTTGACGATTTTCGAGCTTCATAACATCATGTGAGGCATATAATGGTGTTAACAAAATAGGTTTCATTCTCCAAATTATTCTGGAGTTCAGATCTTGAAACAGCTTTGTGCAGTTCCATCTTATCGTGCTTCTCTTTCTTTCTTATTCGCATTTCAAGCTTAATGCTTAGCGCATATCAGCTTTTTGCGTGCTCTCAACTTAGTGTTCTAAATGCACTTCCAAAGTTATTAATTGAGAGCTTTCGATGCCAATACCAATACATGAATTTGTATATTGTGTGGCAAGCACAATGATACTCTATGCCCAGGGAAGTCGAGAAAATTTCCAACCCGAAAGATTCCCTCGACCGGACCGGGAATCGAACCCGCCGCCTCCGGCTTGGTAATACCGTGCCTTTACTGACTAGGCTATGAGGCCCATTTTATCATGCGCGACATGTACTTTTAAAGACATTAATGACAGATCTCGACAATCTACAAATTCATCTAGGTATTGTATAATGTCTTCACTAAATTCGTAAACCCAAAAAATGTTGAGGTCTCCATGTTATCCTGAGAATTGGGTCCTGATGTTCTAAAGGCTCAACAATGTCTTGTATGATGTCCAGATTTATTATATGAATCCATGAGGCGCGGTGGAACCTTAACACATCAAGTGAGATAGTAAGTTATATTAACAAAATATGTTCCATTTTCCAAATTGTCCTAGAGCTTAGATCTAGACGTTCTATAGATTTACCGTCTAAATTTGCGAAGCCAAAAAGTTTCGTGAAGCCCCAAATAATCGAGCGAGATATACAGTTGTAATGACACCTATGTTGGAACCTCCAAGTTATACAGAGGTTAGAATATGATGTACTCAAAAAAGTGTTGTATTTCTCAGAGGCGAACCAGCCTTTAGGCTGAAAACCACTTAAATTAAAAAAAAAGTGTTGTATTATGTCCAGATTTGTTATAGAAATCCATGAAGCTCCGTGGGACCTCATCACATCTAGTGAGATAAGGAGTAGAACAATCAAAACATGTTTCATTCTCCTAAATGACCTGGAGTCTCGATTAAATGTGAGCACCCCAAAAGCTGCTTGGAGCCCCACAATATCATGCGGGATAGGTAGTTGTAATTACCGTTTTTTGTTTTGGGTCTCCAGGTTATCCTGAGGATTGGATCTGGATATTCTACAGGCTCAACAAAGTCTTGAAAGGTGTCCAGATTTATTATAGGAATCCATAAAGCTCCGTGGCACCTCATCAAATCAATTGAGATTACAAGTTGTATTTACAAAATAAGTTTCATTCTCCAAATTGTCCTGGAGTTCAGATCTTGATGTACTACACACTCAACGAGATATTGTACGATGTCCTGGCTAAACTTTGGCATCCGTAGAGCCTCGTTGAGCCCCTTATATAATCTACGATATATAATTGAAATGAGAAAATATCTCGAGTCCTCCAAATCATCATGCTGATCAAATCTTGAACAACTGAAAAGCTCATGGGTTTCGCTTGACATTTGAAAACATTTTCAAAAAGGAAGCTGAAAAATTGGGCAATTACTGTATTTCAGGGTGGATCCGAGAACATGCAGGTCGTCAGGGCAATTTAAATATGCATCTCGAAGGGTAAGTTCCCTATAACAATACGGTCCCGTAGATTTCACAAAAATTCACTCGATCGAGCTCCAAGGTAGTTCCATTAACTGCAGGAAGATTACAAGAACTTTACAGTTGTTGCCAAAATTTCAGTTATAAGTTCAAAGATCTTCAGGGAAGCAACGTTAAATTCGGGGCAGTTCTGAAATTTCAAGGCTGTTCCATGAATATAAGGAAAGAAGCGTGAACGTCAGGGAAGTTCCGAGAACTTCAGGTAGATTTCCAGAACTTTAGGACAGTTCCATTAATTTCAGGAGATTATCGGGAACATCCAAAAAGTTCCGAAAATTAATGTATAGCCCATAATTCTTCAGGGAAGTTTACTACCCATAAACGCATCACAGTCCCATGTGACTTTTCGGCAGACATAAGTTATCTTTTGGAATCAATTATTAACAGCCTGAAAATAGCGTAAAAATACTATAAATTAGTTGTCCCAGTCATAAGCTACCCTGGGGAAAAAAATTAGCTTCGTTTTTATTAGCTTGCATTTTTTTTCTACATGTGACTGTTATGCGTTTATAGGCAGTTTAATGAACTTAACAGAGGCTTAACCGAAATTCCAAGAAGTGGACGGATGTTCCAGAGAACTGCAGGAAGGTTGAGAGATCTTTAGGTCAAGTGCACTTCATCAGTACTTTAGTGAGAATTTCAGGGAAGCTTTGTGAACTTCAAGAAAGATTAGAGATCTTCAGAGCAGTCCCAGTAACTAAAAAAAAAATTCGAAACATCGAACAAGTTCTGAAAAACTTAAAGAAATACTGGTAATTTCATGGATGTCTTATAAATAATCTACGAGAATATGAGGGAAGCTCTAAAAATTCTGAAATATTTTGGAAACTTCAGCTTAACGGAGCTTAACTCCGTACCGTTGACATTGTTAACTACTTTCGGGGATTTCATTTCATTGTAATAGATTATTATAACCGATAATGAACGATCGTCGGTCGTAGCTTATTGTGATGTAAGGGACACGGTAACCTTAGAGTGACAGTTTTTGCTTACTGAGCAGAAGATCGTGAGTTAACCCCTTACACTACTGAGCGTAATGAAATTCGGTTAACAAAACGGGTACGTAAAAGAAGTAATATTTGATTGGAGATCCATATCAAATCCTTCCCAAGAGCAGTTGCTGTCGTCGTTGGTGAGGTCAGCGCTGGGATCTAAACCTAGTAACAACAAATTGAACGGAAACTTGATCATAATTGTTTGAGATATTAGGAGCTCGGTGTGCTAGTGGCTACCGATTTTGCTTACTGAGCAGAAGACCGTGGGTTCAAACCCAAGCTCCTTCGCACTGTGGAATTGTTAGGACATCAATTCAGCATATCGGTCACCAAAACGAATCCTTCTGCAATCCCAACTCGTTTATCCAACATCCCAGTAATTTCTCGTGGAAGTGCAGAAGTGTTCTCGGCTTTCGTTAAGGGGGTAGTCCACTCTGGAAATTTCAAAAAATCTTTTTTGTTTTGGCTTAAAAAATACTTTGGAATGTCTACTTTGACATAGACTTGACCGCAAGTCCGCAAGTGGCATCGTTCCAAAGATATAGGCCGATTAGTGGACTCGTGTCCAGACGCTCCAAGCGCGCTCCGGTGAGCGCTCGGAGTACCCGCCCATTACCGGCGAAACGGCGTGTCTTGGTTGTTTTAACTGCGGCCACAATTATCTCTCAACGATGTTTTCAAAATTGGCGGGCGCTGTATTTTAGAAACGGCTCATTCGATTTAAACGGCGATTGAATTTTCGAGTTAAGTATCTTTTTTCTAGTCTTGTACGTAGCCGATTTTCAAAAGAATCAAAAATGGATTTTTGGTGCAAGCTTTTATCTCTAATTTTAGGGTACAAAAACGGACTGTTTTTTTCAAAACGTCGCCAAATTTTCATTTTTCAACCAAATCAAAAACGGCTACGTACAAGACTGGGTCATCTATCAGAGAATAACCACAAAAAAAAATCATTGTTCCAGCTCCAGTGACGACCCACGACGACTCAGACGGGAGGTCTCCTGGGGAACCTGGTGCAGCGGCTACAGGAGACATCCAATCGCGCCAAAAAAAAAAAACTCAATTAAAGAGGACATTTCAATTGACAAAACCATGCATTTCTTTTTTTGAATTGATCGTTATTTACCCTAAAAAAAATTCGTGAAAATGACCTATTTTTCATGCCGCCAGAGTGGACCCTTAAAGCGAGTATTACGTCTACATATTCCTACCCATTTCTTCCTTGACCAGCATTCAGACGTGGCCGGCGCTGGTATTGCAAAATTTTAGATCACCAGTATTTACACATTGAGGATGATTGCTAGTCCTAAGCAACGTCTATTGGTTCTCTGTGTAATTACAGCTGATCTGGCAATAACAGAGTTGCATTCTTGGGCGATCAATCATGCTCATGCTCATGCTCAACTTCAGCTTAAAGAACTTCAAGGCGGTTCCATTTGCCTCAGGAAAACTGCAGAAACTTTTAAAAAGTTCCAGAGAACTTTAGGGAAGTCAAGAGAACTTCATAGATGTAGAGAGAACTTAGAGAAAATTGTCTCGATTATAAGTACCTCAAATAAGAGGTCTATAGATCTTTTGGGAATAAGAGAAATCTTATGGGCAGTTCTAAAAACTTCAGGGAAGCTCCGAAAAATGCAGGAAAGTTTAGGCTTTCGAGGAAGTTTAAGCGTAAGCGTAAGCTCTGATAAATTCAGAACAATTCCATGAACTTCAGGCAATTTTTGAGACCCCTAAAAAGCTTCGAACATTTAAGAGCAGTCCAGAGATCTCCAGGATGATTTTTATTGATTTTTTGGACAGTTCCATTTATTTCAGGGCAGTATCAAGAATAGGAGGACTTCAGGAGAATTCAGAGAATTTAAGGGATGCTCCGAGATTATTAAAACAAATCAAATAACCCATGAGAGCAGTTCAATGAAGAAGCTTTCAGAAACTTTTAAGAAGTTAATTTTGGAAAGAATGGACATTAGGAAATTGTGAACAAATATTAAGGGAAGTCCATTATTTTTAATAAAAACAACTTCAAAACATAGTACAAACCTCGGCAAAGATCAAGGAAGATCTGAAAAGTTTAGACATTTTGAGGGAATTTTATTACATCCAGGGAAGTTCCAAGTACTTCATGGACGATCTTTACGGCAATTATATTAACTTCAGTACAATCACGGGGTCTTTTAAAATATATTGATAAATTCAGGGAAGTCTAGAGAACTTAAGAGAAGCTCAGAGATCATTATGGTAGACAAAATAGCATAAGGAAAGAACGTTATGGCACAGAAAAGTCACTTTTGGGGAAATTTTTATATGATGATGAATTAGTTTCCATAATTTTAGGACGTTTTCAGAATTTGTGAAAATCTTAGAACAACATTTATTATTAGTTTTAAATATAGGAAAATTGCGAATCTCAAAGAAGGAACACAAATGTCAGGAAACTGCAAAGCACTCAAGGGAAGTTAATAAAATTTTGGAATACTGCGGGAACTTCAGATAAGATCTGAAAACTTCAGAGAAATTTTGAGAGCATCAGGACAAAGCAAATAAACATTTTAAAAGATGTTCCGTAAGCGTCAGGCCTGTTTCGAGAATTTAGAGAACGTTCCGGAAAATGATTGCAAATCTATTAATTTCCGCAAAAACTGCAGTACATTTTTAGAAGTTCACAGACTTTCAAGAAGTTTATAGAACTCAGAAGGACGACAATTTCATCAACTTTGGAGAAGTTCTGAGAACTTCTGGGAAAATCAGGGAACCTTAGAAAAGTTCTATTAATTCCAGAGAAATTAAAAAGAAATTTCTAGAACTTCTTAGTAATGGCTGCGACTACAATGTTGGAAATACTTTTGGCAACGTGGGGCTTAAGGTAGTGATGAAACGTCGCTAGAACTATGGCACAGCCGCAGACAGTAATGAGCAACGGCGGGCGCACGCTTTTTGCCTGTAGATTTGAAGACATACTTCAAATCTCCGCCTACATCGTACGGGTTAGGCAAAAGGTGTGCGTTTGACTTTGTACTGTCGCATTAATGGTCCTTCGCTGCCGTACTCTAACGGAACTATCTACCTACCCTCTTCTAAAGACCATTCTCTAGCTAATAAATTATCACACTAAAGCTTCATGTTAGATTGCATTTCCAACCAACTATACAACTATAGGTCGTTCCTGTAATTTTAGAAAAATTGCGCTAACTTCATAGGAAATTGAGGGAGTTTTAGGGAAGTCCAGAGGAGTTCAGATAAATTAATGACATATTCTGGCTCTAAAAGCTGTTAAGTACCCTACAATATGGGTATTTTTGGAACTGTGTTGACGAAGGTCCGAGAGGTCCGAAATCGTCGTATACTTTGAAAAACTCCTAGAATATCCTAAAAACCTCAGAACTTCTTAGAAATTCCAAAAAATTCCTAGAAGATCAAAGTACTTCTCAGAAATTCTGAGAGCTTTCTAAAATTTTTGAGAGCTTCCAAGGAGTTCTGAGAATTTCTCAGAAAATCCGTGCATTAACAACAAATTCCGGGTAATGACACCTCCAGAGAACGACTGTTGGATACCCTAGTAGCCCCTTCCGTGAAGTAAGAGATGTATAGAGAACCCGTGATCTTTCCTGCATGCAGGCGATCTACGAATTCCTTTTTTTGTCTGATGTTAGAGTCTGATGTGACCCTCCCCTCCTTTCCAAACAACTTCCAGCCATTGTATCCCAGTTTTATTATCCTCCTGTTTCTGTGCTACTTGCCCCTGCCCAGCCAGGATTTGGTCAACCGTCCGAGAGTAGTATCTGAAGGAGGCTTCAGAAACAGGTTTCCTACCTAGCTCCTTCCAATCAAAATTGTTACCCATTAACCACGAGCCCGCCACGAGTAATTGGTTACTCGTACTAACCTAGAACTACTACTGTTTAAAATTTTAATTCAAACATTACTGATTTTTGGCTCCGCAAAGTGCCACACACGGCTGAGCCTAGAAAATAAACGAACTAGTTAAAAAAACGAATTCCAAAAACTAACCAAAAACTCCGAGAGCTTTCCAGAAAGTCCATAAACTTTCCAGAAGATCAAAGAACTTCGCAGAAATTACGAGAACTTCTTAGAGCTTCCGAGAACTTCAACCGAAGATGCTGGAACATCCCAAAAATTTCTAAAACTTCCCATCAGTTTCCAGGAATTTCCGAAAGTTTGACAGTAATTCCGAGAACCTCTTAGAATATTTGTGAACATCCCAGAGGATTCAAAAACTTACGAGAGATTCAGAGGACTTCCCAAAAATACCGTGAACTGCCGAGAAAGTCCGACAACTTCCTCAGATTCAATAGATTCTTACAAGATGCATGCACGTCGAAGAGCATCTAAGAGCTATCCCCGACTTCTGTAAGCTTCTCAGAAGTTCCTTCCAAGAACTCTTCGGGAGATTCTTGAATTTTCTAGAAATTCCAGAACTTTCCTGAAGATCAGAGGATTTCACAGAATTTCCAAAAACTTAGAAATTCTGAGCACTCTGCAGAAGATCTGCAATTTTTCTAGAAAACCTAAGAACTATTCAGAAGAACTTTACAATAACTTATAGAACGTCCCAGAAATTTCTAAATCTTTCCAGAAGATGCGAGAACTTCCCAGATGTTTTGGGAATTACCCAGAACATAAGATGCTTGGAAATTCCAAAAATGCCACAAATATTACAATAACTTCCACAATTTCTGAGATCTTCTGATTATTAACAAGCACTTCTCAGAAGTTCCGAGAACTTCGCCATATCCGAGTTCTTCTCAGAAATTGCGAGAACTTCTCAGAAATTGAGAGGTTTTCCCAGAACGTTCATGACCTTTCTAAAAATCCCGAAAACTTCCTATGAGATCCTAGAACGTCCCATAAATCCCAGTAGTTTTTCCTAAGTTTCGAGAATTCCGAAAACTTTTGAAAGTTTTAGACATTTCTGGTAAGTTCTCAGAATATCTGAGATGTTCTTGGAATATATCGCGGAATTTTTGGATTATCTGTGAAATTCTCCAAATTTATAGAAAATTTAAGAACGGACGAAATACACGTTATATTCGAGATCCACGGACACATCGTATATTCGTATAAGCCAGGTAAGACAGTAGGATTTTTTTTTAGTTTTCTGCTATGATTCGAAACTTCTCGAATGTTTTCGGAATTTGTGAAAGATCCTGGATCCCGGAAAAGTTCTGTGAACTTCTGAACCCTCAGACCATTCAGCGAAGTGCTTTGGTGAAAAAATACAGTGAAATTAACGTTTACATTTAAATTGCCGAAAACAGTCATTGGATGCCAAAACCGTCATTTACCCTTCCATTTCCATAACTTTTGTTGTTATTTGTCCTCCATTCTTTCACTGATGAAAATAGCCATTATGCTACCGATTTAGGTTGATTAAGGCTGATTCCTGTTTAACGCACCCGTTAAGCAACCACCCGTGGTTTGTTTACACTTCTATAGAGAACAACTGGTACAAGTTTGATCGTTCAGAAATAACGTCAAATGGAACTCGAAAGAAGAAAACTTATTGTGCACAAACACCTGGAAAATACGGAGTGGTTCGGTTCCAAGCTGGCTAGAGTGCTGAAAATAACAAAAACAACAGTTTTTCGAGTGCTCAAAACCTATGAGGAAACTCTGAGTGTGGAAGGAATCAGCGGACCTACGAAAAAAAAAACTGGAATCAGGGATCGTCAGCTGCGCAGCAAGGTGTTGAGGTGCGTTAAAGCCAACCTTGGTCTTTCGATCCGAGATGCGGCCAGAACGTAAAACGCCAACTTTCAAACGGTGCGGAACATCCTTGCCAGCGATGGATACAAGTCGTACAAAGCCAGTTTACATCCGAGCCGGCACATGAAGCAGAATTCCGTGGCCAAAAAGCGTGCAAGGCTCTTGTACAACCGTCTTTTGACGGAACACAAGGGTTGCACTTTGATCGATGACAAAACATACGTCAAACTCAATTTTAAGCAGCTTCCTGGTGAAAAGTTTTCCATCGTGACTGGACGTGGAGATGTGCCGGGATGATTCAAGTTCGTGTTTGCCGACAAGTTCGCGAAGAAGGCCATGATTCCGCAAGCGATTTGCAGTTGTGACCTGAAAACATCCTCGACGATGACATCCCAAGTTTACATCGGAGAATACCTGAAAAAGCGTGCATTGCCGCTCATCCGCAAGCATAGGGGCAAAGTCATATTTTGGCCTGATTTAGCCAGCTGCCACTATTCCAAGTGGTATGCTGCCAACATGATCAATTTTGTCCTCCGAATCGCCCAGAATTTCGACCAATCGAAAAATACTGGGCAATTTCAAAGCAGCGACTGCGACGAAGCGGCGGGGCAGTCAAGGATTTCCAGTAAATGCGGGCAAAATGCATTAAATGCGCTTCCGAAAGAATCGGAATTAAGCAGTTGGGAGGAGCTGGTTATGCTGAGTGGAGCTACCGAATGGAGGTTATTCTCGACGAGAAAGGATTGCTCGAACATGTGAAGGGGGAACAGCCGAAGGAGCCAGATGACGAGTGGAAGCGGGATGAGAAAAAGGCAAAATGCTTGGTCATACGGTGTATCCACGACGATCTTCTGAATATGACTCGCGACTGTACCACGGCCTTCGCTGAGTGGGATATTTTGAAGAGCACATTCAATCGGTCGAGTGTAGCTAAGCGTTTGTTGCTGGAAACGGAGCTACATAACCTAAAACTTCGTGGAAACGAAACACTGCAATCATTCTTCAAGCGCTTCGACAAAAGCATCCATGATCTGCGTGATGTTGGTAAACAGTTCGACGATCTTGATAAGGTGGTGCGATTATTGATGCTGATGCCGGAAAAATGTCGGTCCGTGATCACTGCATTACAAACCATGAACCAAGCGGGTTTGAGCTTGACGAAGGTGAAATCGATCCTGCTGGAAGAGGAACTTCGCATGATTGGCAAGGCATCAGAGGAGACATTGTCGGAAGGTTTTTCATCGGCAATGAGCCTACAGGAACGAAAGCAGAAGCAGGCAAAACAAAACCGGAAGTGTTACATCTGTGGATCTGAACAGTATTTGACAAACACAGACGGCCGAGCACCCCAGTCGGTGTGACACCGGCGGAGAATACCGCAGCAGGCAGATGAAGGCGTTCTGCGTTGCTGAGGGAATGGCGTTGAATTTTGTGCCACCTTACACGCCAGAGTTGAATGGAACACCGCTGCTTATCTCCCTAACCGGAGCCCGACTCATGCGGTACAGGGAAAGACACCATATGAAGCGTAGTTCTCGAGGAAGCCGGATCTTTCAAATCTCAGGATTTTCGGCTGTCAGGCGTTTGCAATGGTACCGAAGGAACAAAGGAAGAAACTCGATGATCGCGTAATGGAATGTGTTTTTCTTGGCTATGGAGTGAACTGCTGGAGGCTTTGGGATGTCGTCAAACAGAGAATTGTCTGTTAGCGAAGTGTTAAATTCAATAAATTAAAGAAAGGTGTTACAAATGAACAAATTATCGAAGTGCTGCCGCTGGTGATTGACGTGAGTGACATTGAAGCTGGCAACGAGGTTGAAAATAACTACCAAGAACCGGAGGAATTCATGTCAGTTGGGAGCATGTCGGATGATATGAACGATGACTTCTTGGAGGGTGCACAGCAGTCAGAGGAGGACCCGCTGGAAGTTCGTCAGAATCCAGAACGGAGTCGTCGACAACCTACATGGATGAGAACCGGAGAGTATGAGTTTCTTATCGGATGCTCCGCAATCGTATCAGGATATTCGTGGTCGAGAGAATGAAGTTCAGTGGATGCAAGTTGTGAAGTCCGAGATGGAAACATTTTAGCTGAATGGAACGTGGACAGTAGTTAAGAATCCGGGAAATGTGAAGGTCATCAGCTCAAAGTGGGTTTTCAAACGCAAGGATACAGATGATGGAAAGTCGAAACAGTTCAAAGCACGATTAGTGGCTCGTGGTTTTCTACAGAAACGTGGAGTAGATTTCGTGGAATCGTATGCACCAGTTGCTCGTCTTCCTACCATACGGTTTGTGCTGGCTCTTGGTGTACAGAACGGTTACCAGTTCCGGCATCTTGACGTTAACACAGCTTTTCTTAATGGAGTACTCAAGGAAGAAGTCTTCATGCATCCACCGGAGGGGACAATGTTGAAGCCGGGACACATTTTGAAGTTACATCGCTCTTTGTATGGTTTGAAGCAGAGCCCAAAGTGCTGGAACGATCGGTTTCATGACTTCATCACCAACTTGGGCTTTCGACAGTCAACAGCGGATGTTTGCTTGTACTATAGAACCTGTGGAGAAAATGTTATTTACTTGGTGATATATGTAGACGACATGTTGCTATGTGGTAGTAGTACAGCGGTAGTCGACGAGGTTCGTGACAGTCTTGCAAGGAAGTTTCGAATGACGGACCTTGGAGCACCAAGAATCTTCATGGGACTTCATCTGTATGAATCCAGAGAAAAATGTTTTGCAGATTGACCAAGCAGCTTATACCGAACGTTTGTTGGAAAAATTGGGAATGGCTGGATGTAATCCTGCTGTGACCCCCATGGAACAGAACCTGAAGCTGAAGCCTGGTGTGAAAGGAAACAAAGTCAAAGAACCCTACCGTGGACTTATAGGCAGTCTAATGTACCTAATGTCACGTACCCCACCGGATATATGTTTTGCGTTGACGTATCTAGCTCGTTTACAAGAGAACCCAACACAGGAGCATTGGCAGTGCTTAAAGCGAGTTTTGCGTTACCTGTGTGGTACAATATACGTTGGACTTCTCTACAGTAAACATGACGATGATTCTGCGTTAAGTTGTTACGTTGACGCCAATTGGGCCAACGACCTAGTGGATCGGAAGTCAACCACTGGCTTCCTCATCAAGGTTTATGGGAACGTTGTGCAGTCTCAAACAGGCCATTGTAGCTCTCTTAAGCTGTGAGGCTGAATATGTAGCAGCTTGCGATGCCGCTAATAAAGTGCTGTGGTTGGTGAAGGTCATTCTGGTTGTATCAGCGTTTCGGAAAACCCTGAGACACGTCGATCGAAACACTACGATGTTCGATACCATTTACTACGAGAGAAAATCAAGGGAACGATTCTAAAGCTAGAGCCAATTTCGTCGCAGAATCAGATAGCAGACACACTAAATAAAGCGTTAGGCAAGCTTTTGTTCGTACGACATCGAGAAGGCTTAGGAGGAGCTGTAGAGACATCTATCTGTGAGACGAAGTAGTGAGTGCAAGTCACCATAGCTTTCACGAGAAAAACCTTGTACCCCCAACAGAAACATTACCTGAATACAAAATGGTGAGTTGACAACCTGAAAGGAGCGGAATACCTAGCCCTGGTCCTCAGAAGTTCCTACTTCACGCCTCCTCGAGTCATATGATAACAAAAGACTACCAGCTGAAACATGGACACAGCTGGTTGGCGTAGCCTGGGCAATGTTGCCAGTCCGGCAATAGCAAAGTGAAGAGGTGCGACGCGAACACTGGCGCGGTAACCATAGTACGGTGATAGAGGAAATGCTTCACCAAACCTGAGCGTCTGTTCACCGTGGAGGTGCGGCTCAAAACGGCATCTGTTCTCCATGTTAGGAGCGGCTGATCACCGGCCTAGTGCCAGCGTGGGACTCTAAACAGAGCTGTGCACGATGGTCCCCCGGCGAGACAGGGGGTTGGGGCAGGCCCAACAAGCCGCCCTGGAAAAAAAACAAAGTTGCAAATACCGAAGAAAGAAATACGGATCGGAACAATCGGCACAGACCAACGCGACGAAATAAGGACTACGATTGGAAACTCGGAACATGGAACTGCAAATCGCTCGGCTTCCCGGGTTGCGATAGGTTAATCTATGACGAACTTCAACCACGCAACTTCGAAGTCGTAGCACTGCAGGAACTTTGCTGGACGGGACAAAAGGTATGGAAAAGCGGGCATCGAGCGGCTACTTTCTACCAGAGCTGTGGCACCACCAACGAGCTGGGAACCGGCTTTGTAGTGCTGGGTAAGATGCGCCAACGCGTGATTGGTTGGCAGCCGATCAACGCGAGGATGTGCAAGTTGAGGATTAAGGGCCGTTTCTTCAACTACAGCATCATCAACGTGCACTGCCCACACGAAGGGAGACCCGACGACGAGAAAGAAGCGTTCTATGCGCAGCTGGAGCAGGTGTACGACGGCTGTTCGCAACGGGACGTCAAAATCGTCATCGGCGACATGAACGCTCAGGTAGGACGAGAGGCAATGTATAGACCGGCAATCGGGCCAAACAGCCTGCATCGAACGACAACGGCCAACGATGCGTGAACTTTGCAGCCTCCCGGGGTATGGTAGTTCGAAGTACCTTTTCCCCCCGCAAGGATATCCACAAAGCCACCTGGAGATCACCTGACCAACACACAGAAAACCAAATCGATCACGTTCTAATCGACGGGAAATTCTTCTCCGACATTATCAACGTCCGCACGTACCGCAGTGCGAACATAGATTCGGACCACTACCTAGTTGCAGTATGCATGCGCTCAAAACTCTCGACGGTGCATAACACACGTCGAAGTCGAACGCCACGACCCAACATTGAGCAACTACGGGACACCGGAGTTGCCCAGGACTACGCGCAGCAGCTGGAAGTTGCACTACCCACGGAAGAGCAGCTTGGCGCAGCTTCTCTTGAAGATGGCTGCAGGGACATCCGTTCAGCCGTAGGTAGTACTGCTGCAGCGGCAATAGGTACTGCAATCCCGGACCGAAGAAATGACTGGTTTGACGGCGAATGCAAACTGTTAGTAGAGGAGAAGAATGCAGCACGGGCGAGAATGCTGCAACACCGCACGAGATTGCATGTGGAGCGATACAGACAAGCGCGGAACAGACAAAACTCGGTTTTCCGAAGGAAGAAGCGTCAGCAGGAAGACCGAGATCGCGAGGCGATGGAAAATCTGTACCGCGTAAACGACACACGGAAGTTCTACGAGAAGTTAAATAGTTCGCGCAAAGGTTACGTGCCGCAAGCCGATATGTGCAAGGACTTGGACGGTAACCTTCTCACGAACGAGTGTGAGGTGATTGAGAGGTGGAAGCAGTACTATGACGAGCACCTCAACGGTGAAGCAGCAGAAAACGAAGGTGGCACGGCAACAGACCTTGGAGCACGCGCAGAAGACGACAGGCTACCGGCCCCTGATCTTCAAGAAGTTGAGGAGGAGATCGGTCGGTTGAAGAACAACAAAGCAACTGGTGTAGATCAACTACCAAGTGAGCTATTGAAATACGGTGGTGAAGCACTGGCTAGAGCGCTCCACTGGGTAATTGCCAAGATTTGGGAGGAGGAGATACCAGGCGGGATTCATGGGTGCCCGCGCTACCACGGACCAAATTTTCGCGATCCGGCAGGTTCTGCAGAAATGCCGCGAATACAACGTGCCCACACATCATTTGTTCATCGATTTCAAATCCGCATACGACACAATCGATCGAGATCAGCTATGGCAGATTATGCACGAGTACGAGTACGGATTTCCGGATAAACTGACGCGATTGGTCAAGGCGACGATGGATCGAGTGATGTGCGTTGTTCGAGTATCGGGGACACTCTCGAGTCCCTTTGAATCTCGAAGGGGGTTACGGCAGGGTGATGGACTTTCGTGTCTGCTGTTCAACATCGCGTTAGAAGGTGTGATCAGAAGAGCTGGGATAGACACGAGTGGCACGATATTCAGGAAGTCCATCCAGCTCCTTGGTTTCGCCGATGACATTAACATTATGGCACGGAACTTTGAGATGATGGCGGAAACGTACATGAAGGCTGAAGCTAGACGGATTGGACTTGCCATCAACGCATCAAAGACAAAATACATGAAAGCAAGAGGTTCTAGGGAAGACAATGTTAGCCTCCCACCCCGAGTTCAGATTGACGGTGACGAAATAGAGGTGGTCGATGAGTTCGTGTATTTGGGCTCACTGGTGACCGCCGAAAATGATACCAGCAGAGAAATTCAAAGACGCATTATGGCAGGGAATCGTGCCTACTTTGGACTCCGGAGGACGCTCTGGTCGAAAGAAATTCGCCGCCGCACGAAGTTGACTGTCTACAAGACGCTGATTAGACCGGTGGTCCTTTACGGCCATGAGACCTGGACTATGCTCGTGGAGGACCAACGCGCCCTTGGTGTTTTCGAACGGAAGGTGTTGCGTACCATCTACGGTGGAGTGCAGATGGATGACGGAACGTGGAGGAGACGAATGAACCACGAATTGCACCAACTGCTGGGAGAACCATCCATCGTCCACATTGCAAAAATTGGGCGACTACGGTGGGCTGGGCACGTCGTAAGAATGCCGCACGACGACCCAGTGAAAATGGTTCTAGAAAGCGACCCAACAGGAACAAGAAGAAGAGGCGCGCAGCGGGCAAGGTGGATCGACCAAGTAGAAAGTGACCTGCGGACCTTTCGCAGACTACGAGGCTGGCGAACTGTGGCCATGGATCGAGTAGAGTGGAGACGACTTCTTCGGACAGCAGAGGACAACAAGGCCTTAGCCTGATTGGTAAGTAAGTAAGTGTTCGATGAATTCTAAAAGTTTTATTCGCGTTTTAATCGTAATACCGCGTCGGATTGACTCCAAGAATCCAAAACCAATACGTATCTCTTAACACTTTTAGTCAGCCTTTATCAGCCCTGTAGCCGCGATATAATTTTTACTTTTGGATCAGCACGTTCTTTCCTATCATTTAAGTCATACTGTTTGAACTAGTATTTAAGTCATACTGTTTGGACTAATAAATCAATCTTGTTCTAACCAGGAGACTCGTCTTACAATGTGAAAGCAATCCTTAGCCGATGTGCTCCACCATTTACCGGTTATCTAAAAACCTCTTCTGACTATTGAATAAGTCTGTAAAATAACTTCATTTCGAGACATTTCCACCTCTTTATCGTCGATGAGCTCGCGCTACGAGTCTTAAGAGTTCTTACAAAAAATTGGTTTCAAGGATCCAATAGTGAACATCAGATAACATTTAATTATGAACAGACAAAGGCAAAGTTCTAGTTTGACGTACTACCCGGCGAAGAAAAACGAAACAAAAACAAAGTTAAAAAAGTATTGAAACAACTGAACATCGGATGTTCCTTCAACTTCAGGTGCGATCCATATAGTACGTCACGCTCTAAGGGGAGATGAGGTATAGGAAAAACTTCACTAAAAGCAGGAGGAGGGTTTAATGTTTCCTCAATTTCACGTGACGTACGTAATGGATCACCCCTCACCATCTGAGAGTAAATCCACATCAGTTCCAAAGAACAACAGCCATTTCAGTTTGCCATTGGCTCTGCAAGCCCATCAATCCCAGTTTTTTTTTCATCCCCACCGACCATCCTTCCGTTACAACTTGGCAACAACTGGACAGTCAGTGCGAACAGGAAAAACTGACCATCCTCTCTATCCAGTACTTACTTCACTCACGCAAAAAGCAGTCCACGCCTGCTTGCGATCAGCCATCAAGGATTCATTGGAAAAAAAATACCCGCTATTGTTGATTTTCCCTCGACCCAATATCCAGCAGTCGCAGCAGCCCATCGCAAACAAAAACAACAATCGGTTTCCATGTCCATTTTGCATGGCACTCTGCGCGTGATATCACAATTGCATCCACCATCGTCCAGGGCAAACTAATCCCGACAGCAGCCATCATCCGACCTGCAGTGAACCGAACGGAATGGAATGGACGGAACATCCAGTTCGACTCCCTTGCAACATGCGAGCGGGATGAGTGGGAGTCAGAAAACTGTAAATCATAGTCTGTTTATTCAGTTTCTATCCGTGCAGAAAAGTGCATCCGACCAGCAGCAGTTGGCTGCATTCCATTTCCGCTTGCTTTGTTCCCGCTGCAACCCCTTCAGCCACGCAGCGTCATCAATATTGAATGTGTCAAAAAATCCAAATTTATGAGCTTTCATTCATTGGATATGTGAGCTAAAAAGCTTATTCTAACATGGTCTAATGGAATTTTTAGGCGTTAGAACGACAACCGGTCCGGAAACGGGATTGGAAAACTTATCCCTGGTTGGATCGGAAAAGTTGCGCCCAAGATACCGAAAATTCCTCTTTTGTTCAACTTTTGCGGGTTGGAAAGTTTGTGCTCAGCTGATAAAATGATGAGTTCATATTTAGTGCCGCTGGCTGTATGATGCAAGCTTTGTCAAACATGATACCCTCGAGAACTGTGGGAGATGGGGGGAGTTTTGCAATGATGCGTGCCCATGCTTGAAATAGTTTCTACTATGGGTACTTGTGATGCTGAAGCTTCGTGAATAATGCATGTGCTCTAGAATTACAGTAACGCAAATGTGGTTTTCGGTTGGTGTAACCACTGCGACCAGTAATTTGATCTATTTTAGTATATCCCGTGTCCCTTAGTTTAGTACATGTCGTATTACTCCATCGGTATTGAGAAATGATGAAGTATTCGATTTTTTTTACAGTTGCCATTCTTGCCTTCATCGCAAGGAATCGATTCTAATTGAAAAGTCC
Source organism: Ochlerotatus camptorhynchus (assembly GCF_037179485.1). Taxonomy (NCBI): domain Eukaryota; kingdom Metazoa; phylum Arthropoda; class Insecta; order Diptera; family Culicidae; genus Ochlerotatus; species Ochlerotatus camptorhynchus. The sequence goes on along the minus strand of NW_027040919.1, from coordinate 3,716,937 downwards.
CGCTCTTTATACCCTTCGGAGTGTTGAAACATCCTCCAAAAGCGCGCCCCTTTGTCAGTCAAAATTGGATTCCTTAGCAACACAATTAAGGAATGACACCGATAATGACCATGCATCAGAACCCTAGTGTTAACCAGTTCAACCTAGGGAACAACGACTGGATTTAATGGCAAAGAAGATTCCTTGGATGGTAATTTCGTCCAAAGCTTGCATGTTTGATGCAGAATTTTCAGGAATAACGCGATTACTTAGAAAAGTTGAACCATCTGGCCAATTTTCAGAAGAGTAAAGTTTCTGAAAATATTGACAAACGTGTCTTCCGACTTCAACAGAACTTGTCAAGTGGTCATTAATTCGTACAAAATCTTTTGAGAAATTGCTTTGCAGATGAAGCATCTGAGCTTTTTATTTGTTTACTTCGGATATTATTTTCGAACAGAACAGTAATTCATTGCTAGCATGAAATCCTCGAAATGCAAGATTGGTCTTCCATTTGAAAAAGCTTAGAGCTCTCGACTTGGCACATTTGATCCACCATGTCATCCAGCTGCCATAATTTCTTCTTTCTCTGAGCCATCGATTCCATTGAACCTCATACTCTTCAAGGTTTTCGGTAGTCAGGACATGTGAGCGAATCGACCAGAAACCACGGCCGTGTCGTTTACCTAGATCTGGAAGGCAGCATCTCTTTTTGTATGCTTTATGGTCAGTGATAAGGGTGTGACGAGATACTCAGACGTGCGAAGATGTGGAAGAAGGGCAGGAGATACATAAATTCTATCTATGTGCGAAGCACAATTAGGGCTGACGAAGCTAAATGCAATTTGGTTTCTATCGAGGTGGTCCCAACTATCGCACAGCTGGAGATTATCTATTACTTATTAAAGGGCTAGACTGTAGTTATTGGACCCGGTTGCATCTTTGGTCGATACAACATAGTTGAAATCTCCACCTAGCACCAGATGAGAAGGATAGCTTTGTAAGTAGTGAGGGAGTGTGTGTCTGAAGAGGAACTCACGAGAGGACGCATTTTGAGTGCCTGAATGAGCATAAACATTGTAAATAGTTATAGAATTATCAAAAATTACTGTAAGAATTCGACTGCCGAGGCTGCGCTGAATATTGGAAATAGGTATGTGAGGTTTGAGGGCTATGGCAGTACCTCTTTTGCCGTTATCGACGTTTGTGATCACATTAAAGCCTGGTATGGACATATGGGGATTTTCTACTCCTTTTAAAATAATGATTTCAAAAACCACCAAACGAATAAATGCCATTGTCGTGATTCATTTTTTTTTTTTATTAATTTATTTGATAAGGCTCAAACGAACTAACTTCACAGAGCTGAGGTTTTTTGGTCACTATACAATACATCTTAAAACTATAGTCAAAAGGTACAACACAATAAACACTTTATCTTCCGCTATCCAAAAAGCCTCCTCCATCATAACTGGAATCGCTTCCAGTGGTTTCATTGTATGGCAGTTACGCCAACGAGGGTCAGAGTGCTTCCATTGCAGCAATGGACGCAAAACGTGGTCAGCACTCACACATTCATCACGAAACAGTTGCTTTCCAAAGTCGACGACACATCGACCGAAAGAACTGCTGATGAAGAACAATGAGGAGGACCAAACAATGGCTGCTACCGAGAAAACAGACGATCGCGTGATACACATCGAGAGTGGCCTACTTTATTCGACAGCCGAGTGAACACTGATTGTCGTGATTCGACGACGCATTTTAGAATGCCTTTCTGGATGCTTCGAGAATAACCATCCGTACGAACCAAGAATAGACCAATAACTGACTTGATATTTCAAGGCCGATTCTCTACATTCACAACTCTTCTCAAAAGCAGTGTTGCCAGAGGTTTCTAATAAGTTGCATCTAGTACCTTCATTCCCTACATTCTTCCCTACCTCTACTCTGTGGTTGATGCATTTACATTAGTATGACTATTTTTATATATGTCTTCATTTATTTGTTATTAATTGAACTTTGTACTCTCAAATTCTATTCGAAAATAGTGTATAACAGCATATCCTTAAATTTAGATGTTTTATTTGATTTTATTCTTTTTTTTTTTTTTAACTCTTTATTTGTTCCAAATTCAAAATAAATTACATTTCATTTTAACCTAGGTGCTCCAGTTACTGCAGTAACGTACCAGCCTTAATTGTTATGATATATATCTAAGTGTTTTTACATTGTTCATGTCTTGGCAATTCAGTATTTTAAACAGGTTTTTTAACCTGCATGTCAGTATAACAATTGATATCTTAAAACTAAAAACTAAAACTAAATCTTATCTAAGTATAAAGGGAATTAATCGTTGCAATTGAGGATTGCAACGATTTTTGCCTGAAATTATTAATTATTTTGTTGGACATTTGTGCTAAAGTCTCAACATTCGAAATTCTATGTACTTCGGTTGTACTGTACCAGGGAGGCAACTTCAAAATCATTTTCAGAATTTTGTTCTGAATCCTTTGAAGTGCTTTTTTCCTGGTAGTGCAGCAACAAGACCATATTGGCACAGCGTAAAGCATGGCCGGTCTAAAAACTTGTTTAAATATTAGAAGTTTATTCGTCAGGCAAAGTTTGGATTTCCTGTTTATAAGAGGATACAAACATTTTATATATTTGTTACATTTGGCTTGAATGCCCTCAATGTGATCTTTAAAAGTTAATTTTTGGTCAAGTATTAATCCAAGATATTTCACTTGGTTTGACCAGGAAATTGGAACTCCGTTCATAGTGACTATGTGACTACTACTTGGTTTCAAAAACGAAGCTCTAGGCTTATGTGGAAATATTATAAGTTGAGTTTTGGAAGCGTTGGGAGAAATCTTCCATTTTTGTAAATAAGAAGAGAAAATATCTAAACTTTTCTGCAGTCTGCTGCAAATAACACGAAGACTTCTTCCTTTAGCGGAAATGCCTGTGTCATCAGCGAACAAAGATTTGTGGCAACCCTGAGGCAAATCAGGGAGGTCCGAAGTGAAAATGTTATACAATATAGGCCCAAGAATGCTACCCTGAGGAACTCCTGCTCTAACAGGTAGTCGATTAGATTTGGAATTTTGATAATTTACTTGAAGAGTTCTGTCAGTTAAATAATTTTGAACTAATTTCATAATATAAAGTGGAAAATTAAACTTTTTCAATTTAGCAATCAAACCTTCATGCCAAACACTGTCGAATGCTTTTTCTATGTCTAGAAGAGCAACTCCAGTTGAGTGGCCTTCAGATTTGTTTGAACGAATTAAATTGTTAACTCTTAAGAGTTGATGAGTAGTTGAATGCCCATGGCGAAATCCAAACTGCTCATCTGCAAAAATTGAGTTCGTATTGATGTGAAGCATCATTCTATTCAAAATTATCTTTTCAAAAAGTTTACTTATTGAAGAAAGCAAACTTATTGGACGGTAGCTAGAAGCTTCAGCTGGATTTTTATCCGGCTTCAAAATTGGAACAACTTTTGCATTTTTCCATTTATCAGGAAAGTATGCCAAATGGAAACATCTGTTAAATAATTTTACCAAGAAAGACAAGGTACTCTCTGGGAGTTTTTTGATGAGGATATAGAAAATTCCATCATCACCTGGAGCTTTCATATTTTGAAAATTTTTAGTTATAGACCTTACTTCGTCCAAATCAGTCCCCCAGGAATCATCAAAAATATTTTCCCGAGAGAAAATATTCAGAAAATCCCGAGCAACCTGATTCTCAATAGGACTAGTAAGACCCAAACTGAAATTATGGGAACTCTCGAATTGCTTAGCAAGTTTCTGAGCTTTTTCCAAATTTGTGATCAAAATTTTACCACCTTCTTTAAGCGCTGGAATAGGCTTTTGAGGTTTTTTCAAAATTTTTGTGAGTTTCCAAAAGGGTTTGGAACTCGGGTCTAATTTAGAAATATTATTTTCAAAAGTTTTGTTCCTCAGGGCAGAGAATCGCTTTTTAATTTGTTTTTGCAAATCCCGCCAGATAACTTTCATGGCAGGATCGCGTGTTCTTTGATATTGTCTCCTACGGACATTTTTAAGACGGATCAAGAGCTGAAGATCATCGTCTATTATAATTGAATCGAATTTAACCTCGCATTTTGGTACTGAGGCAGCTCTTGCTTCTACCATAGAAGTAGTCAGAGATTCAAGAGCATAATTAATTTCATCTTTGGTTTGCAAAGGAATGTTTGGATCGAAGTTATATTCCATAAATGTTCGATACTGCTCCCAATCAGATCTATGGTAATTGAAAGTAGAGCTGTTGGGATTACAAATTATTTCTTGGGATATTTCAAAAGCTACTGGAAGGTGATCAGAACCGAAGTCAGCATGGGTAACCAATTGGTTACAAAGTTGACATGAATCAGTTAAGACCAAATCAATAGTGGAGGGATTTCTTGCAGAAGAAAAGCATGTTGGGCTGTTTGGATATTGAATAGTGTAATAACCTGCAGAACAATCATCAAACAGAATATTACCATTGGAATTGCTTTGAGCATTATTCCATGAGCGGTGTTTTGCATTAAAATCACCAATAATGAAGAATTTAGACCTATGACGGGTAAGTTTCTGGAGGTCACCCTTGAGAAAATTCTTTTGCTGGCCTACGCATTGGAATGGCAAATAGGCAGCTATAAACGTAAGTTGTCCAAATTTTGTTTCAACAGAAACACCCAAAGTTTCAAAAACTTTGGTTTCAAATGAAGAAAGAATGATATGTTTGATTCGTCTATGAATAATGATGGCAACGCCACCACAGGGTCCATCAAGACGATCATTTCTATAATTTAAATAATTTGCGTCCTTCTTAACCTTATGGTACGGTTTAAGGAACGTTTCAGTTATAACGGCAATATGCACGTTATGAACTCTCAACAAGTTAAATAGCTCGTCTTCATTATCTTTAAGAGATCGAGCATTCCAATTTACAATATTTAATGCTTTAAAATCCATTACTGAATTTTAAAGTCATGACAATATTATTTGCAAATTTTACTCCAGTTTGAATAGCATCAAACATGGAGTTAGATTTAAGCATATCAGAAATCATGTCAATTAATGAATTCTGTAAAAATTCCATTTTGGGGGCAGTAATGCTTCCTAAGTCAAAATTGTCAAAATTTCCGTTAGAACGTTGGTTAGTATTTTGATTTCTACCCGCTGCAATAGCAGCATAGGTAGCTCCATTAACTCGCTGAACATTGTTAGCAGCGAGGGGACTAGGTACAGATGAAACATTTGAAGCAGGGGAGATATTTGTACCTACGGGTACGAATGTAGAATTTGTTCCTCGCTGACCGTTGTTAACAGCAGAGGAATTTGTACCTGGTCGGAAACGTGGAGCGTTTCCTACCTGACGGTTAGAACGAGATTGTAGGATCGCTTTGCAAGTCTTACATTCCCAAAAATTGGATTTGTGGTTTTCACCACAATTTGAACATTTAAATTTCTTAGGATCTTCCTTCACAGGACAGTCGTCCTTTGCGTGAGAGGAATCACCACAATTCATGCATTTAGCTGGCATGTAGCAATTTTTAGTTTCACTGGCACTTACGGCACTGAGTGAGGTTTTGGAAATTTCCTCCAGTCTTCCTGAAGTGTTCCCACTTCACTCGGACATGGAGCATAAGGCTAGCTTTTTCTAAGGCCTTAAGGTTGTTTAGTTCACTAGACTTGAAGTGAACTAAATAAAAATCATTAGAAATCCCGTTGCGCGAATCGCCAGGACGGGATTTCATTTTCATTTTGATTACTTGGAGTGGCACAACTCCAAGTAATTTTGCCAGTTCATCTTTGATCTGATCCAGGGATTCACCACTGGGCAGTCCTTTCATGACAACCTTGAACACACGTTCAGTTTTGGTGTCGTAAGTAAAAAATTTGTGCTTCTTCTCAGTAAGATACTTGAGAAGACATTTAAATCCGTCCAAGGTTTCAGCCAATACACGGCATTCACCCCGACGTCCAATTTGTAGTGAAAACTTAACTTTCACGAAATTCAAAAGTTCCATGCGAAGAGCATGGAAATCGGTAGTGGTTATCACAATAGGGGGAATCTTTTCCTTCTTGGCATTAAGCCGGGAAAGTTTACTAGAATTTTTCTTGGATGATGGATCATTCTCATCATCCGTGAGCAAATCAAATTGATTATTCAAATTAATTTCATCAGAAGGGGGGTCAAGAGTTTGCCCCTTTCTTTTGCGTTTAGGCGCCATGGCGGCAGTAAATTTTTTTTATCCAAATCGACTTCCAAGCAGATTACTATAAGAATCTGAAGGATCGAAGAGGAATTTTCCAAATCGATATCCAAGAAGGATTACCTCGGGTAGGGTCCAAACAAGGATCGAAGAGGAATAAGAGTTGAACAAGGTAGAAAATTTTTACAGGTTGAGCACTGAAAAGTGCTGTTTAAATTTGTTGTAGCTTTAGGTAGTAGTAACACTTCCTTCAGCAAAAAGCAAATAGATCCGCACGGCAAGAGAGCACGATGCGGACTGTTGATTTTATTCTTGATTTTCTCGGTGGATCGTCTTGAACTGAAGAGATTTGTCCCCGAAAAACTAGATTCTTCATCAACGGTACGATCAGCAGTGGGACCTCCTTCGGTATCGGTTGGTTCTGTTGGTGCACTGTCGAGTTCCGGAACCTTTTTAGCATCCTGTACGTTCCGGGAAATCTGAACACCACGTTCACTGCGCACCACCATTTTGGCTCCGTCCCGGGCTATCACTGTACACTTTTCTGTTCCAAACGTTGGATCGCTCTTCAATCGCTTTGGCCTGCATATTAGGACAGTATCACCAACCACAATGTTGGATGCTTTTGCTTCTCTTTTATTGTCAGCATACTGTTTAATTATAGCTTTTTCTCGTTTATCATTGCGATCTAGTATTCCACGAGTCTCCCAGGGATGTGGGAACGCATTTCCATCCGACTAATAACTCGAAAGGGGTAGCTCCCAGTCAGGACAATCGTCTGACCTTGTTGTACATATGAACGTATCTGTCCAACGCCTTTCTCGATTTGTCCGCCATCTTTACCCGTTTGACACTGGGAACCTGTACATACGCCTCGCAGCCAAAGATCTTCAAATCTTTTATGTTCGGCTTACGTTTGAATCAACGTTCGAATGGGGTGCAGTCGACTGAACGAGAAGGCAAGCGATTCTGCAAAAACACTGCAGTCATTATAGCCCAATACTGCTTCGGGAGCTTGGCATCAAGCAACATACAGAGCGCCATTTCTTGGAGGTAACGGTTTCGTCGCTCAGCTACTCCGTTCTGTTGGGGTGAGTACGGAGCAGTATACTCCGAACAAATCCCCTCCGACTTGAGAAAATTTACCAACTCCATATTAATATATTCATGGTGGAACGAATTACCCGAGGTTTCTTCCCGAACTTCGTCTCCATCATTTTCACATATTCCCTGATTTTAGGTCCAGCTTCAGACTTTTTCTCCAGAAGGAAAACCATCACATACCGACTATAATCGTCTATTACAGTCATATGATAGCGCTTGTCCCTGGTGTCACATGTTCGAATGGACCACAGAGGTCATTATGGACCAGATCGAGAATCTCAGTAGAACGCCTCTCTGCCTTTTTCGGAAAAGCTTTCGTAGCAAACGTTCACCACAGTCGACAGCTTTCATATCGTCCCCCAAGCTTTTGTTGACAATCTGGTTCACAACTTCATAATCGCGATAACTTTGTGTGCTGCACTACACTCGAAACCATTGATCTCTCCTCCTGACGCAGAACTTACATTCCCGCACAGCGGTCGGCAACAGAATGCACCTGCTTACTTCGATCGAGGATCTGGCACCCCTTGCCATCGAACAACACATAATTTTTTTAGAATTGATGGTACTCGCAGACAACAGGTTGCTATAAAGTTTCGGTACCCATAAGACTTTCTCCAGTTGCACCTCAACAGACCTTCCATTGCCGTCGTTGCATTGAGCAATACACTACAGCCTTCCGGTATCTTCCTTTCACCGTTGGCCAACGTAACAGGAACCCTTTCATTTTCGTTGAGCGAAGTGAAAAATGCTTTGCTGTACGTCATGTGGTGTGACGCTCCACTGTCGACATACCATAACTCCATAGAGGTAACTCTAAGACTAGAAGGTCCCGAAATAACGTGCTCAACATTTTGGCTCACCTCTGGTACTCTCTTCGGTCCCAAGCTAATCGATTCACCCCTCGAAACAGAGGAAAAACCAATAACCCCTAATTTTATCTGTCAAACTTTCATAGTGAATCAAAACAAACATTGCGTAGTACTAGAATTTCGACTAGAATGGGATACGTTAATCGTTTGCTTGGGACCAATAGGCTAGTCAAGTAGTGAGCCAATTTAAAATCGTTAGTTTCGTATTGATTGTTGATAACTCGATCTGTCCACCGGTTACCGAACAAGACGCCATCCTCACAGGAACAGCTTCAACGGATGTTTCACTGTTTCGTGCTAGAAAACACAACGGAGATCTCGAGCGTTGAACATCCACTTGCTTGCTGGCCATAAACTTACGACAATCTTTGCGGATATTGCCTGGCCTGGCTTTTTTCCGTGATATGGCGAACAAAGTAGTGTTTTTGTTGAGTTGTGCTGTGGAAATAAATACATAATTTCGTGTGAAATAGTGCCGTGTGCCGCGAAAGGATCATCCCAACGCGTGCCCGTTGTGTTGTTTTTAACAGGATAAGTAGAGAACGGTTGCCTAGCAACTCGTTTTGGATTTAATTTTGATTTTCCCCCCAGCGCGCTATTGATTTTGTATAGTGAGCTGCGGCGGTAAAATTTTATTTTGTGTTCTCTTCCCCTGTATATGTCTACTGCTAACAGTGTGCGCGTTTAATTTGGCGTGGTAATATGGATGTGTGTAATGTCTGCAAGGAGTCTATTACTATTAGTGGGCTCCCAGTCACATGTGTAGGTCCGTGCAATGGAATGTTCCACTTCAATTGTGCGGCACTCACTAAGACTGCGGCGCGCCTAATAGCAGATAATGCAAATGTTGTTTTCAAATGTGGTAACTGTCTATCAGGTCAGTGTTGTGGCGAGCAGAATGATCTGATCTCGCGCGTCAATAGGATAGAAGAAGAGATGAAGAAAGTTTTTCAATTCTCAGACTCTATCACTGGCATACGAGATCACATTGCTGCTCAGATAGACATCGCGGTTAAAAGCGGGATGGCAGATATAAGCCGAAATGTAAATGGTTTTGAAAATTTAATTTGTGAGAAATTGGATAATATGAAAAGTTCATTTTTTAAAATTGATGCGGAAAACAAATTAGCGGTAATGAATGATCAGTGCAGTGTATCTAGGACGATTCAGTCGGAATCGAACCAAAATACCAGACGCAAAAAACGTAAATTAGTAATCAGTAATAGTGATAATGATGATGTTTTTCAAGAAAATGCGAGTTTTGCGGATGTTGTAAAAAGAGACAGTCGTGCTAGTAAAAGTAAACATGTTAGTAACAGTAACAGTAAAAATAACAGTAACAGTAACAAACAAGATAATCGTAAGACTCGTCCGGTCATTGTGATTAAACCGAAAGAGTCCAAACAAGCTTGCGAAGACACTCGTAAGTTTTTGAAAACTCAGTTGGATCCAAAAACACACAAAATCAGTAATTTTAGAAATGGTAAAGATGGCTCCATTATTGTTGAGTGTGCAACAGGAGCAAATGTAAGTGATGTCAAAAATGGTATTGAAAGCAATCTGGGTGAAAACTATAGTGCTGTTGTTCCCACTTCGGTGCCGAGATTGAAAATAGTGGGCATGAGCGATCAGTATTCCTCCGATGTCTTCATTGACTATTTAAAAAGTCAAAATGAAGACATCGCTATAAATGATGTAAAAGTAGTTAACATGTTTGAAAATCCACGCTTCACGTACAACAAGTTCAGTGTTGTGATTGAAGTCGATTTCGATACGTATAAATGTTTGTTATGCGCGAAAAAAGTAAATGTAGGGTTTGATCGGTGCTCTATAGTTCCCGCGATTAATGTATTGAGGTGTTTCAAATGTGGAGAATTTGGGCACAAGAGCATGGATTGCAAAAATTGTGAGAGATGCTCTAGGTGCAGCCAACAACACAAAACATCGGAGTGTACGTCAACTGTATTGAAATGTGTTAATTGTTTGAAAATGAATAAAGAACGTAAAATGAACTTGGACGTCAACCATGCCGCATTTAGTCCTGAATGTTTGCTCTATAAAAGACTTTTTGATCAGAAGAAAAGCAGCTTGCGTTTCAATAAATAGCAGCCAAGTTCCAGGAATGTGAATCAATTCGATTTTTTATATTTGAATATTGCGGGGTTGTCAACAAACTACGTAGCATTACGTCAGATTGTTGAGGAAAAACGTCCTCTTTTAGTTTTATTATCTGAAACTCATATTGTAGAAACTGAAGCTTTTGACCAGTATAGTATTCCGGGATATATTGTTGCTGCTTGTTTATCACATTCTAGACACACTGGCGGTGTTGCTATTTATGTCAAAGAATCAGTTCAATTCAACCTTCGTACTAACGAAGTTATTGATGGCAACTGGTTCTTGGGCATTACAGTTGTACGTGGCATGAAGATGGGTAATTATGGTGTTTTGTATCATTCTCCCAGTTCTAGTGACCAGCGTTTTGTTGATGTTTTAGAGAACTGGCTAGAGACATTCCTTGATTCAAGTAAATTAAATATATTAGCTGGTGATTTTAATATTAATTGGCGTGACAACCATAATTCGAATCATTTGAAGCGTTTAGCTGATTTTTTCAATTTAAAACAAACGGTAGATGAGTATACGCGTATTTCCAGGCACAGTAGAACTTTAATTGACCACGTTTATTCCAATTTTGATTCCATTTGTTCAGTTCCGGATGCTGATTTGAAAATAACCGATCATGAGACCTTAGTGATTAATGTATTAGATAATATCAATAATAACGATGACTTAGTCAAATTGAAGTGCTGGAGGAAATATTCGAAACAGGCTGTTTCAAATCTTGTTGAGAGAAGCGTGGATTTTCCATTCGCGGCCGGTAATTTAGATGAATCTGCAGCTGTTCTAACTAACACTTTGAAAACGTGTACCAATCAATTAGTTGAGCAAAAGTTTGTTTCTTTGAAAAACTCGAACAGCTGGTACAATTTGGAACTTTTGCGTCTTAAACGTAAGAGGGACAAATGGTACAAAAAGTTTTGCAGATCAAATAATGATAATCATTGGAATAGGTACACAATCGCGCGTAATAAATATTCACAATCGATAAAACAAACTCGTTGTGAATATGTCCAGAGGAAGATTGATCAGCATCAAAACAACAGCAAAGAGTTATGGAAAATTTTGAAATCTTTATTAAAACCTAGTAATTGCAAACCGCGGTCCATAACTTTTAATGGCACATTAGAACAGTCAGAACCAGTAATTGCATCTATGTTTAATGATTATTTTGTCGAAAGTGTTTCATTGATTAATCAATCCATTGAATTGGTCGATGAACCTGACGAAATAAAACAGCCAGTTAATAGTAGTTGTAGATTTGAAGGTTTTCACCAAATTACTTTAGATGAACTTAGAGTTATTTGCTTTTCATTAGGAAAATCGGCTGGAGTAGATAATGTTAATTCTAGAGTTATTCAAGATTGCTTTCATGTCATTGGCCACATCTTGCTGGACCTTATTAATGAATCTTTGCAGACTGGACATGTGCCACAAATTTGGAAGGAATCCTTAGTGGTTCCTATTCAAAAAGTTGCTGGAACGATTAAAGCCGAAGAGTTTCGTCCCATCAACATGTTGCACACATTAGAGAAAATTTTAGAACTTGTTGTTAAAGGCCAGCTGTTGGAGTATTTGAATAGCAACTCTTTGTTGATACCAGAACAATCAGGATATCGGGAAGGTCATTCCTGTGAAACTGCGTTGAATTTGGTGTTAGCAAAGTGGAAAGACAACTTGGAGCGTAAAGATACGACTGTTGCTGTTTTTTTGGATCTGAAACGCGCTTTTGAAACAATTTCTAGGCCCTTACTGTTAAGTACAATCAAGCGCTTTGGAATTACGAGTACTGCTTATAAATGGTTTGAAAGCTATTTATCTGACAGAACTCAACGGACTGTTTTTAATGATTCTGTTTCCAGTCCCGTGGGGAATAACCTTGGAGTGCCCCAGGGAAGTGTATTAGGGCCTCTTTTATTTATTATGTATATTAATGATTTGCGACGCGTTTTACGATTTTGCGACATTAATCTTTTTGCAGATGATACTGTGTTATTCATTGCAGCTAAGGATTTAGAAGTTGCCGTCTCACATTTGAATGAAGATTTGCGTTCTCTAAGTAGATGGTTGAAGTGTAAGCAGTTGAAATTAAATACAAGTAAAACTAAATTCATGGTAATTTCGCGGAACCGAGTAAATGATAATGTCTCCGTGGTAATTGATGATGAGGCTATTGATCGCGTTCGGGAGATTAAATATCTTGGCGTGATTATTGATGACAAACTTAAGTTCAACTCTCACATTGACAATGTCATCAAGAAAATTGCCAAGAAGTATGGAATTCTATGTCGACTGAAAAACGATTTAACTATTGCCAGTAAAATACAGCTATACAAATCAATCATCTCTCCTCATCTAGACTTTTGCCCATCCATTTTATTTCTAGCCAATGAAACACAAATATCGAGATTACAGCGTTTGCAGAATAAAATAATGCGTTTGATTTTGCGATGTAATAGATTCACTTCCTCAACTTTGATGCTGGACGCTTTAAAATGGCTGTCAGTGAAGCAAAGAATAGTTTATTTGACTATGGTGTTCATTTTTAAAGTAGTAAATGGTTTGCTGCCTCGATATTTGTGTGATCGAATTGAAAGAGGAAGTGATTTTCATAGATATAATACTAGAAACGCGGATGACATAAGAACACCACATTTCTTGACTTGCGCTTCACAGAATTCATTGTATTTTAAAGGAGTAAATGTTTTCAATTCGATGCCTAGACATATTGAACGTGCAACAACATTAGCAGAATTCAAGAGACATTGTATTTCACATGTTAAAACTGTCTTTTGAACAGTTATCCAGTGATTTTTATTTTTTTTTATGAATGGACGAAGTATGTATCTTGACGAAGTTATTTATAACGGATTATTTTGTATGGATAGCTGTCATAACGACTTTTTAATAATTATTGTAGCACTGCAAAAACTATTTTGTTCGCCACGATGGTGATTATGGATTTTTTTTTTATATTTGAATTAAAGTAGTAGTTAAAAAAAAAAAAAGTAGTAGTCTACAAAGGTTTGAGCCTCGCGCGCGTATTACGGATATAGAGGACTGAATTTAACATTTGATAAAAAAAATGCAACTTTGAAGCTTATTTGGAAGATACTTTGAGTTAGTATTAAGTTTTCTGGCTGAATGTCGGGGGTTCGTGAGCATTCCTGACATTGCTGAAAATTATAATAGCATCATTGCGGGGTTGCTAGTGTATAGGATGCTTTGTTGATTGTTCATTAACTCTTGATTGCTTGTAATACTTATGAATATTCTAGGTGGACAAAAAGGCGAACTAAGAGGTGGACGCCTAAGCTTTTTCACATTTATGTATATTGCTGTGAAGCAACTGTAAAGTCTAGAGGGAATTTATATCTGTAACTGTAACCAGCTCGTTTTTGTTTGCTAACCTGGTTAAAATGTTTATATTTAATTATCTTAAAGATAAATCGTCCAGCTCAAACCTTTGTAGGGGTAAGAGGTGGGACCATCATCATCATCATCATCAATAAAAATCGATTCCCCTAGATTCGGCATTCTTGGACGAAATCGTGCGCAGCACCTTATTTTCGCCCGACGCACCACCTTGCTGATCTTCCCGCTTCTGAAACTCATCTGTCAACTTTTGCTTCACCAACTCGATTGTGATGTCGTCGTCTGGTCGAGCCTCTAGAGCAACTACTAGGCCGTCGTACGATTCCGGTAGGCTGCGCAGAATCATCGTCACCTTCAGCTCCTTTGCCAACTCCTCCAGATAAGCAGCTCTGAGGCGATAGAACAGCTCGTCCAATTCCATAAAGTGGTTGACTATTAGCAATGATATCTAATTAACAAGATATCCCACTAATCAATTCCTCATACAAGGCATGTAGTTACCACCCTTATTTGATCTCAGTGCTATCTGTTGATGGCACATTGAAACTGTTGGGAGTTCCCCGCCAACTTTACCACCAGGGCTCAATAACTGACAGGTGTCAGCATGACACATGTCAACGCGGACGTTGATGATCAGCCGAGGGAAGAGGACGATATCATCCTCGAAGTCATCATCGTTATATTGCGATAGCAAGATTCTTACTTGTTTGTGATTAGGGTTGCCATATGGTATCCTAAAGGAGGACATGTCCTTCTTTTTCAATAATTTTTCTACGTCCTCCTTTTGCCCAAAAATGTCCTCGTTTTTAATCCTTGCATTTTTCCAGTAACATATTAATAAAATTGTTTTCAAAAAGCGTTGTTTGCAGAGCTTATTTGTTTAATTATGTCGCAACTTTATCTTATCTAGCAAATGCCATTCGATGGTGGGACTAGGAGTATACTACAGCTGTCAACTCCCCACATTTAGACGATCAAGGTTGCTGTCCATCTCGTGAATTTAACCTAAATTTGACGTATGGAAATTTTTTAAATAAACCTGCATATTTCAGACAAACCAGGAATCAATTTTGACAATCAATTTCTCGAAAATCGGACGATCAACAACAGACGGATTTTCGAACATTATATATTATTTTCGAAGAGTCAGTGAAAATTCATCAATTTTCTTTATTTTTACTTAAATTTGACATTTCGAAAATAAATTATAATGTTCGATAAACTCTCTGGTAAATTTAACAGGTTGCTTTGATGTTCAATGTTGGTTTCAATCAGCGATGACATGTATCCTGATTTTTGTACATGATAAAGGCTGGGATGGTTTTAAGGCTGTAAAGCTGCAGTTTTCATTTCATGAATTAAATTGATATCTACCACAAGTTATGAACCGTCTCAATTGAACCTTAGCAAATCATGAATTTTGTGATAGCGCACATATTATTAAAACGTTTGATAAAAACTCATTGTCCTCCTTTAATGTTAAGAAAAGGAATCATTGTCCTCCTTAATCTCCAAACCTCAAATGAAATGTCCTCCTTTTCAAGTTTTTGATATGGTAAGCCTGCTTGTGATTGCTTCGATTTTCAATCATTACCACTTTATACGCAACAGAAACACTTGAGAAGACAATCACATATCCAAGCGCACATCATGATGTGCTTGTAATATGTTTTGCTTTCGAGCGAAAGAGTTTCCGATATACCACTGGTATCAGTAAGAAGCAACTCTAATAGTAATTGATGATTTATGGAGCTGTTGTTCAACATAATCTTAATAAGCATAGAAGTAAACATAGGAAACCCTTTCTCTACAGAATTATTCCAATAGCTAGGGTAGCTACTGGAAATGCAACGAATCGAAATCATTGCTAAACGTAATAAAATAAGCCGTCTTCTTTGGCCAACGCAACACGCCTTCCATTCAAACATTACGTTGGAATAAACATTACTTTCCTATTTTATAACGAAGGAAGTATTTGACAACGCCGGTGAAAACAAACGCAAACGGGAGTAGCCAAAGCTGAATGATGGCGATGAGTGATGACACCGCTTCGTGTATTGATTTGCACTGTATCGTCCGCTCAGTTGTGTGGGTTCGTACATGTATGCATGTTGGTGTGCGTGTTTTCTTTCAACGCAGCAGTTCAACGTTGTCTCGTCACAAACCGTTTGGCGCTATTATCTGTCTCTATAAATTCCAAAGAGTGAAGAGGGTCTGCCATTAGACTGATGGAAAATTTGAAATTTTTGCTCCACACTGCTCAAACGGTTTCAAATCAGGTCCTGATTAGCCTCCCAAAATTTAAACTCATTTGGTAAAAAACTGACTTGGCACAAACCATTCGAAGTTTTTATGGAAATTGCTATGGGAAATCTAAACTTTTTGTTCATTGTCTTCTACCCATTTTCCATATTGCTTTTTCGAAAAGTTCTATATTTATTCTTACGGAAAATTTTCTAAGCTACAACTTTGCGAAATATCGTTTTTCAGTCAAATGTCAAATTAAATAGTTATTAATTGTTTAATAGATTGATAATCTTATGGCATGATCAAGCAGCTGTTTTGTGGGCAACACTGGATTCTGCAGTGTGACATAGTAGCCATGATATTTGTGCTCTATTCTTCGCACCAGAACCACCAATGTTGCCTGCTGAACAGTTGAATGAGCATAATCATAAGACATCAGTGACTTGAATCATTAATAACTTTTGTTCCTTACATTTGATTGAAAAGTGGTTTTCAACAAAGATGTAGCTGAGAAAATTTTCTACAATCGCTGCTATCATTTTTAAAAGCATAATGATGTGGAATTGTTAAATAGATATCAACAAAAACATAAGTTCTCCAATAGTAATTCCCATATAAACTTGAAATGGTTTGTGCCAAGTCAGTTTCTTACTAAAGTAGTTCAAATTTTGGGAGGCTAATCAAGACCCAATTTGGAACCATTTGAGCAATGTGGAGCGAAAATTTCAAATTTTGCATCAGTCTATTGACCATACTTCCCTCTTCATCCAGATTTTTGCAGCACAGCCTCTTCAGAAGAGATACACGCGATGTCACTGTATTCTTCTCATAATGCTCCTTCAGGGCATTCCAGCGCGCACGGGCACTCACAGCATTTCGGATCAGACCGATTTGGGTTTCTTCAACGCAAAGTCCAATGGTTGCTTTCGCCTTCAAGTCGTCCTTTTTCCATCGATCCGTCACAGGTTCCGGCTTTGCTTCTTCGATGACCCACCAAATCTCCTCCCGCGTCAGCAACTGTTCCATTCGAAATTTTCAGGTTATCCAGTTGCCGGTCGTCAGCTTCGGGAAATTGAATTTCTCCGCCATCTTACAGCTGCAACTTGTGTTGCTGTGCAACCAAATGCAAAAGTCTTTCTCAGCACAAGATCACCTCGTCTACCGGCACTTTTGACGTTCGCGGTTTTGTGTTACTCACTGGGCCCATAACCTATTGGCGTAATAGGCAGTGGGAATATTCAGGTACCGTGAATAAACCAAATTATAAACACTCAACAAATTATGCTTCTGTACTGCGTTTTGAGTGAACTTGGACAAACAATAGATAGGTTTGATTTTATTATGATCTTCGCAGCAGTGCTGCCAGTATTACCCCACAGTGTACATCATCCGCAGAAAGAAGCGTCGTCAACAAAATTTTGGGGCGTTATGCACTACTAATCAACTATATAAATATTCAGTCTGGTATTAAACAGCTTTATTCACCTGAAATCAAGCAATAACCAGCTTCTGTTCTAACTATTTAGCTTGATTTGTTACTTGGGCAGTTCATTATTTTTCTACTTGACGGCATCACGACAGTCGCATCACAAAATCACGATCCAGTATAAATATAGGCAGAAATAAACTTCCAAAGATTCCCGATTGTTCTGCTATTCAAATTTGTTTTATCATATTGATAATCAGTCTTCGTTTCGATGTGTTGCTAGAGAAAAATGATTGAAAATCCTTTAGGGATTAGGAGAAATCCAAAAGAATCGATGGAGCATTTGCGAACCGGAGGTCGCAAAGTTCATCAAGCAAAGTTTTCCTACACACACAAAAGATATAGCTTTGAAAAACATTGAATACGATGCTTCTGAGAAGATGCTCTTTAAGCTATACCCGAATGTGTAAAATTCATAGAATAAAACTTTCCCTAAAGTACACAACAAGCAATGCGCTTCCTTCGAAACCCCCCGCGTAATGATACGATTATCCTTTCACATCCTGATTTTCTAGAAACAAAGCGAAAGAAGCACAAAACACTGTTACATTTTCCTCTCATTTCCCAAATTGAAAAGCGACCACACAATCCGACCTAATGCCTTCACCTTCTTGTGAGTGTAGCTTTCACCCAGCAACGGTAGTAGTGCAATGCATTTTCACGATTCGGTGCCTCGAATGAATACCTAAATAAGAAAAAAGTGAACCATGCAGCACAAAATGCATTTATTCCATACGCTCACCGTCGGTCGGTCGGTATAGATGCATCCTCTCGGTGAAGTATGGTTGGAAAAAATCCCTGAAAGCCCTCTCGTTATGCCATCACTTCTATAATGCTGTTTTTGTTGTTGTGTCAGGATTTCCCCTCCGGGCTCCACAGGATCGAGTTTAGCAAAATATAATTCAATTCTATGGAACCGAGGTAGCAAACAAAAGCCCTCTACTACATTTCGTGAAGAATGTTGGCATTTCTCAACCATCTTCCCTTTCGGTGGATACAGTGTGCAGCTATCAAAATCCAACTCGTTTGGAGGATGAAGAAGAAGAAGAAAAAAAAATAGTCCATGGCAATACTTACATCCAGCAGAAACATGAGACTGGCCCGCTTGTACAGGTTCGCTTCGCACATGGCCAGGATCACGTGGTCCAGAGCGGTCAGCCCGTCCTCGTCCGACGATCCGGCACTGCGTCGTCCAGTTGCTGCGTCACCATCGTTTCCACCACTACTGCTGCCGCTGGATCGCTGCTGATAGTTGACCGAGAATGATGAAATAGTTTTCTGCAGTGTTACACCGAGCGAATAGATCCACATCTGTTGTTGTCGTCGTCGTCATCGTCGTCCACATCGTTATCGTTGTTGGGTAGTTCGACCGGCCCCACACAGATGGCGCAACGATGATGTCAGATGGGAAATTTGCATGAAAAGAGAGACAGAGCGGAAATTGCGAACTGGTTTAAGTCACTGTGAATAATTTAATTAATTTCGGTTTTTTGATGTATTACATTTCGCCTGATGCGATGGAATTTCGGTAATTGGAGCCTGAAAATACCTAGATGTTTTGCGGAGGAGAAATTATTCGCCGGAAAATTGCTGAGTCGATGGTTTTCACGATTCGAATTCCACTCAAAGTTGCAAAAAGTGGAGTTACCCAGTGAGTGAGTAAAATGTTCCTCGCTTTACCGGGAACACTGCTCGAGGAGTATTTTAATAGACGGAGTGAAATGTCTCCCTATTTTCCTCGTATTCAAGAAGTTTTTCCTGGAAAATCTATGAAAATGTTTCTCCATTAACCGGGTAGCTCAAAGTTTTGCAATTATGAGTCAAATTGGACTCAATTTTTAGTTACTCTCATTGGTCGTGCAAAATGATTGGAAAATCGCCCTGACTCATTCTAGCTATGTATTAGGAAAAGTGAAAATTCGATAACAAGGAAAGCGGAGTCATTGAACTTCGTTCAGTTGATCCCCCGGAACGGACAGCTTCGGATTGAAATGTGTACAGTCGGAAAACGTAACGACGTTAGTGCCAATCTAGTATCAATTTAGCACCGGCCATCGATCCAGATGGCTGGATAATGGAATGGGAGATGATGTGATGGCAATTGCTGCCCATTGCTCTGAGCCAGTGGTTGAAGGTGCTGTTGTGATCCGGAAAGTGGTCACTTGTCAGATTGTTGTCAGGATTTGCTATTCATTGGGATTGAATTACGGGGCTGATGACTTTGTGGTTTTGATGTCTGCTGGATATGGGAACGTTTTTTGCCTATTGAGATTTAATAGGAACAGCAACTTGAAGGTAGACCGGATGTAAAAAGGCTCATAAGTTGAACCTTAAAATTCCGGTTGTTAAACGACATATATACGATAGAGAACTACAAACGAAAACTAACTTCACTTTTACAACAATGTGGCGAGCTTGTTTACAAAGGGTTTGTATTCTCAAAGCGATTTGCGTTGCCGTCTTTCAAATCGTCGTTTTACCTTTTTTACTACCATAATATAGGTATTAGAATCGGATGTCACACGTCTTGCCGTCTGTGACCGATAGCCATCCACACAAGCTATCTCACCTGCATAAAACATTCCCAACCGATAGAACTCGGCTCGATCTGGCTCGACAGTTTGATTACGACATCGTAGAATCAAATTGAATGTGAAAAATCGACCCGGCAAGATGAAATTTGCTGATGTCTGTATGTGCATCTGTGGACGCGTTTCATCTAGGCAAGCTTTTTTTCGAAATGGTTTATCCGATTCAATAAGGTTGATACCTGTGTGTCGTTCAACGTTTTTTTTAAGTCAGGGGAAGGCTCATTTTGGGCGTTAGCATCTGAAGAAGAGATTGTACGCATTTGTATTGTGTTGATGCCATGAGTTTTTTTTTTGTTTTGTTTAAAGAGACTTTACCCTTCAAGGGCATTCGTCTCTGAAAATTTAATAATTATTGTTCACAAAATATATACATTTCAAATTTTCTTATACATTCTAATTTATTTAAAAAAACTTATTACTTTCACTTCCGCATCCTTATTGTTTCTTAATACAAATTCTACGTCGTCGGGAAAACCCACTTCGTGATGCTGTGAGTTGAACTGCTGACAGCCGATGAGGATATGATGAACAGTTTGGTCCCTGTTACAGGTATTGCAAACTTCTTGCGGTTTCCTTTCGAACAAATGGTGTTTTGTTAGCCAGGTGTGTCCGAGTCGAAGCCTCGTAAGAACTATTTGGTCTCTTCTATCCTTCTGGTCCATCCATCCAAAAACTGTTGGTTTAACAATCCTAGTTATATTTCTTGCTGATCCATCCCAAGTTGACTGATGTATTTTCCATATTTCACTTTTACTCCATTCGATAATATCGTGTGTTGGAACATTGTTTGCAGCTTTCTCTCGCTGTCGACCTTTATTTGCTACTCTGTCAGCATCTTCATTTCCGGTTATTTTCGAGTGACCGGGAATCCAGCAGTAGCAAATATCCGTTTCTTCTGCTTCCCTCTCGATAGCTTGAACATACGGGTTCTTGGACTTTCCTGCTTCTAGTGCTTGTAGGTAACTAGCAGAGTCGCTAAATATAACGGACTTGCCATTTGCTTCACGAGTTGCCCATAACAAAGCTGCAGCTTCAGCAGTGAAAACTGAGCATTGTTCAGGAAGACTAGCTTCAATTCTAGTTGTAGGACCAATTACACCGAAACCAACTTTACCATCAGCCATCGGTTGTGCTCTTGGTATTTGTGATCTACTAACTCACGAAAAGATTCCCTTGTTAGCTGAGGCGTCTGTCCTGCTTTGACTTTCGCTTTGATTGTCCAATCGATTGGTGGTTTCCGTTTGTGCCAAGGTCTATGCTGAATAGTTATGAGTTTTTTCAATGGCGGAAGCGATTTACCCGTAAGGTGTTGGAAGGCAGTGTTGGCTCTTTTCCATAAACCGTTGGACTCGTTAGGTAGTTTTTCTAGCACGGAACATGATTTCCTAATTAGTGACAGGATGACCTTGTACTGGCAAGGTAAATATCCCGATTCCACGGCCAGAGGCAAGATAGGGCTGGTACCAAGGGCACCTGAAGCGATTCTTAGAATTTGGTTGTAGATCGGGGCAAGGTTTTTGAGGTTCTCTTTCCTGAGAATTTCCATACCATAGAAAAGTTTTGATGTTATTGTTGCATTTCCTATGTAAAGAAGGGTCTTACGGTCTGCTTTTTTCGAAATAGCTCTTAACAAGTTCAGACGGCTTCTGCAATCCTCTTTAAGTTGCTTCGTATGTATATTAAATTTACAGTTCCTGTCAAAAAGAACGCCCAAGATTCTTGTAGACTTGGTCTTAGGGATAACGGAGTCCCCCAACAATATCTTAGCCCCTTCTAAATGCCAGTTTTTATGACGGATAACCTTGCAACAGTGCATGGTTGAATACTTTGCAGGAGACATCTCGAAGCCATCCCCTCACTGCGTCCTAGCAAGAAGTACGGTCGACTTATTTCGCGCTCCGTTAATTTGGAAGTTTTCTCGCTATTATCTGACGTAAATAATCAGTTTTTCTCGCTTAGTGATTCCTGGCATAATTCTCGATAAATTTATCAAAAAGTGAGTTTTTTTTTTCTGAGAAGAAAGTGTGTTTTCGGCATCATCGAAAATTGTTTTTGCGATTGCCAATTCGCCAACCATTTTGCGCACCATCGGTGCGTGGTAACGCATACCTGCACACGGATCATCGTCATCGAGTGTCAGCATCTGCCTCCACATTTAAACCGCTCATCCATCATCGTGTGTTCAGCTGAGTGCCGACCCTCACATAAGCACACACCAACGAAGACCGCCCGCACACGCTGATCGAAGATCATCAAAGCTGCGCGTCGCTCCGCTACTGCTGTGTAAACGCTCGGTGATAGTAGTATAGGATTATCAGATAAGTTTTTGTTCTTGTTTCTTTCTTTCTCCCATCTGTTAAATTTTAAGTTTGTGTTTCTGTGTTAGTATTTTTTTTTCTTCGTGTATTGTGTCCGAGTAATTTTGATTATCGTTGTAGTGGTAGAGCGTTTTTCGCTCCCACTAGTACGGCAAAATGGACATTTTGTCGGAAGACGAAATGGACGTTTTGTCGGAAGATGACACCACTTTGCCACGCGATAGCAAGAAGGGTCGAAAACGTCTGTCATCCCAGAAATCAGATGATGCCATCCCTGCTTCGTCATCTCAGTCTGGTAATGGACAGGGACAGATAAGCCCCCGATCGCGAGCCTACCCAGAAGACTCGACTGGCCCATGGGTTGTTTACTTTCAGCCCAAAAAGAAACCTTTGAATGTAATGCAAATTACTAATGATCTGACGAAGCGGTTCTCGGCCGTGACCGAAATCTCGAAGGTGAGGTACAATAAACTTCGCGTTGTCGTCTCTAACCTGAAACAAGCTAACGAGATTGCTGCCTCCCAGCTCTTTACACTCGAGTATAGAGTGTACATCCCAGCTCGTAATGTGGAGATCGAAGGTGTGGTCACCGAAGCGAGTCTGACCCCCGAGATCTTGGCGAAGCAAGCGGTTGGCCGTTTCAAGAACCCCTTGCTTCCCACGGTTGAGATACTGGAAGTCCAGAAGCTGAACTCAGTATCTTTCAGCGAGGGTAAAAAGAGCTTTACCCCCACAGACTCGTTTCGGGTGACCTTTTCTGGTTCAGCCCTTCCTCACTACATTGAGTTGGGAAAACTTCGGCTACCTGTGCGTTTGTTTGTTCCTCGGGTCATGAACTGCCAAAACTGCAAACAGTTGGGACATACGGCCTCTCACTGTGGCAGCAAGGCACGCTGTTCCAAATGCGGGGAGAAGCACGAGGATGGCGCCTGCACAGTCACTGCACCAAAATGCGTGTACTGTAAGGGAACTCCTCATGGTCTCTCATCGTGCCCGGCGTACAAACAACGCGGGGAGAAACTAGAACGCTCTCTTAAGGAGCGTTCCAGGCAGTCTTTTGCAGCAATGCTAAAAACAGCCACACCATCAACCAACGACAAAAATCCCTTCGCTGTTTTGTCTGATGACGAGTCTGACTCTGACTTGGCTGAGGAGGGAGTTTCTTTCAGTTTTCCGGAAGGTTCTGTACGGAAACGAAAACGCATCCGTTCGCGGAAAGTTGCAGATAAGGAACCCCAAATCAGTTTGCCCAAATCAAGGAGTGATGGAAAAAAGGAAGTTTCAACTCCTCCTGGTTTCCGCAGAACTGACTATAACCAGAACTTTCCATCTCTCCCGGGGACATCGAAAACCCCTGATGGCCCATTTTTAAGAACAGAAGCCCCTTCTTCATCCGGATTGTTCTCATTTGATAAAATTGTGGACGATATTCTCAAGTACCTCAATATTTCTGATCCTCTCAAAAGCATTGTTCTGGCAATGCTTCCTTCTGTGAAGACCCTCTTCAAGCAATTGACATTGAAGTGGCCCCTCATTGCAGCAATCATTTCCTTCGATGGATAATTTTCCAAACGAGGTCGGGGATTTGATCACTGTTCTACAGTGGAATTGTCGAAGTCTCATTCCTAAATTAGATTCTTTTAAGTTTTTAATTCACAATAATGATTGTGATGCATTTGCTCTTTGTGAAACTTGGCTCTCTTCAGATATTGATCTTCCTTTTTATGATTTTAACATTATTCGACTGGATCGTGAGGATTCGCGTGGAGGAGGGGTACTTTTGGGGATCAAAAAGTGCCATTATTTCTATAGAGTGAATCTTCCACAATTTACAGGTATTGAAGGTAAGAGCCTTTGTATTGCTTCTGTTTATATTCCTCCTAGAGCCGTTGTTAATCGCAAACAACTTTCAGATATCTGTTCGGTACTTCCTGCTCCACGGTTGATTATGGGAGATTTGAATTCCCACGGTACAGGCTGGGGGGAACTGTATGATGACAACCGTTCTACTTTGATATATGACCTCTGCGACAGCTTTAATATGACAATTCTTAACAATGGAGAAGTAACACGTTTGGCTGGCCCATCCTCGAATGGAAGTAGATTAGACCTCACACTTTGCTCTAACTCATTATCGTTGGATTGCACGTGGAATGTGATCCAAGATCCCCACGGTAGTGATCACTTGCCGATCAAAGTTTCAGTTGCCAGTGGGTTCAATCCGTCGGAACCCGTTAACGTCGCGTACGATCTCACCCGTAATATCGATTGGACAAAGTTCAAGAATGTGATAGAAGATGCCCTAACGTCGGTAGAAGGGCTTCCACCGTTGGAGGAATATAACTTCCTCTCCAATCTGATCTTGGACAGCGCGCTTCAAGCTCAAACTCGGCCGGTTCCAGGAACGTCTTTCCGTAGGAAACCTCCTTCCCCTTGGTGGGACCAGCAATGCACTGAGGTTTATCGTAAAAAGTCCGACGCGTTTAAGCTTTTCCGGAAACGTGGAACACCCGTACATTTCGAAGCGTACTCGGCTCTTGAACGCGAACTCAAGAGCCTCATCAAAGCCAAGAAACGCGGATACTGGCGGCAATTCGTGGACGGATTATCGCGCGAAACGTCGATGAATACGCTTTGGAATGTGGCGCGAAGGATGCGTAACCGGTCTTCAAACAACGAGAGCGAGGAGTACTCCGATAGTTGGATTCTCAAGTTCGCGCGAAAAGTATGTCCTGATTCTGTGCCGGCACAGATGATTCCTCGCGAAACGATGAATTCGGTAGACGAGATCAGCCAGCCTTTTTCAATGCTGGAGCTCTCACTCGCGCTCCTTTCGTGTGGCAATTCGGCTCCGGGGGCTGATAGAATCAAGTTCAACTTGTTATAGCCATTAAAAAGCCTGGAAAACCCGCGTCAGATCACAATTCGTATCGTCCCATTGCGATGTTATCGTGTATTCGAAAATTGTTGGAGAAAATGATCCTTTTTCGCCTGGACAAATGGGTTGAGTTGAACCACCTACTCTCAGATACTCAATTTGGTTTCCGTAGGGGCAAGGGAACGAACGACTGTCTCGCGTTGCTTTCCACTGAAATTCAGTTGGCTTTTGCTAATAAAGAGCAAATGGCTTCTGTCTTCTTGGATATTAAGGGGGCTTTTGATTCAGTATCGGTTGAAGTCCTTTCAGACAAACTCCACGCTTGTGGCCTTTCTCCATTAATTAATGACTTTTTGTACAATTTGCTGTCAGAGAAACATATGAGCTTTTCTCATGGAAACTCTACAGCTTCACGATTTAGCTACATGGGTCTCCCCCAGGGCTCATGTTTAAGCCCCTTCTGTATAATTTCTACGTCAGAGAAATTGACAATTGTCTAAGGGACAACTGCACGTTGAGACAACTTGCAGATGACGGAGTAGTGTCTATGACAGGACCCAGAGAGGCCGACCTGCAAGGACCCTTACAGGATACCTTAGACAATTTGTCTACTTGGGCTATCCAGCTAGGTATCGAATTCTCCACGGAGAAAACTGAGTTGGTCGTTTTTTCTAGGAAGCATAGCCCAGCACAACCAAAGCTTCAACTTTTGGGTAAACCGATCACTCATTCTATGTCCTTCAAATATCTTGGGGTCTGGTTCGATTCAAAATGCACCTGGAGATCCCACATTGAGTATCTGAAGCGGAAATGCCAACAAAGGATCAATTTTCTCCGAAAAATTACCGGAACGTGGTGGGGAGCCCATCCGCAAGATCTTCTAACGTTGTACCGGACAACGATTTTATCGGTTTTAGAGTACGGCAGTTTTTGCTTCCAGTCGGCGGCTAAAACGCACATCATCAAACTGGAACGGATCCAGTATCGCTGTCTTCGTATCGCGTTAGGATGCATGCACTCGACTCATACGATGAGTCTCGAAGTGTTAGCGGGCATGTTGCCACTCTCTTATCGGTTATCGGAATTATCCCTCAGGCTCCTCACCCGTTGTGAAATTATGAACCCACTGGTGATTGCAAACTTTGAGAAGCTTCTTGAGCTAAACCCTCAAACTCGTTTTATGTCATTGTACTACGTGTACATAACACAGGATGTCAGCCCTTCGCAGCATAATCCCTATCGTGTTTGCTTCTCCGACTTCGACAGTTCTGTTCATTTTGATTTATCAATGACGCATGAGATTCGCGGAATCCCAGAGCATCATCGTTCCATGATTGTTCCGTCAATTTACGCTGCAAAGTTTGGCCAAGTTGATTCCGCAAGATCGTTCTTCACAGATGGATCACTAATAGAGTCGTCCGCTGGTTTTGGTATTTTTAACGAATTTCATAGCGCCTCTCGAATGCTTCAAGCTCCTTGTTCCGTATATGTTGCTGAGCTGGCGGCAATACATTATACGCTAGAAACGATCGCCTCACTTGCACCAGATCATTATTTTATTTTTACGGATAGTCTCAGTTCTGTCGAGGCTATTCGCTCTATGAGGCCGGTAAAGCACTCCTCGTATTTTCTCATGAAAATACGAGAGCTTTTAAGTGCTTTATCTTTAAGATCTTTTGTCATCACCTTTGCATGGGTCCCATCTCATTGCTCGATTCCGGGCAATGAGATGGCTGACTCACTTGCTAAGGTGGGCGCTATGGAAGGCGATATTTACGATCGACAAATCGCCTACGATGAATTTTTCTTCATTTATCGTCAACAGTCACGTCGTCAGCTGGCAGAATAAGTGGAGTGAAGGGAGTTTGGGACGATGGCTATATTCGATCATCCCTAAGGTGTCGAAGAGCTCTTGGTTCAAAGGGTTGGATGTGGGTCGAGACTTCATTCGTGTGATGTCTCGCCTCATGTCCAATCACTATTCGTTAAACGCTCACTTGTTCCGTGTTGGGCTGAAGGACAGCAATCTCTGTGAATGTGGACAAGGTTACCAGGACGCAGATCACATTATTTGGTCTTGTGCTGAGCATCGCGGAGTCAGATCTGAACTGTACGATTCCCTTCGGGCTCGAGGTAGACAACCTAATGTTCCAGTTCGGGATATTTTGGCTAGACGCGATCTGGAGTTTATGAAACTCATATATGTTTACTTTAAGAATATTAACATTAGATTGTAAGTTTTATTAACCTTGTGTTTAGTTTGTATTTTGTACGTGTGGGTTTTTTTTTATGTTTGTTTTCAAGATGAATAGAAATTAGTTCATGTTTTAGGATTAATTAAATATTTGTATCGTAAACCACATTTCAAACCTCCCTCTCCCTTTTCCCATCAAAAAAAAAAAAATTGTAAATCCCCACTAACCTCGAGACAACCGCGAGTATCCGGTCCAGCTCCTTTAACTTTAAATATAAGAAATCAATAATGTATAACAAAAATGATAACTCGGCTCTGTAAAGTTTATTCGATTGAGCCTGTACAAATAAAGTAATTAATAAAAAATAAAAAACAGGTTGATCCCTTTCCCTTCCGGAATGCATATTGCCTGTGGTGCAAATTACCAGTTTCCTCTAAGTGCGCGATGAGCCGATGATTCACCATTCGTTCCATGGTTTTGGCCACACAACTCGTTAGCGAGATTGGGCGGAAGTTACCAGCTTCGTTTCTGTTACCTACACCTTTGGGGATCGGGATGATTATACTTTCTTTCCATTCAGTAGGGAGTTCTCCACTGGACCAGATTCGATTGAAGGCTTTTAGGAGGCTAGCCTTACAATGGAAAGGAAGTCGTTTTAGCATAGGATAGCCTATTTCATCCGGTCCAACTGATGTTCCTGCTGCGCTTTCTAGTGCTCGAAAGAGCTCTTGAATCGAAAAGTTTCTATTCAACACAGTATCTTCATCTGTGTCAAGCTCAAGTTCGATATCTTCCCTTTGCTGTTTACATCGCAGAAACGCTTCTGGATAAATTTCTGTGACGGAAGAGGCTGCAAAAAAATCAGCAAAGTGCTCGGCGATTGCTGTAGGGTCGTTTACATGTTCTCCGTCGATGATAAGTCCGATTCCCCTAGCACTCTTCTTTCCATTCAGTCTATTAAAGCGTTGCCATAGTTCGGATGTGGGTGTACTGCTTGTGAATATTTGTTGAAACTCAGCCCAAGATTTTCTTTTCGCTTTCTCCACAGCTTTCGTAGCTTCTGCTTTTGATGCGTTGAACTGCTGCTTTGCCTCACTCTTGCTTGGGTTGTCATCGCTCATCTTCCTTAGCTTCCGCAGAGCTTTTCTTCGTTTCCGTATCAATTCACCTACTTCTTGGTTCCACCATATCTGCTTCTTCTTTCCAGGCACACCGTTACCTCTCGGGATAAACACTGATGCTGCTTCAAATATACTACGAGTGATATCTTGGATATTGGCATCAGAGTCTGCCGGAATTTTCTGTGCGATAACATTTTCGAATTTGGTCCAATCGGCATCCTTGTATAACCATCTTTTTTTCGAGAGGGTAGCAGGGAGTGGGTTGTAAGTTCTAATGTGTATTGGAAAGTGATCGCTACCATGCAAGTCTTCTTCGCAGTACCAATTGAACTTGGATGCAAGAGAACTGGAGATGAAAGAAACGTCGATTGCAGTGAACAAGCCCGGGGTGCAATGGTAATGAGTAGGTGATCCATCGTTCAATGCAAGGAGATTATTTTCGATTGCCCATTCAAGTAGTAGTCGACCCCGAAAGTTAGATTTACTGCTACCCCAGGCTTCGTGGGATGCGTTGAAGTCACCACAGAGTAGATACGGTGGGTCGAGAGTTAGTAAGAGATCGTGCAACTTACCGACAAGCTCCTGACTATTAAGAGTGTGTGGTACGTAGATGGAGATAACTGTGATATTCCATGGCTTTCCGACTCTAGCAATGCAGGCGTGCAAGCCAGAGTTGTTTGGAAGAAGATGGAAAGGAACATCTTTAGGAATGCCAAGGCCGGTTATACCATTACCCAAGCTTTCGGGCCGACTGCAGGTGACCCACTGGTAATTATTCTTCAGAAGAATCTCCGTTTTACTGGTCATCATCTCTTGAAGGCAGATTGCTATAGGATGCCTCTCATCGACGATGCTGCGGAACTCGTTGTAATTTCGCCATACGCTGCGCACATTCAATTGAAGTACGAATATTTTGTTGTTGTTATCGATGGAGAGTATGGACATCTCATTTGAGCGGGTTGGATCCACCGGCTGATTGCACACTGTAGGAGAGGACGACGATGCGGACATTGTTTGTTCTATTAACAACATTTGGTTACTTGCCTGAGATTGCAAGTTCCACGCACCAGCAGCCGCCATAGGAATGGGAACGTCTATGGTCGGGGACAGTGCAGGAGCTTGCATGGGGTTTACGGACCCCGTTCCTATGTTACGGAGAGTGCTGGTCGAGTTTTCACTTAATTGGTGGTTGGCTGTGGGTGCTTCTCTTAGTATGAACGGTTCTTGACAAGGCTGCAGCGGAAGTATTTCGTCCGTAGAGAAATCTTCCTCGCCTGTGGCAGGCACTTGGGTGGACTTGGACGTTGGGATAGTGAGTGCGTTCGTTGGGTTATAATTGTCAGCTGTTGACTGTTGTTTACTAGTGTTAGGATTTGGGTTGTTAGAGGATTGCGTAGGTTCATTTGGTGTTGTGAGGAACATGGAAGGAAAACGATCTAGATTAGATAATTTAGGTTGTGATCTGTATTGCAGCGTACGTCGGCCGGCCGCAGAGAAGGGGTCACTATCAACGGGTTGGGGTAAGACGTCCCGGATAGATGTACCCTCCTGCTGCGCTTCCCTTGGAAGTGACGGTGGTACTACACTTTCCCACTCCTCAAACCGGGGATTTTTGATGTTATGGTGATTATCGGTGTAGGTGCTGATGTTGGGCTGTGACATGGGATTATTGTGGTTGTGATGGTCCATCAGGTGGTGGATTAGGTGATTTGAAATATTCTTGTCTCGTGTTGGAGTCGGATATATCCACCGTTTCCATCGATGATTGACTAGTTGTGTGTCTCATTTTTATCGGGCTTCTCGTGTAGTTTGATGCTTTCTTCGACGGTTGTGACATGCCTGAAGGTTGTTGCTGTTGAGTGTAGGACTGGTTCGTTCCTCGTTTTGTTTTTTCTTGCTTCCTTGTGGTTCTGGTTCACTGGTTTGTGACTCCGTTCGTACTCTGTTTTGCGCGCTTTCGATGAATTTCCGCATGTTCTTGTGCTGTGCTGTTCTCGTGTCTCTATCTCGGATTATTTCCAGAAGTTCGCTGATCCTATCGTCCTTTTGCTTGTTTTGTTCGATGATAATGTTGAGTTGGTCTTCCTGCGTTTGTTTTTGTTGTAATTCTTTCTCCAGTTTTGATATGTCTGCTTGCTTTTCCTTCATTTGATTTGCCAGTGCATTTAATCTGGCGTGATCAAGTCGAGGTTGCGCAGTTACTTGTGTGTAACTTCCGTTTCCGGCTGCAACCCGTTTTCTTGCATCAGGGTACGTTAAATTAAGATCCATTTTTGTACGGATCACTGCAACTTCCACTTTGTATATTTCACACTGACGACTACTAGGTCGGTGACTACCGTTGCAATTCCTGCAAAAAGGTTCTTCCAGGCAATCTGCTCTTTCCTCGTGTTCTTTAGAGCAATTGTAACATCGCTTGGGATTGGGGCAGCTATGGCGAGGGTGGCCATATTCGTAGCACTGAAATGGGTTCGAGTAATAAGGACGTGTTTTTACTCGCAGCACTCCGACTTTAACAGCCTCGGGGCAGATGGATCGATTGAAAGTCAGAATGATGGCAGGGGTATTTTCCTTATTGCTTTTCATTATTCTTCTCGCTTTTATTACTCCTTGTTTTTGCAGTCCCAGTTCGATGTCCTCTTCACTTTTTTCTAGCAGATCGAAGGAAGAAATTACACATCGACTTGTATTTAGCGTTGGGTGTAGTTGTATTAATACTTCTGTTCCGTTCAGAAGTTGAGTCATCCCGAGCAGTTTTTCCACCTGCGCTGCATTTCTGGTTTTCAACACATAACGGGTACTTTTGGCTTCGCTTTTTGCGCTCTCAATTTTTCCCGCATGGTCTTCCAAACTCTTTCCGATGATGAAGGGTTCAATTGGTAGCTTGCCCCCATCATCCAAATTCATTTCTTGGATCTAAATATCCGGGGAGGCCTCTACCAGATGCCCCTCCAGGGTCGCCTCCACTCATAGAGGCCATATGGTTCTCGAGCGAGCTCAAGTCACATCAAACATAGGTCAGCTTATCCGATCGTTATTGAAAAAAAAAAAACGCAGAAAGCGACAGCAGTCACCTGCTGTCTACCCCAGGTGCGGTGGGAGAGGGAGAGGGGGAAAAGGATAACTAGCCTAAGAACTTAGCCGATGCTGTTATGCTCAACTATCACCAACTATCACAATATTTCTTTACTATTGGGTTCGTCACCGAGTTATAGTTATTTCACTTTAAGCAACGTTGCTGATGCTAGGCGATAGAAACACTCGCGCACTTGCACACTATTCGCGTTTGAATTTTCAAATCCGATGGAGTCGCAAGGTTATCGGTAGTAATGAAACAACTACTATTTTTCCTGATACCCTGGTATCACGCTCGCTTCGACCCGCTAACTGAAATGTGATTCCGTGGCTACACTCGCGGTTTTGTCACACTTACAGTAACCGTTTTGTCGGGTGGCGGAGCTTTAGGATAAACCACTTGATCCGGGTGGCGAAGTCCTATTTTCCAAATACCGACAACGCAAACACTTCTAGACTCAGAGAAACTTAGCAGAACGTCCGATTTATTCGGGTGCTCTACGTGAACTGAGCCAAGAGTTTTCATGTTTACAATGTATCCCAATGTATGGATGTGGTCCCTTTAAATTTGTGCACGGTTGTTGAGATCAACCCAAATTATAGTTTAGTTTATTCTTAATCACAAAAAGTGCAGGACCTCAGCGATGAGTAAATTATCCCCATGTTTTAAAACCTCAATAAACTGCTTGAAAATGAGAAAAATTTACGAAAAATTTACAAAAAATTTACTCAGTTTAGTAGTAGTACTGATAGACCGAGAAAATCCAATCGCTACTGGTATCATATTCTGGAATTATTTCCTTGAAAAAGCGTGAAAAAGCTGGAAATCATGACGCAAATTTACTTCAGCCCTTTTTGCGATGAGTAAAGGAGAATCAAATTTGGGTTAATCTCGTTGTTTCTAAACACCCAAAATTCAGTAAGATCTACTCATTTCCATTAGAATTAGGGCTACCCAATATTGAGCAAAGATTGTAACTGACAAGATAACAAATTAACATTCGGCTCAGGTGTTCATTCGTCATCTTGTCAGTCCCAACTTAATTTACTCAATTTTGGTGGATATGAGTAGAACCTAGTAAAAGTATTGGAGGACTGCGAGGAAAAAGGAAAAGAAGGTTACATAACAACAAACTGAGGTCACTACAATACTATTTGAATTACACAACAGAACAGAGAGACCAGAAATCACACAGTTCAGTTAACACAGCTGTGGTTCAATCCGTCGAAGTTTTTGTGGTAAATCGCTCGACGCAGCAGTTCTCAGAAGAACAATTGACACTTCTCAACAAGGGATTAGGATATGCGATCTCCTCAAAAGCTGACGT
Source organism: Ochlerotatus camptorhynchus (assembly GCF_037179485.1). Lineage (NCBI taxonomy): Eukaryota > Metazoa > Arthropoda > Insecta > Diptera > Culicidae > Ochlerotatus > Ochlerotatus camptorhynchus. Next base: position 3,684,015 of record NW_027040919.1, on the reverse strand, counting down.
GGAAGAGACCATCGTTGACGTGGAGACTGCAATCACTCACACACTTCCTATTCAATTACACGAGACTGCCAGGAATATTATTTCAGAGACAATACAAAACGGAAAGGGACATTCACTTAGCAAAACCGAAAAAGAGGAAATTCGAATTCTCAAAGAACAAAAAACAAATCCGGTATTCTATACAAAAGCGGACAAAGGTAATGAATTAGTGATTTTGGACAAAGAGGACTATGACAATCGGATGACGGAAAAAAATACTAATGGCCCATACAGACAGTTGAGGATTGACCCCCTCCCATCTATAGTTAAACATATTCAACGTTTTAGAAAAAGTGCAAGGCGTTTATTGGCAACACTACGAATCAATTGAAAGTTTCAAACCCTATTCTACCTAGGATCAATGGTTTACCAAAGATTCACAAACCAGGAAACGAAATGAGGGAGATTATCTCGGCGGAAGGATCCCCCACTCATAAGCTTGCCAAATGGCTAGTAAAGGAATTTCAAAATATGCCTAAACCCTTTTCCACTCGCTCAGTTAACAGCACACAGGAATTCGCAAGTCAGCTTCAGGCATCAGGAGAGATTCGGGAAGATGAAGTCATGGTTTCATTTGATGTCACAGTACTTTTTCCGAAGGTACCAGTAATCAGCCTTATAGATTTCTGGCTTGGGTCCCGTTAAAATATTACGTAACGCACAAATATCAGCTCTCACAAAACATCCGACAATGAAACTGGAACCTCCCTTTTACTGCAGTGCAGTTCACAAGGAGCTCCAATTTCATGGGTGATTCCAAAACAGCGTCTAAGATTTGTACTCTAGAAACCTTGATGTGATAGGGAATAGCGGCCATCTTGACTGCCATTGTTGGACGCTTCAAGGAATCACCAGAAGAAAGCCCGAACTTCATATCTGACTGCTATTTAGGAATTGATAGCAATTTTATTCATATAAGTGGATAATACTCTTACTTCCACATGATCGACATTTCTAAGCCCCCTAAGTATTGATTGGAGAAAATCAGCTTTCGGAGCTGGTTACTCATGGAGTAACCATGAGTAACCGCCATTACCGGCCTAGTTTCAAGCCATTATTTTTTCCTCGACGGGAGGGGGCTCGTCATGAGTTCTTTTCTTTGGAACATAATGGGTTAAAAGTATCAAAACAAAACAGAAAATGGGTCAAGCCCACATCCCTTCGTCAACAGTTTGTAAATGATCATAAAACCTACACCAATCCCAACATAACACACCTCCCAGATCCCCGCCAATGACTTACCTTCTCAACGTCCGATTCGGAAAAGTTGGGCTTCTTCCCGAGGCAGTTGACGTACTCCGGCGAAAGGTAGCTCTTGAGATTGACGTACGACGGTGGCATCAGCAGCTGGTGGTGTTCACCGGAACCGGCTGTCGTTGTTGTCGCTGCTGTCACCACCTCCGTCAACGGTTGGCTGACCGGCACGATATTGAACACGACTCGACCCCGGGCGGTAATTTGCAACCCGGTGGGCGATATCAGCGGCCGGACCTTCGTTATGGATGGTGTGTCTGTAAACAATGGAAAGAACGGAAAGAAAGAAATACCATGAAGAAGAGCGACCAAATTATTGTTCTTTGCCTGTTCACCGGTGGGTGGGAAATTGGAGATGACAGATTTGTTTTTCTTGTGATTTTTGTTTTCTTTTCCTACCAACAATAAGAGTGGGCGAATGAGAAGAGTGTCTGGGCAAAATGGGGACTTCAAAGAAAATTAGCATTAAATAAGCTTTTTTTGAAGATTGTGGGTTGCCTACCAGGGCAGGGGTTCTATTCTTGTCTCGTTAATGTCAAAATACATTCATTAGATAAATCCGAATGTCAAGTCGTCTGCAAATGACCCACGAGCCTCCTTACTAGGTAGGTGTGTGAATTGGACGGACAATTGATGAACTGCTGTGTCGATTGATTGAATTAACAATCAAACACGATAGAATTTAGTGAATCGAAAGTAATCGTCCATTCACAAAACGAAAACAATTTCAATTCTTTGATAAATAATTCAGTTAATCAATTGAAAATCAGCAATCTGCAAATTCAGTCAGTAAGAATTATTGATTGGCAATTCCGTAAGCCCAATCACCAGCTTTAAAATATTGGCTAATGTCTTCAACAGTTGCATCACAGACAAACAGACGTCGCTATTCAAATAAATTGTCCTATTAAATATCGTCACGGAACCCACTAACCCACATCTCACGAGATATTCGTGGAAACAATATTGCTTGCCAGGTCTTAACCAATCTTGCTTACGAGTTCGATAAAATGTATAGAATCGTCAAAGTGATCCGACTCGCGAAACTATTAATACTTATACTGAACGTTGAATGCGTGCACGTCAAGTCAGGAGAAAGAGCTACGTCTGTTTGTCGGTGGTTGCAGCATCCTTCAGGGCGTTGTTACTTTTCCGGAAAAACCACCCACCCGTCTACTTTAAGCGCGCGCAATGACCCACTTCCCTAGTCCGCTCCGCTTCGCTAAATAGTCTGATGAAAGCGAAAAGGAAAAAGAAACCATCATCAACCAAGACAATACCGCGAAAAGCCCGTTTGACAAATCACAAAAAATGGAACCGTCAGCGAGTAATGCTTGCTCCTCCCGCTCCTGTCCGGAGTCGTGTCTGGTTGACGTCGTTGTTCTTGTTGGAACATTATCTCATACACATTGTGGGAGGAAAATTGAAACCATGTCATCCGGGGTGGAGCAAGAATGAGCACAGGTTCGCAGCATTCAGATCAAAACGATACTTCCCAGCATGTCAAATTTGCGTTAAATATTCGTCGGGAAATGTTCAACTGAAAATTAGATGTCGCTGTCGTAATTGTAAATCGATTTTAAATCCAAGATAAGTTCCATTATTAAATTTTCATTTTGATTAAAAATTTGTGTTACAGTGTACTCCATCACGCAACCACATCCGATTACAAGACACGGAGCAGCTGTGCCAGCTGAACCAAGGATCACATTATTCCTAGGTTGGTTGCTTTCTAGTTCGCGCCTGCATGCTTCCCACCGCAGAACCTCACAGGATCGTAGTCCTTTTTTTTTTTGTCTTCCACTGGAATGGTGTCACCGAATTCGGAAAGCCGGAACACACCAGTCAGCTGTAGTCAATGTGTCGACATGTGTAACCGTCACAAGCTTTGTGAGTGCAATGTTTGCACTGTCCTGAGTTGCAGGATCTTTCTAAGCTTCATTCTTTTGTGGAGGAGAAAAGCTGGAAAAGAGAATCTTTTTTCTTTTTATAGAGCTCGAATTCAGAGGTAGGGATGACATTCAGGGTTAAATAAAACTCATTGTTCCGGGAAAATGTCGGCTGTGTCTGAATAATTTGTGATGTGACTCAATGTTAGTATTGAGGTGAATGATAAGCAGAACCGAGATATAAAAAAAAAAATGCAATTTGAAATATCTTATTTTCTATTTTATTTCAAAATTTATTTCATAAAATTCATTTTTAATTTTATTTTATTTCGTATGTCATAGGTATTTAGTATTTTGCATTTCTTATTTCGTATTTTATATTTAGTATTTCACATTTCGCATTTCGTATTTCGTATTTCATATTGCATATTTAAGATTTCGTTTTTCGTTTTTCGTATTTCTTATGCATTATTTTATTTCGTATTTCGTATTTCGTATTTCGTATTTTTTTGTGTTTCGTATTAATGATTGCTTGTTTCGTATTTCTTATTTCTTATTTCTTTTTTATAATTAATTTTTTTATTTCATTATTTATTATTTCTCATTTATCAATTTTCAGGTCGCATTTAATATTTCCTATTTCGTATTCGTTTTTTGTCATTACATATTTCTCATTCGTTTTTCGTATTTCGTATTTCGTATTTCGTATTTCGTGCTTCGTATTTCGTATTTCGTATTTCGTATTTCGAATTTCGAATTTCGAATTTCGTATTTCGTATTTCGTATTTCGTATTTCGTATTTCGTATTTCGTATTTTGTATTTCGTATTTCGTATTTCGTATTTCGTATTTCGTATTTTGTATTTCGTATTTCGTATTTCATATTTCGTATTTCGTATTTCGTATTTCGTATTTCGTTTTTCGAGTTTCGTATTTTGTATTTCGTATTTCGCATTTCATATTTCATATTTCGTATTTCGTATTTCGTATTTCGAATTTCGAATTTCGTATTTCGTATTTCGTATTTCGTATTTCGTATTTCGTATTTCGTATTTCGTATTTCGTATTTCGTATTTCGTATTTCGTATTTCGTATTTCGTATTTCGTGTTTCGTATTTCGTATTCCGTATTTCATGTTTCCTATTTCCTATTTCGTATTTCGTATTTCGTATTTCGTATTTCGTATTTCGTATTTCGTATTTCATATTTCGTGTTTAGAATTTCATATTTCGTACCACATTTTCGTATGTCATATTTCGTATTTCGTATTTCATATTTCGTTTTTCGTATTTCATATTTCGTGTTTTGAATTTCATATTTCGTATCTCGTATTTCGTGTTTAGAATTTCAAATCTCGTATTTCGTATTCCGTAGTTTGTATTTGGTGTTTCGAAATTCATATATCATCTTTCAGATATTTTTTATTTTATATTTCTGATACAACACTGATTTCTGATAGGGAAAATGTTGACATCGGCAATACCTAAACCTATTATCGTCAGGGGATGTCCTAGAGCACTCAAATTTGGCCAATAGAAGCTCTGAAACACAATGCATCCACATGCCAAAATTGAGCTCTAAAGGACGTTGTTTACCCCCTGACGATAATAGGTTAAGGTATTGCCGAAGCCAACATTTCCCCTATCTGATTTGAGATTTGAGATTTGAGATTTGAGATTTCTGATAACTGATAACTGATAACTGATAGCTGATAACTGATAACTGATAACTGATAACTGATAACTGATAACTGATAACTGATAACTGATAACTGATAACTGATAACTGATAACTGATAACTGATAACTGATAACTGATAACTGATAACTGATAACTGATAACTGATAACTGATAACTGATAACTGATAACTGATAACTGATAACTGATAACTGATAACTGATAACTGATAACTGATAACTGATAAATGATAACTGATAACTGATAACTGATAACTGATAACTGATTTCTGATTTCTGATTTCTGATTTCTGATTTCTGATTTCTGATTTCTGATTTCTGATTTCTGATTTCTGATTTCTGATTTCTGATTTCTGATTTCTGATTTCTGATTTCTGATTTCTGATTTCTGATTTTTGATTTCTGATTTCTGATTTCTGATTTCTGATTTCTGATTTCTGATTTCTGATTTCTGATTTCTGATTTCTGATTTCTGATTTCTGATTTCTGATTTCTGATTTCTGATTTCTGATTTCTGATTTCTGATTTCTGATTTCTGATTTCTGATTTCTGATTTCTGATTTCTGATTTTTGATTTCTGATTTCTGATTTCTGATTTCTGATTTCTGATTTCTGATTTCTGATTTCTGATTTCTGATTTCTGATTTCTGATTTCTGATTTCTGATTTCTGATTTCTGATTTCTGATTTCTGATTTTTGATTTCTGATTTCTGATTTCTGATTTCTGATTTCTGATTTCTGATTTCTGATTTCTGATTTCTGATTTCTGATTTCTGATTTCTGATTTCTGATTTCTGATTTCTGATTTCTGATTTCTGATTTCTGATTTTTGATTTCTGATTTCTGATTTCTGATTTCTGATTTCTGATTTCTGATTTCTGATTTCTGATTTCTGATTTCTGATTTCTGATTTCTGATTTCTGATTTCTGATTTCTGATTTCTGATTTCTGATTTCTGATTTCTGATTTCTGATTTCTGATTTCTGATTTCTGATTTCTGATTTCTGATTTCTGATTTCTGATTTCTGATTTCTGATTTCTGATTTCTGATTTCTGATTTCTGATTTCTGATTTCTGATTTCTGATTTCTGATTTCTGATTTCTGATTTCTGATTTCTGATTTCTGATTTCTGATTTCTGATTTCTGATTTCTGATTTCTGATTTCTGATTTCTGATTTCTGATTTCTGATTTCTGATTTCTGATTTCTGATTTCTGATTTCTGATTTCTGATTTCTGATTTCTGATTTCTGATTTCTGATTTCTGATTTCTATTTCTGATTTCTGATTTCTGATTTCTGATTTCTGATTTCTGATTTCTGGTTTCTGATTTCTGGTTTCTGATTGGTCTTCAAAGACTAGCTCAGAGATCACCAATTTGAAGTCTTGGATGAAGAACGTGAAGCGTCCAGAGGGCTTTAAGAATCAGTTCTACAGGATTTTTTGGGGCAAGCAAGTCCAGAGACTTTCAATGGAAATCAATCAATCAGTAAGCTTGTCCGAAAAACTCCATGAGGCCACTTCAAGAATCTTAATTTATTCAAACTTTGCTAAAGTGATTTTCAGCCGTGGGCTGATTCATTACTAAGTGCTGTCAAAGAATGATCACGCAGCTTTTAAGTTCTATACAAAAAACATTAAGGAAACTTGTGCCGATCTTAATATAGCTACACAAAAGAGTTCAAAATATTAAGTTCAAAGATCCCTATTGGTAATTTAATCGATATAAAAGGTCAAACTACAGAACTTCTAAGAAGATAATGCATAGTTTAAACATTTCTAGGGCAAATGCGGGATCTTCAAAGGCTTCTGTAGCTTTCACGAGTCTGCCCAGAAGAGTTTCTGACCTATTTCATAAGGTTTCACAGATTTTCTGAATATTTCTTGGCGGAGAACTTTAGAAATGATCTGCGAAGTTCAGGAAAACTCTAAGAATTTCAGAGAAGATCAGTAAATTTCACAAAAATTCTATGAACTTCAGTGAAGACCAACAAACTTCACGAAAATTTAGATAATTTCAGAGAAGATCAGCAAACATCAGAAAATTCTAAGATCTTTAGAGAAGATCAGAAAACTTCAACAGAATTCATCGAACTTCAGAGAAGATCATTAAGCTTCAGGGAAATTCTGCGAACTTCAGAGAAGATCAGAAAACTTCAGCAATATTCTGATAACTAAGAGGAGATCACCAAATTTCACGAACTTCAGATAAGATAAAAAACTTCACGAAAGTTCTAAGAACTTCAGAAAATAAATACAACCATCAGACAAATTATCAAAACTTCAAAGATGATCAGAAAGCTTCAATAATATTTCGATAACTTCAAAGAAAATCAGGAAAATTCTGAGATTTTTAAAGAAGATACAAAAATTATAAGAACTTCAGAGAAAATCAGCGTTCATCAGGAACATTTTGAGAGCTTAAGAGAAGTTCAGCGAATTTCACGAAAATACTAATATCTTCAGAAAAGATCTAAAACATCAGGAAAATTCTAATAACTTCAGTTAAATCAGCGGTAATCAGAATATTTCTAGCAGAAACTTTAGAAATGTTCAAGAACATCTTAAGAATTTTAGAGAAGATCAGCAAACTTTTGGAAAAATCCAAAGATCTCAGATCAGACCATCAGTGAACTTCAGTAAAATTCTGAGAAGTTTAGACAAGATAGACTTTCACGAAAATTCTAAGAATTTCAGAAAAGATCAGAAACTTCAGGAAAATTCTTAGAACTTTAAGGAAAATCAGCAAGCTTCAGACATTTTATGAGAACTTATGAGAAGACTAAAGCACGAATTTAATTAAAAAAAATTACGTTTATATGCTACACGTCACATTTCTCAAGTCTTCATCTAGATAGAGCTGGAATTAGGGCGTAACAGTTTTTGTAAAAAATGGCTTATTTCAATGATTTCTAGAAAGGAAGACTTCCCCTTCCCGACGGTTATGTTGGTTTGCATGGGCGTGCCTTAAGTTCCTAGAAATTGTCGATAGAAGTCATTCAAGACCAAAGCTGTTACGCCCTAATTCCAGCTCTATTCTAGACATAGTGACATTCAGCCACACGCAATCGATTCCATTCATTTTATCCTCATAGAAAATATATATTTCTGGTGGGGGTATTAGCGGCAGCTCGAAGAATATCTGATAGATTGACATTTTCTATAGGAAAGAGTAAAATGGGGCAAAATGAGGCTTAGTCGTAGTCTAAGTGCAGGTTTCCAGAACATCTCCAGAAGGTTTGAAAGGATGCATAGTGGGAATTTCCGAAGCCAAAAGGATAGAAAGTCTATAACTAAGACTGCCGCTAATATAGGAAACACACAATTTCAATCCCTTTGACTTCAAAAATTCCTACTATGCATCCTTTCAAATCTTCTGAAGATTTTCCTAAAACCTACTGTTCAAACAACTCCATCGAACTAAGGTAAATCCTGAGGAATTTCCAGGGATAGTTCAAAGCACCCTTACAGAAACTCCTAAAGAGAGCCCATCAAAAGTTGATTAACCACTACGTGAGACTGTTAAGGACCTGCCTCATCTTTACTTCATCCACCTTCAAGGAAATAACCACAACCTCGCTGTTGAGTAAACAGAATGCGAGCAAATGGAGTGTAAGTTATTGATTCGCTGTGAAGCCAACAACGGTTGAAAATGGCCCGAAACCGATATTACTGCTGCTTGCCATAATCTCGACGGGAAGGGGTTTGCCAAATTTTGAAAATTCATCGCCACTGAAACGGAAACGTGGGCGTCAGGGGAGGTCAAAGTTCTACTAACTCTGCGAAGGAGCAGCGATGCGTGAGACACGTCTCAAAGTCTTGACAGAACGCTTTTAATCAAGTCAAATTTGCATACGAGTTGGCTGATGTGAATAGAGCACATCAAACATATTGACTATCGAATCGAGGTCCCAGTTCGAAGTGGGAGTTAATGTAGAACCATTTTCTTGGGCAAATACCGTAATAGACTACCGGTATCGGTTGTTTGATGGAGGCTTTTATAGACACCACAGTCAATCCAATCGAAGGAATGTAAGCGGATTATTGAAATCTTCTCACCTCAGATTCCTCGTCTTCGATATCCCGAATTGAACTGTTACAATTAATCTGCTGCATTCAATAGTTCTCTAGATGATTAAAGTGTTATCCAAGGAGGAGGAGGCTTGAAAAGAAAATCATACTTCAATTGGATTCCTTCCTGGTTGAGACAAGATCCAACTCAGTTCAGAAGAATGTTCCAACCAGGAAAGCTTCCCTTCAAATCGATATTTAATCTGGCTGATGATGGTTTTGCCTTTCCCATAGTTGCACGGAAAGACTTAGATTTCACTATAAGAACCAATTTCAAGTCAAAAGGCTCGAAGTGCCGAGAAAATTCCTGATTGGGTGTTTGTGTGTCACTGCTTCAACTACTGAGTATTCAGTAGCGTTAGGTGGATTGCTCAGAAATTTTTCATCGTTAGCAAAGCGCAAAAAATATGAAAGCCAAGTTGAGAAAAAATGCCTTGAAATACCTCTGCGGTTTGTCGACGAATCGTTTTAATTCAATTTCGCTCGAGAGTTGACGGTGGTGGTGGTGGTGGTGATGGTGGCGGAATGCAGAGAAGTTGCCGGTTATTAATGAACTGCCCGGTGTTCCGATTCTGGCGCGCTTCTGCACGCTCCAGTTTGTTTGTGGTTGTTTCTCACATACTTGAGCGAGTAAGCGCTGTTACTTTCCCGCAAATGGGAGCTGGGAAAAGCGGTTTTCAGTTGGTGGAAAAATTCTGGAAGAATCGTCTGGGATCGACATTTGGATTGAGCTGAATTGCGTCTTGGAAATTGTGAAAAATAGGCTCCAACTCGACACGAGGGATCCTTTACGGGGAGGAAAATCTCGTCGTCTCAGCTTTTACGGTGTGGTAATAAAACTCAATAGGATTATTATATTGTCCTCTTCAACTGGCATTTGCTGTTGTTGGTTTTGGAATTCTTTGGTTTTCAGCCAAGGAGGCAGCACTAAGAAGAGTAAACAATTTTTTCTGATGCTTTTTGCGGTTTTGTATTGGCAAACTGCTAAAGGGGAGAGATTTTTGCTTAAAGCTTGAATTCGCCTCAAATTGGTTTTGAGGTTATTTTATTTTGCAGATGAAAACGGCTTTGATGTGAAGGTTTGCGCATTCTTGTCGACCTTGGTACGGAAATGCTTCATTTGCTGGAAACATACATGTTTGATCCAATTAATTGCTGTTTAAGTACTCTAGATTCTATGCAGAACATGGATATAAGCTTATTCATGAGGCCAAATGCCTGAATTTTGGACTTTCAAGAATATGTAACAACAATTCGCAGGCGTCTCGCAACCTATTCCAGAAGCCGTACGTTATCCTAGAATGTCTCCGATACTATGACGATGTCGTCGAAGTACACGAAAACAAATGGTTCCAGTGCACCATGTCCTAACACTCGGTTCATCATTCGGAACAGTGTCACCGGACTGTTGACTAAACCGAATGGAAGGCGGGTGAACTGGAACATCCCCTTCCCTTGGACACTGAACGAGCAATATTTTCGGGATCCCCAAGCCAGAGGGATCTGCAGGAAGGCCTCTGTAAGGTCGATGGTCGACAAAAAGTTTGCTCGAGGTAAGTGACCTAAAATGCGTCCAGGGTGGGGAAGGGGATAGGCGTCACGTACGGTTCTTTCATTGAGTTTGCGCGCATCGAGACAAAGTCGGATGGCTCCGGTAGATTTTCGGATTGGAACTATGTTTAAGGACCAATCCGAATTGGACTCCTCGATGATCCCATGGTCATATCCCAATAGGATATGGATAATCGGTTTGCTTGACCTTAAACTCCTCTTTAAGTACGATATTATGCTCATAAATCGAAGTGGTCTCAAGCGTGTCAGAGCCGACTACCTTAAAACTTCGTTTAACTTCTTCTAACCTCTCACATTGGGATTCGGTCAATCTAGGTTGAAGGCTCTTCCGATTGGGCTTTGCTGCTGTAGCTATCCCTGAAGCCGAAGCGATGGCCGGATAGATTCCAAATATCCTCCAGAAATCCATGCCGCAAACACAATCTTTGGTTAAATTGGGTGCGACCAAGGTTGGCAAGACTCGAGTATAAGGGATATGAATTTTCCCCAAGGACTTCCAGACGAGAACCGTCGGCCGTTCGCAGTTCCACCGCCTGAGCAGGTTTTCTAAGACGGACCTCCCTTAGCTTATGAAATATAGAGAAGTTAATGAAAGATAAATTTCTGCCGCAATCGAGAAGCGCATCTACCGGAATGTCAAAAATTTTAAGAGTAACGTGAGGTCGGGCTATCTAAGGTGATTTTGTGAATTGGAGGGAAAATTTCTCTTTCATCTTCATCTTCTGATCTAAGTTAATAAACTGATACAGATCAGGAAACCAAGAAGCAAAAGAGCTCTCCTCTTGCGCTGGTGGAAGTTCATGTGGCTTTAGGGATTCCCCAGCGAGTTTTCAAACAGAATGGACAGTTGTTGGTTGCAAAAAACCCTACGGGGAATCGGGCAATCTGACAGCTCGTGATGGTCCCCGCAGTTGAAACATTCGCCTTCAGCTGGAGGACGATAATTTGAAACCAACTTGAGTAGTGAACTCGGTTTACTGGTCCCTGGCTTCTGTTCTTTAAAACGACTGTCAAGCTTTCTCTCCTTATCTGAAGGATTCGCCTTGGGACTCGAAGCTTGCTTGGCATTAGGCTTGGAATTATTGAGCACTGACTCATATCCTTTAGGAGGATTTTCGTTACCAGCGGAACCAGTTTGGCGAATCCGATTCGAAAATGTCCGAGTAGCCGAATACGTTCCGCTGCCGGAGTTGATCGCACAGTTCTCCCGTTTGTTCGATTTCGAGTTCGAGTCAAACATCTTCGAAAAGGCTGAAAAATCAGTGGCGTCTAAATCACTACCAATAGCCAATAAGTCTTTGAGTGTGGTAACTCTTTTCCCCACCAAAGCCTTAAGAACATCGTAACGTAAATTGGTTTTGAGGACCTCGACCTTTTCGGCATCCGCCATGGGATAACTCATAGCTTGGAAAAGCCTGTTAATTTAGAGATAATATTGTTGAAAAGCCTCTCCTGTTTGTTGACGGGTTTGGTAGATTTTGGTTCGAACTACCGAGTATCGATTTAACCTGGAGCGGCAGTACGGCGTCGAAAGTCGTCGGACTCAATAACAAGCGGTCCGATACTCAGGACCCCGTGATGACTTGGCCGGGGAACGGGTGATGGTCAGGTCTCCTAGCGGTCCAGAAAACCAAGCGTTCTCACACCGCGTGGCTTGGACCGATGGCGAGGGTGACTAAAATTTCACACCACACGCAACAAACTTTCCTTGTAGCTTCTACGAGGGCTCACGACTTACTACCTAAATCCACTAACCGTCGGGCTCTCTCTTACCTCTTCTCATCGACCGTGGTGTTGCGTTTCTTTCCATCCGCCCCCGATCGTAGGCAGCCTTCACTCCTAGCTTCTAATACAACCCTTTCACAAGATCCACACATTTTGAAACCGATCGACCAACTCTTTAATCGGCCGTTATTTCACTACAATTTATTGGCCCTACTCCCCACATCAATATTTTAAACAATACTATGTTACCCGCCGGTAACAGCACTTTGCAACTAATTTTGAACATGACAATTTGTCAAATAAATCCGGATGTTCAAAACTTGGATGATCATGACAGCAACTAAAGAATCATTCAGAGAGCCCATCATAGATCACATGATGTTATGATAAAGTTCTACCGATTCGTGTAATAAATCAGGACATCGTAAAAGATGTTATTGAGTCTGCAGAGCTTCAAAACCAAAGCTTAAGGATCATCTGGAGAAACTGAAACAACTCCATTGGCGTAGGTCAGGCCCCCTCCAGAATTATCTAGGCTAGTTGTTGTGCTAGGAGCCGAGGTGTTCTTCGACCTCTTCAATGTTGCAGGTTGAATTTCATTGGGCGATTCACTTCCTTGGTTAGTAAATTATCGATGACGATTCAGCGATCGTTTATTTTCCATCGGAAACCTACTGCGAGAAATGTTCGCTTTGATGATGGACGGTAAATGGTTCGAGTACCGTTAGGGGATAATCGACGTACTGCACTTCTCCGTTTCCGGTTGATCGAGGGCCGCTTTGGACACGATCCAAAATAAGCCTCCAAATCTCGGAAATGTATGCACTAGTACGAAGATTTGAATCAGATGTAGTGTCAGGGCCTGCATACTTCCTTCCGAATCATCCAGTGATTCGCGAGGAGAGCAGTGCAACCAAGGTGCAAGAGCTCCACCGGAATTTCCCTGAACGATGCTATGCTAGTGGGTCCAATTGTTCAAGTAGGTTTCCGATCTACTTCTCTTGGGTTCGTCTTGGGTCCCTCACTATCCGAACCAATTCGCATCTACAAGCTGAAGACCTAACATACGGCACCGCTTCAGCTCTGTTTCTAGCTACTAGTTCTAAAGAAGCTAGTGCAGGATGAGAAGGAGAACTACCCCCTCGCAGCAACGGCAACCTGTGAGGATTTTTATGTCGATAACTGCCGAAGCAATTGAGCTGCGGGAAAAAATGGATGCCATATTCAACACAGCAGGAATTCAGCTACGAAAGTGACCAAGAAATTGCCCTAAGGTTCTTTAAGGAGTTCCGGAAATCAAGCGTGCCATACAGCGATCGGTGGATTTCGACAAGGATTAGTCCACCAAGACACTGGGTCTACACTGGGGGCCTTATTCTGACCAGTTGAAGTACATCGTTCCTGAAGCAACAGTCGAGCCTCCAACAGTCGTCACGAAACAAAGCGCATAGGCCCGGTCGTCGTCAGTGCCAAAACTTGCATGCAGGCATTATGGAGATTGAAGTATGACAGCGGAAAGCAGTACGAGTGGGGATGAGGAACTACCGAAGCAAATGAAGAAACGCTGAGTCGAATATTGCACAAAATTATCTGCGCATTGATCGATTCATCGAACTTCCGAATGCTATGTCTGTGGAGCTCCCCTTTTTCTTGGATGCCTCTTTTGCTGCATATGGATCGTGTGCTTGCATCAGATCCTCGAATGAGTCAGGTGAGGTCAAGGTCGCTCTATAAACGTCTCGCTCGAAGGTGTCTCCACTAAAACAGCAAAGCATTCCTCACCTAGAAATTTGTGGTGCACTTCTGTCTACTGCACTCTTCCAGGTCTCCACAGCGCTACGAATTACACCCAAAGCCTACTTATGGGTAGATTCAACCACCGTTTTGAACTAGCTCAAGGCTACACCATCAACCTGGTGAACTTTCGTCGGAAACCGGGTATCCAAAATACAGCAGAAGACAGAGGACTTCCAGCTGCAGACTTGATCAAGTCTAGACTGTGATGGGAAGGTTCTCCATATCTTCAAGCAGAAAAGGAATCATGACCAGTTCCAGGCGATGAAAGTGTTGACATCGAGGCAGCCAAAGAAGCAACAAAATCGTCGCTTATAGTCGCTTCTTCTTCACCAACATTCGTCGAGGAATTCGTAGGTAGATTCTCCAACTATCTGCATATGTTACGCATCACTGCATCGATAATCTTCGACTTCCAAAAGGCCAAGCGAACCGTTTCGTCAACGTTAACCCGAACCAACCAACTTTGAACCGCTGAACTAGGACTCACGGATTCGCTGTTTCAATCCGATGCTTGTTCCGGACAACCCTATCATTCTAGCCATCAATTACTTCTGCCAAGATCACATCCGTTCACGACACTTCTCGTTCGCTGTCAACATGAACACTGTTCGGCAGCAATTTTGGATTCTGGGTGGTAGCAATATTACTCGTCGTATCATTCACGGATACGTCGCTCACAGTTTCACAGCAAAACCGAAGGCAGTTGAGCAATTCATGGCAGAACTTCCATCTCAGCGGGTTACCGCATCAAGACCATTCTCTGTCGTTGGTATTGATTTCTGGGGACCAATCTAACTCAAGTCTCCTCACCGAAGAGATGAACCATGGACGTCATGGACCTAATAAGCAAGTTCCTCCAGGCTTTCCGTCGTTTCCCATCTCGTCGGGTTTTGTGTTCAGACGTCTACAGCGACAATGGCAAAAACTTCGTTGGTGCAGCCAACAAAATCCTTTCCCCAGTGAATGTGCCACCAATGGACGAATGTACAAAAGATTGAATTTAAATTTGAGGGACCTTTTGTCCTTCGACCTTTTGTCCTTCAACCTTTTGTCCTTCGACCTTTTGTCCTTCGACCTTTTGTCCTTCGACCTTTTGTCCTTCGACCTTTTGTCCTTCGACCTTTTGTCCTTCGACCTTTTGTCCTTCGACCTTTTGTCCTTCGACCTTTTGTCCTTCGACCTTTTGTCCTTCGACCTTTTGTCCTTCGACCTTTTGTCCTTCGACCTTTTGTCCTTCGACCTTTTGTCCTTCGACCTTTTGTCCTTCGACCTTTTGTCCTTCGACCTTTTGTCCTTCGACCTTTTGTCCTTCGACCTTTTGTCCTTCGACCTTTTGTCCTTCGACCTTTTGTCCTTCGACCTTTTGTCCTTCGACTTTTTGTCCTTCGACCTTTTGTCCTTCGACTTTTTGTACTTCGACCTTTTGTTTTTCGACCTTTTATCCTTCGACCTTTTGTCGTCCGACTTTTTGTGCTTCGACTTTTTGTCCTTAGACCTTTTGTCCTTCGACTTTTTGTCCTTAGACCTTTTGTCCTTCGACTTGTTGTCCTTCGACTTGTTGTCCTTCGACTTGTTGTCCTTCGACTTGTTGTCCTTCGACTTGTTGTCCTTCGACTTGTTGTCCTTCGACTTGTTGTCCTTCGACTTGTTGTCCTTCGACTTGTTGTCCTTCGACTTGTTGTCCTTCGACTTGTTGTCCTTCGACTTGTTGTCCTTCGACCTTTTGTCCTTCGACCTTTTGTCCTTCGACCATTTGTCCGTTGACCTCTTGTCGTTCGACCTTTTGTCCTTCAACCTTTTCTCCTTCAACCTTTTGTCATTCGACTTTTTGTGCTTCAACCTTTTGTCCTTCGACCTTTTGTCGTTCTACATTTTGTCCTTCGACCTTTTGTCCATCATCCTTTTGTCCTTAGATCTTTTGTCCTTCGACCATTTGTCCTTCGACCATTTGTCCTTCTACCATTTGTCCTTCTACCATTTGTCCTTCGACCTTTTGTCCTTCGACCTTTTGTCGTTCTACATTTTGTCCTTCGACCATTTGTCCTTCGACCATTTGTCCTTCGACCTTTTGTCCTTCGACCTTTTGTCCTTCAACTTTTTATCCTTCGACCTTTTGTCCTTCGACCATTTGGCCTTCAACCTTTCGTCCTTTGACCATTTGTCCTTCAACCTTTTGTCCTTCAACTTTTTGTCCTTCGACCTTTTGTCCTTCGACCTTTTGGCCTTCGACCTTTCGTCCTTCGACCATTTGTCCTTCAACCTTTTATCCTTCGACCTTTTGTTTTCGAACGAGTTATTGGACCCCTCTATCATGGAAATGGTCACCCTTATGACAAAGTTTTCAAAACTTCCATTAAGTTTCCATTTTTCTAAAGTTCATGAAATTTTCTTAAAGTAATTGGAGCTGCCGTGAAGTTCTCTGGTTTTCAACTTAGTTCATTTAACTACCCTGTAGTTTTCGGGATTTACCTTTAAATATCTCAAAGTTCTGAACATTTCCCTAGTAGCACACTTGTTACAAACCGGCAACATAAATAGGACTGATTTTAGTCACAATTTACTTGCTGAAAATTTGTGTGTGACAGATGTGTGCTTCTTAGGTTCTGTAGTTCTCGGAACTAACCTGACCTTTTTAAAACTTCTCTAAATGTTTCGGATATTCCGGTTATTGGAACATCCCTGAAGCATTCGAAATTGCTATAAAAAGCTCTTACTTAAATTTTATATCTTATGAGCGCAGAGCATTGTGACTTGATGTGTCACAGGAGAATTCCAGAATCAGTTCAATTGTGGTCATTTGGAGTACCCAGGACCACAGTGGCCCCATCCGGACATATTCAAGGTATCCCGGGAGTGTGGCCAGTTTCTAAATAGGATCAAAGTCCATCATGCGATAAGTCAAATCACATGAGAATTCAGAAACTGGTTCAATGGTGGTAATTTGGACTGCCCAGGACCACACTGGCCACATCGAGTCATGTTCAGGTTACTCCCGGGAAAATGGCCAGTTTCTGACTAGGGTCAAAATTTAAAATGCGATACCTCAAATTACATGAGAATTAAAACACTTGTTCAATGTAAGTCATTTGGAGTGACCAGAACCAACCTGATCACATCAGGTCATGTTCCGGTTACCCCCGGGAAAATGGCCAATTTCTGACTAGGGTCAAAATTCATCATGCGATATCTCAAATCACATGATAATTAAAAAATAGTAAAACGATGGTAGTCATTTGGAGTGCCCAGCCAGGACCACACCAGGCACATGTTCTAGGTACTCCCAGGGAAGTGGCCAGCTTCTGACTAGGGTCAAAATTCATCATGTTATACTTAAAACCACATGAGAATTCAGAAAATAGTTCTAAGGTGTTCATTTGGAGTGCCTAGAACCACACTGCCCGCATCCGGCACGTTCCGGGCACCCCCGGGGAAGCGGCCATCTTCTGACTAGGGTGAAAATCCATCATGTGATACTTCAAATCACATAAGAGTTCTACAACTAGTTCTACAAATAGTTCTAAGGTGTTCATTTGGAGTTCCCAGAAACACACTGGCCACATCCAGACATGTTCCGGGTACCCCCGGTAAATGGCCAGTTTCTGAGTAGGTTCAAAATCTATATTTCACATATCAAACACATATTTCAAAAACCAGTTCAATGGTATTCATTTGGAGTGCCTAGAACTACACTGTCCACATCCGGCCAAGGTCTGGGTACCCCCGGGGTAGTAACCAGTTACTGACTAGGATCAAAATGTATAATCCGATGCCTCAAATCACATGAGAATTCTAGAACTAGTTCTATGGTGGTAATTTGGAGTGACCAGGACCACACTGGTCACATCCAGACTTGTTTCGGGTACTCTCGGGGAAGTGGCCAGCTTCTGACTAGGGTCTAAATCCATCATGCGGTACATCAAATCACATGAGAATTCAAACACCAGTTCACAAGAGAATTCGAAAAAGAGTTCAATGGTGGTCATTTGGAGTGCCCAGGACCACGCTGGCTACATTCAGCCAAGGTCCGGACACACCCGGGGAAGTGGCCAGTTTCTGACTAGAGTCAAAATCCATCATGCAGTACCTTAAATCACATGAGAATTCGAAAACTAGTTCGATGTTAGACATTTGGAGTGCTGGCCACTTCCGGACTTGTTTCGGGTATCCTCGGAGAAGAGGCCAGTTTCTGACTAGGGTCATAAACCATCATAGTATACCTCAAATCACATGAGAAATCAAGAATCAGTCTAATGGTCGTCATTTGGAGTGCCCAGGACCACACTGGTCACATCTAGCCATGCCCAAGTAACCACAAAGTCCGCTAATACGCCGGTAAGGGAAGATGCATAAATGATGTAGCATTTTAGGGTGACCAGCCATATAGAAATATACGCTAAAAGGGGGACCAGAGATGATGCTTCATTTCGTTTTCCTTTATTTGTTTTCCGTCGATCTTGTTTTCCGTACTGAGTACCAATGCTTCATGAAATGTTAATAAACGTTAAACGTTTGTCTACGTTTGATGATGCCCCAACTTTGGCCCCCTCTCCCTTGTAGGGTATTTGACCCACCATGTAGGGTCACCGTAAAATGCTACCTCATTTATACATCTTCTCTTAAGGCCCTTTTAGCAAGGATAGGCTTCCAAATATTATATCAGAATTCCATAACACTTCGCATAATTATTTGCTAGATACAATGAAACAAGTTTGTGCTAGGATTCAGCCATTTTGACTCACGCCTAATTGTTTTATATGACATATTTGATATTCTTTAAAAAATCGTTGCACAAAAATGGCTCATCTAATCGAAATGACACCAGAGATGAAGTTGTAGGCATTGTAGGTAGTTGATTTTTAATCTGTGCCTACTTCCCCTCGTGCTGGAAGTCAGCTGAAGTCATACCCATCCGGAAACCTAGGAAGGATCCGTCCTCTTCTTCAAGTTATCGACCAATCAGCCTTGTCTAAGGGTTATCAAAACTGTTCCAAAGAGCAGTCTACCACCGGTTCCTAAGATCTGCCCAAGACAACTTGTGATTCGAGGAATAGTTTGGTTTTCGGAAAGGTTGTTCGACCGTCCACCAGCTGACTCGAGTAACAATCATTCTCAGACGGTACAAGTCTGTTTCGAAAACATCTGCCATGGCGTTTTTGGACGTTGAAAAAGCGTTTGACAATGTCTGGCATGATGGCCTGATGGTTTTCAAATTGCAGCAGTATAGTTTTTCAATCTTCCAAGTGAAGATAATAAATAACTATCTACACATCCATCCTCTACCGGTCATCGGAGCTCTGACTGCCAAACTTCAGAGAGGCCTGGACGTCCTGTCTGAATATTTCAACAGCTGGAAGATCCGTATCAACACAGCAAAGACCCAGGTCATCATCTTTCCACACTCTAAATCTCCCAGACTTGTTTCGTCGGCGCTCGTAAAATGCTGGATATGATGATTACACTGGAAAAGATTCCACGCCAAGCCAATTCTCGATTAATTTGTGAATGGGTGCTATCTCCATTTGTCGATCAAAAAATCGATTAACTTGATTCGCTTTCTACTGAGACCAGATTAGTGGCTCAGCAAAATATTGATGCATACACTCAAAACTTCAAAATCAAATGGTCGTATAATTATTGCAAAATACCGCTCTGCTGGTGGTATTAATATTCAAACATTAATCGAGGATTTTTCTTTTGTTTTGGGTTCGACTTTAACGCCCTTTGCTGATACCTCTTCTACATAAACCGGATTTTCAACAATTTCTGATCAAATTCAAAAGTTCAATTCGTTAAACGCTAGACAAACAACTTAGGCGAAATCAATGAATTTTAAAATAGACAATCGACAGTGTTCGAAAATTGTTCGTGGGAAAATTGAATTCCATTTGCCCCTTCACGTGCAAGAAACATCGAAGCTCACCTTCATCATCACCTCGTTTTTTTTGCCCCAGTCAGTGGTTTCAATTACGCAACCCTTTTCCGGCAAAAAGGCCCAATCCTTCAACTAAAATCCTTTATCGCCTTGCCACCTGCCAACCAACTACGCAACGATTGAAGCTCATTTTCCACCTTATTCTAGAAAATAAGAAGAAGAAAAACCCAAGCCGGAAACACCCCCGCCATCAGCTGCAGCCCTTTCCCCTTCAGCAGAGATTAAAGCCGGGCCACTGTTTTCAAACCTAGCAGAAAAATCCCTTTGAAACGAGAAAAAGAAGCGAGAAGTTGAGCTGCCAGTAAGGAGTTCTTTTTTTTAATTTTATAATCTTGCCAGGATTTTTTTTTCTGCGACTCCATGGAACATGTCCCAGCAGTGGCAGCAGCAGCAACGGGAGACGGATGAACATAATAAGAACCCTAATCTTAGGATGCAATAAATTTCACTCCGGACAGTGATTTGTCAGGATGGAGCAAAAAAAAAACTCCGCAAAGTTCTGACCGGGCAACGGACGTTCGCTCTGTGTTCGGGGGAAAATTGAAAATTCCTGCAGTTGGGCGAAATTATTGGACACTCAGTGGACGCATTTGTGCTCCGGGTGGGCATGCGAAAAATCTGTTCGGTGCCAAGAAGGACAGTAATTTTGAAAGCATCTTCTGCACTTCTCTCAGCCAGCTGTCGGAGGAATGTGTGTCCTCGTAGGGTAGACAGAGTGAAGCTCGCTTCGTCAGTTGTCCGTAGGCAGGCATTTCAAATACTGGAAAACTAGCAGAGGAAGTGGAAATTCATCCTGTAAGCAGCATAAATTACCGTCAGTTCGTTGGTGACGACGGCATGGAAGTTCAAATTGGTTAGTTATAACTTTGGTGCTGCCAACAGGAAGTTTCCGGTGGTTGAAGCACTTTAGTTTGCGTGTTTTTTTGGGGGAGTAACCGGGGATGACGATGTTTCATCGAGAGCTAGGGGACTCAATGGGAAGCTTTGAGGGATTTATTATGTGCAGTGAAAATTTCGGGAGCATATGTGCAGTGCATCCGTAGATTGGGCTGCTTTTATTAAAATCACATTGGGGGCAAAAAACACTACCGAAAAGGTTCTGAAAAGTTTCACGGCAAGTTCAACTAACTTCTTGACCAAGAGAGAGTTTCTGTTAAAGAGGAAATTGAAGATGCTCCAGAGGAAGTTTAGCTCAGAAAACCTTCTGAGAAGGCACAGGAAAATGGCAATCAATTGTAAACGGAAAGCAACTGGCAAGTCATTCTCTGTGAGAAACTTCCGGTGAATCAGTATTTTCATGATCAAGAACGACGCTGGGCACGGCTTTACGGTCAACAGGCAGGGAAAGGATTGTTAGTTTGACAGATGGTATTGCTAGAGACCGGGAACGCTTTTTGTATCGCCACATCTATCATGGGAATGGAATTTATATTGGTGAAAAGCTGATATTGACAATCGAATTCAGGTTGTCAATATCAGTTGTCAAAACTAAGCATTTCTTGTAAGAACGCTTGCATGAAAAAGTCGTTTCGTATTGATTACATAATGTTGCCTCATTGATGATGTGTGAATTGACATGATGTGTAAGTTGACATTACGACCCAAACTACTCTATATAACAGGCCTGGCCAACCTTTCGAAACATGATTTCTTAAATAGCTGATCGATATAATGTTTCAAGCTGCATTTTGTTTGTTTCTCATTCATTGTGACGTAAGACTCATCATAATGAAAAAAAAAAAAACGATGGACAATGGACTAGAATGACTTCATTGCAGTGATTAAGAGTTCTCGTCCGACCAACCAGACTCAACAAACAATTTTAGCTGTAGTCTAGCTTATAAAGCCAAAAGTTAACTGAATAGGCCAATTTGTGTCTGTATATGCTAATCTTTAGCTAAAATTGTTAGTTGGGATGGAGATTGAGTTCGAACCCATAATCTGCTGCTTAGTAAGCAAAAGCAGTCACCACTAGGTCACCGAGCCTTTTATTCTATGGTTTTCAAACAATTGTTGTCATGTTTAAAATCGAATGGCTACTATTACTGCTCAATGTTGGCGGTGGCTTCAACGAAAATAATGATAAATAATGCTTCCATTTTCCGGCCATGTTTGCAGCTGATGGTTTTCCCCTGGAATTCTCGGGATTTGGGGAATGTTTAAGTTCAGAGATAGAAAAGTTTTAACATGAATTCATTGCATTTATTCATAAGCATGTTTATTTTTTAACTTCTGTAGAACGATTTATCAAATATGGAATAGGTTAACCACATTTTTCAGAGCTGCCCCCGATTTTTTGTCCAGCTTCCTTGCGGGTGTTTTTTAATCCCTCGGAAGTTCCTTTTCATCCAGAATTACCGAATTCACCCAGAAGTATGTTCCAACATTCCCAGATATTTTCATCTGATTTCATCTGAAGCTTCCTCCAGAAGCCTTTTTTTGTATTCCATGGTAGACTTCCACTGAAAGTTTGTTCCAAACTCTACAGAAAGTTTCTTCCAAACTCAACAGAAAGTTTCTTAAAACTTGGAAGCTTATCATTTTTCGTTTTTAACTACTCCAGAAGTTTGTTCGACATCCCTGGATATCAGTTTTGGTGTCGTAAAATTTTAGATAAGTCGTCACATTTTTTTTCATTTGGCGCCATATATCAAGATCAAAATGACCTAGTTAGAAAGCCTGGGAATTCCAAAAGGGATCTCCCAAAATTACAAAGTTTGAGTTGGAGATCCCGTAAGAGGGTCTCCAGAAACAAGTGGAGTACAAGAGTGTTTCTTTTACTGAGTTTTAAAAGTTTGTTTGCTGTCAACGTTGCAGTCATTTTGTTACCTAGTTGTTTTCCTTAAGGTGAAAGTTAATGCTTTTCCGTTGATACTGAATCTACACCTGCTCGAACCACACCCAAATTCAAAATGCACCAATACCAACAAGCATTGCAAATTAGTAAAATGAGAAGTATCAAAGTTTTGACCGTATTCGTAAACACAATATTCTTGTATAATTATAATAATTCTACTACTGAAATGACAACTTCAATTCAAAGATTCCAAGTTCAGGGAAGTCCTACTAATGCTCAGAGAATCTTGCCGTAGTTCAGAGAAGGCCTGCCGAGCTTCAGCGAAGTCTTGATGAAGTTCAGGGAAGCCCTGCCGAAAGTCCTGCCGAAGTTCAGGAAAGTTCTGCTGAAGTTCAGGGAAGTTTTGCGGGAATTCAGAGAAGTTCTGTCAAAGTTCAGGGAAGTTTTGCCGAACTTCAGGGAAGTCCTACCAATGTTCAAGGCCTGCCGAACTTCGGGAAAGTCCTGCCAAAGTTCAGGGAAATCCTGCCGAAGTGATTTATTAGATTTTTCGACTGGTACGTATGGAAATTTCTTTTATATGGCTTTCTCAATCAAGGGTAATCCAAACAGGGAAATGCAAAACTGATTGTTTGGATTACCCTAGATTGAGAATGCAATATAAATGAAATCTCTTGCCGAAATTCAGAGAACTCCTGCCGAAGTTCAGGGAAGTCTTGCTAAAGTTCAGGGAACTCCTGCTGAAGTTCAGGCAAGTCCTGTCGAAGTTCAAAGAAGTTCTGCCGAAGTTCAGAGAAGTTCTTCCGAAGTTCAGGGAAGTCCTACTAATGCTCAGAGAAGTCTTGCCGTAGTTCAGGGAAGGCCTGTCGAGCTTCAGCGAAGTCATGATGAAGTTCAGGAAAGCCCTGCCGAAGTTCAGGAAAGTCCTTCCGAAGTTCAGGGAAGTTCTGCGGAAATTCAAAGAAGTTCTGCCGAAGTTCAGGAAAGTCCTTTCGAAATTCAAGGAAGTCTTGCCGATGTTCAAGGAAGTCCTGCTGAAGTTCAGGGAAGTTCTGCGGGAATTCAGAGAAGTTCTGTCAAAGTTCAGGGAAGTTTTGCCGAACTTCAGGGAAGTCCTACCAATGTTCAAGGCCTGCCGAACTTCGGGAAAGTCCTGCCAAAGTTCAGGTAAATCCTGCTGAAGTTCAATGAACTCCTGCCGAAGTGATTTATTAGATTTTTCGACTGGTACGTATGGAAATTTCTTTTATATGGCTTTCTCAATCAAGGGTAATCCAAACAGGGAAATGCAAAACTGTCTGTTTGGATTACCCTAGATTGAGAAAGCCATATAAATGAAATCTCCTGCCGAAGTTCAGAGAACTCCTGCCGAAGTTCAGGCAAGTCCTGTCGAAGTTCAAAGAAGTTCTTCCGAAGTTCAGAGAAGTTCTTCCGAAGTTCAGGGAAGTCCTACTAATGCTCAGAGAAGTCTTGCCGTAGTTCAGGGAAGGCCTGCCGCGCTTCAGCGAAGTCCTGATGAAGTTCAGGGAAGCCCTGCCGAAGTTCAGGAAAGTCCTTCCGAAGTTCAAGGAAGCCCTGCTGAAGTTCATGGAAGTTCTGCGAGAATTCAGAGAAGTTCTGTCAAAGTTCAGGGAAGTTTTGACGAACTTCAGGGAAGTCCTACCAATGTTCAGGGCCTGCCGAACTTCGGGAAAGTCCTGCCAAAGTTCAGGAAAATCCTGCCGAAGTTCAGGGAACTCCTGACGAAGTGATTTATTGAATTTTTCGGCTGGTACGTATGGAAATTTATTTTATATGGCTTTCTCAGTCAAAGGCAATCCAAACAGGGAAATGCAAAACTGACTGTTTGGATTACTCTAGATTGAGAAAGCCATATAAATGAAATCTCCTGCCGAAGTTCAGAGAACTCCTACCGAAGTTCAGGGAAGTCTTGCCAAAGTTCAGGGAACTCCTGCTGAAGTTCAGCGAAGTTCAGAGAAGTTCTTCCGAAGTTTAGGGAAGTTCTGCCGAAAGGGCTGCTGTAGTTCAGGGAAGTCCTTTCATTTCAATTCTTGGAAATCAGGAAAGTCCTGATGACGTTTAGGGAACTCATGCCGAAGTTCAGTGAAGGCCTGCCGAACCTCAGGGAAATCCGGCCGTAGTTCAGGGAAGTCCTGTCAAAGTTCAGGGAGCTCCTGCTGAAGTTCAGCGAAGTTCTGCCGAAGTTCAGGGAAGTTCTGCCAAAGTTCAGGGAAGTTCTGCCGAAGTTCATGGAATTATCTAATGAACTTTAAAAATTCCAAGATATATCAGAATACCTTCATCAAAAAGGCAGAAATTTTCACAGAATATCATGAAATACTTGTGAAACCACTTGTGATAATCGAGGATCATTTTTTTTCCTTGATTTGTTTTCCGTGTTGCATTGGCGGTGGTGGTGTGCATTGGTGCTCATGCTTACGACGCCAGGGAGGCAGCTCCCACACCTGGATCCTACCTATTGACCCATCAACTCATGAACCGGGGACCAACGGCTTTATTTCCCTTCCAAATGAAAGGGTGATCAGAGATGTTATGCCTCAGAACATCCCGGTGGCGTCAACTGGGATTGAACTCAGGCCTGCTAGAGTGAGAGATGATCACGCTTACCACTACACAATAATATTTAAAAATATTTTATCGATCAATGACAAAGATGGATGATTACTACAATATTTGAAGATATAGTTCAATTTATCTAATTATCTTTAACAATACCAAGATATAACCGAATACCTTCATAAAATAGGCTGAAATTTTCGCAGAATATCCTCAAATACTTGTAAAACAACATGTGAAAATTGAGAAACCTTTTGATTGGAAAAATATTCCATTTAGCAATGGCTAAGGTGGGTGATTTTTAAAATAGTTCCATTTATCTTTAAAAATATCCAAATAGGGGAAACGGCTCTAATGTTCGCCTATGGATCTAAGATTGGGCCCATTGCTAAAAATCTGCTATTTATCAATTGTATCCAGATGATCGCGTCATTGGGACGGTACTAATGGATATTTTGGTTGCTATTGAAAATTTAGTCGATTGCTGAATTTATGTATGGGCCTAAATTAGGAACACTTTGGCCGACATTACATTAATTTCCCCTATTTCAGAAAACCTCCATCAAATAGGCTGAAACTTTCAAAGAGTATCCTTAAATTAGCTTACACATACACACACTTGAATTGTTTCTGGAGCATGCTTACTCACAGATACATGCAAAAGCCAGTTGATTGCTTAGGAACAGTGCTGTAAATTCTCAAAATCAATTGAACATTTTTGATGAAAATGAGAAAAGCAGTTATCCGCTATCAAAGGAGAACTCCTTCGCATGGGTGATATCAGTTGCTTATTCATTTGACGAAGGCATGGATCATTCTCATTTAAGGAACGCTTGATATCATTCAATTGAGTGTAGCCTACACATAAACGGAGTCGACATCCCGGCGAAGCTAAGCCAACCCGACACCAACCTGACTTCTACCAAACCCTAACCCGATGTTGACCTGACATTGACCCGACATAAACCAAAAATTGACCCGACAACAACACGACATTGGGTCGACATCGACATGAAATTTGCCTTAAATTGATCCGACATCGGGTCGACTTGTCTGTTCGGGACCATTTTGGTGGGTTTCTTCCATACTTTTCTTCCATATAAAATGATAGTGAGTGATTCATTTGACATTGACTCAATTGACAGTGACTCAATTGAAAGTGACTCAATTGACAGTGACTAAATTGACAGTGACAATGAGCTTCGAATGATATAAAGGCTCTTCAAATTAGGGTCATGTAAGAATTTGTTTTCACAGTGATTGAAATGTTGTATTGGTTCATCTTCAATGATGATGATGAATCGAATGATTTGAAAATTACCAGCACTGCTTAGAAAAACGAAAACTAATGCTTGGAATTGCGTTACAAAAAAAAAACGGTTTGCATTGAAATAATGCATTTTACAGGTATAATATCTTCGGAGGAAATGTTCCTAATAATATTCTTAACATTCTACGGTAGTGAAATATGACTTTTCATACGAAATACTTGTGTAATTGAATTATATTTTTAAGAATGCAATACATTTAATAATGTAAACATTAATTAACAATTTTGCTCATTCTTGTCATTCAGCCATCGAACTTAATAGGTCCGATTTAAAAATGCAGAGGATTGAAATTGTTGTTTTTTTTTTTCTAGTTCAGAAAAATGCATATTTTCAATAAACTTTAATCTTGAAGAAGATTTTGAGAAAAAAATATTTATGCTTTGACAAATGTTTAAGAGCCTGAAGTTTAATCCCTTGCACAATTTTGAAAGCACTTTAATTTTGTTTTTTTTTGTAAAAACATCTTCTGACTATAGTTTTACGATGTAATAAGCCGCCTATGAGTTGTTTTGAAAAAAAAACCACGGAGCTCTAGGATCATTTTGATGAATTAATCACTTTTACGGATGATCCGGATCTACCGCCGTACCATCATTTCGTTCTCAGGGTTCATTATCCGGCCACAATTCCAAATTAATTCTGATCAGACGTCTATGAGTGGTTCAAAAAAAAAACCACGGGCTATCCCATGTAACACATCTAGAGCTGCTTGGCTATGTTCAAAATTTATAAAGGTTTTATTGCAGCTGCAACCATAACCTACAGCTTTATGACGGTCATATACAATGCAAGTCATGGAACATGCTAGTAGCTATGTACTAAACCCTTATAAAGCTTATACAAAAAGCAACTGATGCCAATGCTATTTTCACTTACGAAAGGTTTTATGATTGCCTTGAAGTATAAAAAAAATATGAATTGCCCTCATAAAAACCAAAAATAAATCTCTATATTGCTATTTAAGTAAGCGCAGTAAAAGTAGTTGGCCGTGAAACAGTTATTTTTAAACAATTATAAGCATTCAGTTGCAACTTGACAGAAGTGCATATTGGCGGTTTATTTTTACAACATAGAAAAGAATCAAAACTTTCCGGTACTTCCAAGCGGAGCGCAAAGAAAATCAACAAAAGTTTTAGCATGAGCCCGTTTATTCGCTACAGTCAGCCGCAAACCTTCGTGAACAACTCCAACCAATAACAGGAATATACATTTGCCCTCAAATAGAAAATGAATTACTCTTGTAAAAAGAAAATAGTGCTCGAAATAAAATCATGCATTATGCATTTCTTTTCTGCTTTCAGCCAATGTAAGCATTAGACATTTTAAGAAATTGCGCTTGGTGTTTGTCTTGCCTGCTGTCCTCTGTCGCCATATTGTCATTATGAAAATCCCATTAGCCTTGGAATAAAATCCAAGAAATTTCAATAAAATAATGGCTAAATTATAGATCCGAACTGATTTCCAGTGTGCATTGGTCTGAATTTATTTATTGAGATCTATTTTCTGTAAAATTAAGATGATTCCATCAAATTACTTTGATTTCTAAAACAATATTTTTTGTTAACTTGAATTATTTTTGAGGCCCATTTATTTAACGCTCATATTATCCCAACATACACGATAAAATTTCAAGCGCATATGTTTTGGAACTTCTAAAAAGTCATATATTTTCTTTAAGATGTTCACAAAAATTGATTGCAAGGTGATCTTGACACCAACACTCAAACCTATTTTTATCGCTAAAGATTTCCATATAAGAAAAAAAAAGTTTCAGCAGAACAGAACAACAATAAGCTTATTTATGGCGGTTGCTTTGAAGCAATACAAATTAAACTGGATTTATTTCTGATTTTCACCTAAGCGTAATAAAACTGCATGAATGCAATATTACTCTTAAAGAGGCTATGAGAACCTTTTGCAGAGTATGGGGCTTTCTTACAAAAGGATTTAAGACAGCTTTATTGTGATTCTTAAACATGCTTTATAAATCTTATCAAGAGTGGTCCACTAAGCTGGACGACGATCTTAAAGCGGTTATCAAAAGGTTGTGCTGGAGCTATTAATTTTATTGACGGTTTTTTTTTTAATTGATCTCAAAAACCACTAATAGAGTGCAATAAAACAAGAAACGCTACTTGAGATAGAATCAGTTTCTTCAATTTGCCAATTTTACGGATGTTCCGTATCTTTCGGTCGACCATTACGGTCCATATTCCGATCGCAACACCAAATTCATTCTGATAAAACGTCAATGAAAGGATTTGAAAAAAAAAATGGAGTTCTAGGATCATTTTCATGAATTTACCACTTTTACGGATATTCAAGATCTTCTAGTGAACCATACCGTGGTCCTCAGGGTTCATATTCCGGTCACAATTTCGAATTCATTCTGAGAAATTGTCTTATGTTTGAGAACTTTGCGACCTCCATGAATCCTGAATTATTTCTGAATATTCCATGTTTAAGATTCCAAGGCCTCAATTATCTAGCGAAATATTTGATTCTTCAAATCATTCAAATATTTTTCCTGGGCTTTGAAGAGCTTCAAAAGCATGGACTTAAAAAGTTATCACAACTTTGAGCCTTGCGAATATTTTTAGATTGAGGCAACCTATGCATAACGTAGATAGTTGAAGGGTTGGAAAAGGTACTGGCATTTGATTCAAGATCCCTCAATTTAAAAAAAAAACGGCCATCTACCTTTGTGGACAACCCCATTCAGCTAACAATGGATTTCTAAATTATTAATTTTTCTGTAAA
Organism: Ochlerotatus camptorhynchus; assembly: GCF_037179485.1. NCBI lineage: Eukaryota > Metazoa > Arthropoda > Insecta > Diptera > Culicidae > Ochlerotatus > Ochlerotatus camptorhynchus. The sequence continues at coordinate 3,654,575 of NW_027040919.1, read as the reverse complement.
TGTATTAATGGGGGAACTGGCCTCTCAGATGCCACTTTCGTCGCCTAGAGAACCAGCATATACCATAAGCTAGATGTTCGAGAATGCTCTGATAATCGCAATACAAGCAGAATTTCCAGGTCCAAGTGTTGCAGAACGTATATGAAAAACATACTTAAAAGCATTAGCTTTTATGGCTAAAGTCCATTATGACTATCGAATATTATGCCTAATGTCCATTATGCCTAATATATGTATGCCTAGTGTCCATTATGCCTAATGGGGTACACTCATAATGAACAAGAAACTTCGGCTCTGTAAAGTTAATTCGATTGAGCCTGATTAAATAAAATAATCAACAAAACAAAAAATGCATGATCACAACCACACTAGAAAATGGTTCCCTTTAAAGGAAGCCAAAAATTCACCGAAACACACCGAGCAACCGTGCAACTTATTTTGACACTGCATTGTATAACTTCATTCAAAGGATTCCGCCCGAAGTAACTCGACACCATTAAATGTATTCATCACCAACAACAGGGACAACAAGTGTGAAAAGTTCGAAAGTTGCTTGCTTCTTGCAGAAATATAAGAAATGACATCAGCTGTTCAGCCCCTCCCTCCCTCCTCACCACCCATGCAACGAAGAAGCTGTGCAACAGTTTTACAATCTTGACACTTTTCTGCTGCTTCCCATCCCCATTTCCTGGTTGACTTCCAGCGCATTCACAGAAACAACCCTGAAAAACTTTTTTCCCTTGTAGATGCACAGTTCCATTGTTGTGACAGTTTTTTTTTCTTCCTTCGCCATTCTTCTTCATGTAAGGATAACCCCCCCGCTTCCTCATCTCTCGAATGTGACACAATTGTGTCTCGAGAATCTCCACAGCAAGCCATTTGCCGGAAAAGCGAGAACAACGTGCATTCTTCAACGTCAGAGAGAGAGAGAGAGAGACGGAAAGAAGTCGGGACGGTTATTGGATTCCCTCTTCTAAAACTTTAAAGAAAGAACACCGAGAGGAAGCCGAAGAAAACTGGCGATGAAAAGCTATACAAATAGACACGAACCGGTTCTTGAAGCAAGGAGGGGCCTCTTGAGAGAGTGATTCAAAAGCAGTAATCGGAGAAGGAGAGGATATTAATCGCAACTGAAACTATCGGGGCAGTGATTGCGAAACTTTGTTGCTTTGTCGGAACAGAGCCGGCAAAAGTGCGTAATGAGTTTTTCAAATTGCTTCCCACAATCCCAAGGCAGCGACGAAGACGACGATGACGATGGTTTCCTCAAGGAAAGCATAGCGATGGTGCGGAATTTCCAATCCTCCGGCTGCCAGAAGGATATTTGCCGGTACGTTGAACGAGCATGGTGAAATCGATTGATTATGGCAATGATTTGACGAGGAGCTGGAGTTCGTGGAATTTTCCCTCCGTCCGTTCGTGCCATGCAGAGTCGGATGGCATTCACTTGGTAAATTGGGGGATACTTGGAAGCAGAAGTGCGGAAGTAGCTACAGCAGAAGGATGGTGGAGTTAATTTTAGCTTCTGGTGAAAATTGGCTGAATAGTTTGGTGAAGTTATTTCCTGTCAAAGCGTTGACAAACGAGCGAGGAACACCTTTTGGCAGTTTCTGGGAAATCGAGAATGGAATGTGATTCGGTTGGGAATTTACTGCTTATCCAGGTGATGATGTGATTTGCTGGAAATTATGCTGATTGGAGGAAAAGTAGCTCCAATTGCTATAATTATTATAAATCCTAAGGATTTTAAAACTTGGCCTTTAAGGGCTTCAGATTATGTTGAACACTTGCTTAATAGAACAATCAACTAAATTCAATCCCAGTCGGCACTGCAAGGGATGTTCTGAAGCATAACATCTCTGATCACGCCTTCGGAAGGGAAGTAAAGCCGTTGGTCCCCGGTTCATTAGTTGATGGGTCAATAGGTAGGGTCCATGTGTGGGAGCTGCCTCCCTGGGATCGGTAGCATTGGTGCTCAGCATGGAAAACAAGATCGACGGAAAACCAATAAAGGGAAAAATATGTATATATATATTTACGGGGGGTCATCAATACAGGGTCATGACTCACTAAAATTGTTGTATCCGATGGAATATTCTGAGTCAAATCCAATGAAATTTCTCTGAAATGTTCCAACATTTTCCTAATGTTCATGAAACATTCGTGGAGTTCTCGGATCTTCCCTAAAGTTCCATGGACTTCTTAGAAGATCACGAAGTTTTTCTGAATATCTCTAGACTCTATTTTTATCTAAAATTATTTGAAGCTTCCCAAAGTTCTGGGAAGAACTTTCCTGGAGTTATGGGAAGAACTTTTCACAAGTTCCTGGAAGAACATGCCAAAATTTAAGAAAAGTTCATCCTTTAAGTATTAGGAAGAAGTTCAAAGGAGTTCTGAGATGAACTTCCTTCAAGTTCTGCAAAGAACTCCCCTCAAGTTCTTGGAAGAAATTTCGTCAAGTTCTGGAGAAAAAAATTCTATCAAGTTTTAGGAAGAGAATCTTCAACATTTAGGAAAGAATTTTCTGAAGTTGTGTGAGGAACTTTTCTGAAGTTCTGTGAAGAAGATTCCCTAGCAGCCCACTTGGTGCAAAATGGTTGAGGTACAATCAAGTTGCTGTAAGATCCTGCCACACCTTTGTGCTGCTTGGGTTTATGAAGTTCATTGAAGAACTTCCCTAAAGTTTTGAGAAGAAATACCATCAATTTCTGGGATGAACTTCCTCAAGTTCTACGATGAGCTTCCCTGAAGTTCTGGGAAGAACTTCCCTAAAGTTCTGGAAAGAACATCCTTGGAGTCGTGGGGCCTCTCTTAGCTCAGTCGGTAAAGGCGCAGCTACAAAGCAAGACCATGCTGGAGGTGGCTGGGTTCAATTCCCGGTCCGGTCTAGGAATTTTTCGGGTTGGAAAATTTTTCGATTTCCCTGGGCATAGTAGTATGATTGGACTTGCCACACAATTATTCCAATGCAAAAATGGTACAGGCATCGAAAGCTCTCAATTAATAACTGCGGAAGTGCATCTTAGAACAAGTTAGAAGTTGAAAGCACGCAATAAGCTAATATGCGATATGCAATAAGCTTGAAATGCGAAGAAGAAGAAGAAGAAGATCCTTGGAGTCGTGAAAACTTTTCCTTAAGTCCTAGGAAGTACTTCCTTGAAATTCTCTGAAAAATTTCTTTAAAGTTATGAGAAGAACTTCTTCTTAAGTTCTAGGAATAACTTCCCTTGAATTGTGGGAAGTAGTTCCCTAAACTTGTAGTAAACACTTTTCTCAGGTACTGAGAAGAACTTCCCTAAAGTACTGGGAAGAACATCCTTGGAGTCGTGGAAGCTTTTCCTTAAGTTCTAGGAAGTACTTCCTTGAAATTCTCTGAAGAATTTCTTTAAAGTCCTGAGAAGAACTTCTTCTTAAGTTCTAGGAATAACTTCCCTTGAATTGTGGGAAGAAGTTCCCTAAACTTTTAGCTAACACTTTTCTCAGGTACTGGGAAGAACTTCCCTAAAGTACTGGGAAGAGTATCCCTTAAGTGCAGGGAAGAAATTTCCTAAAGTTCTGGGAAGCAGTTCCATGAAATTTTGAGAAAACTTCCCTCATGCTGTGGGATGATATTAATGGAGAAACACTTTTCTAAGGTTCTAGAATGAACTTCCCTATAGGTCTGGGTAGATCTTTTATAAAGTTCTGCAAAGAACTTCAATCAAGATATGACAAGAATTTTTCTTAAGTTCTTTTAAAAAATTCCCTAAAGCTCTTGGAAGAACTTTCATAGTTTTGGAATGAACGTCCCTAAAGGTCATGGAAAAACTTCCCTGAAGTTTTTTGAAGAACTTTAGTGAAGTTTTGGAAAGAATTTCCCTGGAGTTCTGGGAAGAGCATTTCTGAAGTTCTGAGAAGGACTTTTCTGAATTTTTGGGAAGAACATCTCTTAAGTTCTGGGAAGAGCTTCTTTGAAGTTTTGAGAAGAACTTCCTTGAGATTCTGGGAAGAACAGCGCTATAGTTCTGATAAAAATTTCCCTCGACTTCTGGGAAAAATATTTGTAATATTCAGGGATGAACTTTCTTTCAAATATGGGAAAACTTGCCTCAAGTTGTGGATAGAACTTTTCTGGAGTTCTAGGAATAAATTTCTCGAAGTTTATTTCAGGATTATGTTTTCAAGTCTTCAGGTTGACCAGGTTTTATTCTGAAGAATTTGAACTGTCCAGGAATTTAAATAGCGTCTCTCAGATATTTATCCAATTATGATCAGATGCTCAGAGATTTCTCTGAAATCCTCATGATATTTTTTTCAAGTTTTCAGGTTCATCAGGTATTATTCTGAAGATCTTCAACTGTCCAACAATTTAAACCAAGTATCTCTTTTTTAACCCATCCATAATAGGATGATCAGAAATAAGGCCTCCTTGAAGTCCTCAGGATTTTTCTCAAGACCTTGATCCGGTATTATTTTCAAGATTTTTTTTTTTTTGAAATCCGCAGACTTCCCTGTTACTTGCACAGATTTTCACAAGTTTGTAGAATTTTCCTGGTAGAAGCAGACTGTACTGAAGTTCTCAGAATTTCGGTGAAGTTCACCGCCTTTATTGAAGTTAACAAAATATTTTTGAAATCCTCAGAATTTTCCAGAAATTCGCAGACGTTCTTGACTTAAGTAAAATGTTCCTGAAGTTCGTAGAGTTACTTGAAGATCACAGGCTTCTCTAAAGTTTAACATTTTTCCTGAAATTTCCAAAAAATTCTGGACTTTCTTCAAATTCGCAGAATTTTCCTGGAGTTCTTGAAATTTTGCTTATCTTTTCAAAACTTTTTAGTGGTTTGCAGAATTTTCCAAAAAAATTCAGACTTTCTTGAATTAAGAACAATTTTCTTGAAGTTCATAGAGTTAATTGTTTTGTCTGCGCCGGTGGTGTAGTGGTAAGCGTGATTGCCTCTCACCCCAGCAGGCCTGGGTTCAATCCCAGTCAGCGCCGCCGGGATGTTCTGAGGCATAACATCTCTGATCACGCCTTCCTTCGGATGGGAAGTAAAGCCGTTGGTCCCCGGTTCATGAGTTGATGGGTCAATAGGTAGGGTCCAGGTGTGGGAGCTGCCTTCCTGGCACGTCGGTAGCATTGGTGCTCAGCACGGAAAACAAGATCGACGGAAAAAAACAAACCAAAGGAAAAAAATAGAGTTAATTGAAGTTCACAGACTCCCCTAAAGTTCCCAGATTTTTCTTTTAGTTCGCAGAATTTATGTGAAGTTTGCTGAACTTTCCAAAAATTGACTGAATTTTTCTGAAATTCGCAAAAAATTTCTTGAGTTCTTGAAATGTTTCTAAACTTTTCAGAAGATTACAAAATTTTCAAAAAATGAGGCTTTCTTGAATTAAGTACAATTTTCTTGAAGTTCATAGAGTTAATTGAAGTTCACAGACAACCCTGAAGTTCCCAAATTTTTCCTCAAAATTTGCAGAACTTTCAAAAAAAATCTTAACTTGCCTCAAAGTCGAAGAATTTTCCTGGAGTTTTTGAATTTTTAGATCTTCTCAGAAGTTTGCAGAATTTCTTGAAATTCGCAGACTTTATGAATTGAGCAAAAATTTTCTGAAGTTTTTAGATTTTTCCTAAAATTTGCAGAATTTTTGTGAAGTTTGCAGAACTTTCCAAAATTCGCTGAACTTTTACCAAATTCGCAGAATTTTTCAGGAGTCCTTGAAATTTTTCTGAACTTTTTAAAACTTTTTAAAAGTTTGCAGAATTAAAAAAAACGATGGCAGATCTTCTTGAATTAAGTACAATTGTCTTGAAGTTCGTAGAGTTATTTGATGTTCATTGACTCCCCTTAAGTTCCAATTTTTTTCCAGAAATTTGCGGAATTTTCGTGAACTTTGCAGAACTTTGGAAAAAAAATCTGAACTTGCCTTAAAGTCGAAGAATTTTCCTGGAGCTCTTGATTTTTTTCTGATCTTTTCAGAAGTATGCAGAATTTCCTAAAAATCGCAGACTTTTTGAATTAGTTAAATTTTTCCTGAAGTTCGCAGAGTTTCTTGAAGTTTCCAGATTTTTCCTGACATTTGCATAATTGTCGAGAAGTTTGCAGAATTTTGGTGAAAATTCAGAACATTCCAAAATATTTTAGACTTTCGTTAATTTAGTAAAATTTTCCTGAAGTTCGTAGAATTACTTGAAGTTGCCAGATTTTTCCTGAAACTTGCAGAATTTTCCAAAAATTTGCTGGACACACATCAAATTTGCAGTGTTTTCCTGGAGTTCTTGAAATTATGCTTAACTTTTCAAAACTTTTCAGAAGTTCGCAGAATTTTCCAGAAAAAATGCAGACTTTCTTGAATGAAGTAAAATTTTCTTGATGTTTGTAAAGTTAATTTAAGTTCACAGACCCCACTGTAGTTCCCAGCTTTTTCCTGCAATTTGCAGAATTTTCGTGAACTTTGCAGAATTTAAGAAAAAATTTTGAACTTTCCTCAAAGCCAAAGAATTTTTCTGGAATTCTGAATTTTTGCTCTGAACTTTTCAGAGGTTTGCAGAGTTTCATGAAATTTGCAGACTTTTTTAATTAAGCTAAAAATTTCCTGAAGTTCTCTTATTTTTCTTGTTATTCGCAGAATTTTTGTGGAGTTTGCAAAACTTTCCAAAAATTTACCGAATTTTTCTGAAATTCCCAAAAATTTTCTGAAGTTCTTGAAATTTTTCTGAACTTTTCAAAACTTTTTAGAAGTTTGCAGAATTTATTAAAACTTTCCTGAAGTTCGTATAATAACGTGAAGTTTCCAGAATTTTCCTGAAGTTCGCAGAATTTTCGAGAAGTTTGCAGAATTTTCCAAAAATTTGCTGGACTTTCCTTAAAATTCGGAGTATTTTCCTGGAGTTCTTGAAATGTTTTAAGAAGTTTGCAGAATTTTCCAAAATAATGCAGACTTTCTTGAATTAAGTAAAATTTTCTTGAAGTTCGTAGAGTTGATTGAAGCTCACATACTCCAATGTAGTTCCCAGATTTTTTTCTGAAATTTGCAGAGTTTTCGTGAACTTTGCAGAATTTTCGAAAAAAATTCTAAACTTTCCTCAAAGTCGGAGATTTTTCCTGGAAATCTTGAATTTTATCTGAACTTCTCAAAAGTTTGCCGAATTTCCTGACTTTTTGAATAAGTTAAAATTTTCCTGAAGTTCTCAGATTTTTCTTGTCATTGGCAGAATTTTTGTGACGTTCGCAGAACTTTCCAAAAATTTGCTGAACTTTTCTCAAATTCGCAGAAGTTTGCTGGAGTTATTGAGATTTTCTTAACATTTCAAAACTTTTCAGAAGTTTGCAAAATTTTAAGCCTTTTTTAAACTAAATAAAATTTTCCTGAATTTCGAAGAGTTTCTTGAAGTTGCCAGATTTTTCCTAAAATTTGCAGAATTTTTGTGAATTTTGCAGAAGTTTGGTGAAAACTGTAGAACTTTCCAAAAAATTGTAGACTTCCAATAAATTAAGTAAAATTTTCCTGAAGTTCACAGAGTTTCTTGAAGTTTCCTAACATTTGCATAACTTTCGAGAAGTTTGAAGAATTTTGGTGAAAATTCAGAACATTCCAAAATATTTTAGACTTTCGTTAATTTAGTAAAATTTTCCTGAAGTTCGTAGAATTACTTGAAATTACCAGATTTTTCCTGAAACTTGCAGAATTTTCCAAAAATTTGCTGGACATACATCAAATTTGCAGTGTTTTCCTGGAGCTCTTGAAATTATGCTTAACTTTTCAAAAGTTTTCAGAAGTTCGCAGAATTTTCCAGAAAAAATGCAGACTTTCTTGAATGAAGTAAAATTTTCTTGATGTTTGTAAAGTTAATTTAAGTTCACAGACCCCACTGTAGTTCCCAGGTTTTTCCTGCAATTTGCAGAATTTTCGTGAACTTTGCAGAATTTTAGAAAAAATTCTGAGCTTTCCTCAAAGTCGAATAATTGTCCTGGAATTCTGAATTTTTGTTCTGAACTTTTCAGAAGTTTGCAGAATTTCCTGAAATTCGCAAACTTTTTGAATTAAGCTAAAAATTTCCTGAAGTTCTCTGAGTTTTCTTATTATTCGCAGAATTTTTGTGAAGTTTGCAAAACTTTCCAGAAAATTTACCGAATTTTTCTGAAATTCACAAAAATTTTCTGGAGTTCTTGAAATTTTCTGAACTTTTCAAAACTTTTCAGAAGTTTGCAGAATCTATTAAAACTTTCCTGAAGTTCGTAGAATTACTTGAAGTTTCCATATGTTTCGTGAAATTCGCAGAATTTTCGAGAAGTTTGCAGAATTTTCCAAAATTTTGCTGGACTTTCCTCAAATTCGCAGTATTTTCTTGGAGTTCTTGAAATTTTGCTTAATTTTTCCAAACTTTTTTTGAAGTTTGCAGAATTTTCCAAAACAATGCAGGCTTTCTTGAATTAAGTAAAATTTTCTTGAAATTCGTAGAGTTCATTGAAACTCACAGGAGTCTGTGGAGTCACTGTCGTTCCCAAATTTTTCCTGAAATTTGCAGAATTTTCTTGAAACTTGCATAATTTTCGAAAAAAATTCTGAACTTTCCTCAAAGTCGAAGAATTTTCCTGGAATTCTTGATTTTTTTTCTGAAATTTTCAAAAGTTTTCAGAATTTTCTGAAATTCTCAGACTTTTTGAATTAAGTTAAAATTTCGTGAAGTTCTCAGATTTTTCCTGTAATTCCCAGAATTTTTTCAAAGTTTGCGGAGCTTTCCAAAAATTTGCAGAACTTTTTCAAATTCACAAAATTTTTCTGGAGTTCTTGAAATTTTCTGAACATATCAAAACTTTTCAGAATTTTCCAGAAATTTGTAGCCTTTCTTAAATTTAGTAAAATTTTCCTGAAGCTCGTAGAGTTGCTTGAAGTTCCCAGATTTTTCCTGAATTTTGCATAATTTTCGAGAAGTTTGCAGAATTTTGGTAAAGTTTGCTGAACTTCCCTTAAATTCGCAGAATTTTTCTGGAGTTTTTGAAATTTTTCTGAACATTTCAAAACTATTCAGATGTTTGCAATTTTTTCCAGAAATTTTTTAGACTTTCTTGAATAAAGCAAAAATTCTTTAGTTCGTAGAGTTTAATGAAGTTCAGAAACATCCCTGAAGTTCCCAGATTTTTCCTGACATTTTCAGAATTTTTGTGAAGTTTACAAATTTTTCAAAAATTTGCTGATTTTTGCTCAAATTCGGAACATTTTTCTGGAGTTCTTGAAATTTTTCTGAACATTTCAAAACTTTTTAGAAGTTTGCAGAATTTTCCAGAAATTTTCAAAATTTAAAAGAAGTTTGCAGAATTTTCGTGAAGCATGCAGAACTGTTCAAAAATTTGCTGTATTTTCCTTAAGTTCTTGAAATGTTTCTGAACTTTTCAAAACTTTTCAGAAGTTTGCAGAATGTTCAGAAATTTGTTGACTGTCTTTAATTAAGTTAAATTATCCTAAAGTTCGAAGAGTTACTTAGAGCTTTTCAAAACTTTCGAGAAGTTCAAAGAATTTTTCAGAAATTCGAAGACTTTTAGCATTGAGAAAATTTTTCCTGAAGTTCGTAGAGCTACTTGAAGTCCACAAACTTCCCTGATTTTTCCTGAAATTTGTAGAGATTTCGTTAAGTTGCAGAGTTTTCCAAAAAAATTGCTGAAATTTCGTCAAATTCGCAGAATTTTCCTAGAGATCTTAAAAATTTTCTAAAATTTTCAAAAAAATTCAGAATTTTTATGAAGCCACCGTTCTGCGCTGAAATAGGCAGAATACTTTTGAAGTTTGCAGAATTTTCCAGAAATTCTCGGACTTCACATAGGTTCTTACATTTCCGTGAAGCTCACAGACTTTCTATAAATTAGTGCAATTTTCTGAAGTTTCAAAAAGTTTACAGACTTCCTTGAAGTTCTCGGACTTTCCACAGAATATTCCCAAAGTTTGCGGAACGTTCCAAAAATATTCTGGACTTACCTAAAGCTCTCAGAATTTTATTCGAAGTGATAAAAGTTTTGAGAATTTTTCCAAACATTTCAGCAGTTTATTAAAGATTCAGTTTTCAAAATATTCCTAAGGTTCCCTGAAGTTCGTTGAACTTTCTTGATGTTACCAGAAGTCCGTAGATATTTTTTCAATCTCACAGAATTTTCATGTAGATCTTTAAATTTTTCTTATTGCCATAAAATTTTCCTAATGGCTTAGAATTTCTTTGGAGTTTGCAGAATTTTTCCAAAAGTTAGCTGCAGTTCGCAATATTTAATTATAGATTTAAGACCCTTCTTGTAGTTGTGCATCGTACTGAAGGACCTCACAGATTTGGTTTAATTATGCTCAAGGAAAAATTTACCTGAAGTTATTTGACGAACTTTACTGAAGTTCTGGAAAGAACTTCCCTGGAGCTCTGGGAAGAGAATTTCTGAAGTTCTAAAAAGAACTTATTTGAAGTTCTGGAAAGAACTTATTTGAAGTTCTGGAAAGAACTTTTTTCAAGTTCTGGATAGAACTTCCAATATGTTTTGGGAGCTTTCCTGAAGATTTGGGAATATCTTTTTCGCAGATCTGGAAAAGACTTTTCAGATTTTTTAGGAAGAATATCTCGAAAGTTCTGGAAAGAACTTCTTTGAAGTTTTGGGAAGAGCTTTTCTGAAGTTTTGCGAAGAAATTCCTTGATATTCTGGGAAGAACATCGCTAAATTTCTGGGAAGAACTTCTTTGAAGTTTTGGGAGGAACATCCCTAAAGTTCTGATAAGAATTACCCTGGAGTTCTGGGAAATCTTTTTCTAATATTCTGGCAAGAACTTTGCTTCAGTTCTGGGAAAAACTTTTTCTGGGGAAAACTTGCCTCAAGTTGTGGATGGAACGTTTCCAGAGTTATGGGAGAAATTTTCCCGAAGTGTATTTAAGAATATTTTTTCAAGCCTTCAGGTTGATCAGGTTCTATTCCGAAGATCTTCAATTTGAAATTGTTAACATAATTATTTGAGAGTAAGCTGCCTTCTTCGAATTTTGAAGAATTTTCCTGAAATATACAGACTTCCTTGAATCTTTTAGAGTTTTTCTGAAGTTCGTAGACTTCCTTTAAGATACAATTTTCTTAAATTTGTAAACATGTTCCGAAGCAAGCTGAATTTTCCTAAAGTTCACTAAAGCTCCTGAAGTTTACTAAACCTTGATGTTGTTCTCAGAAACATCCTGAAGTTCGTAAATGTTTTAGCATGTTTATAGAACGTTCCGGAAGTTCACAGTTGACTATGAAATTTACAGTTTTTTTAGGAGCACAGACTTCCTTGATATTTTCAGAGATTTCCTGAAGCTTATTGAATTTTTTTGGAATAAGCAAAAGTTACCAGTATTTTTCCAGAAGTACCCTAATAAAAAATCATCGAAACAATTTGTGGAATAGTTCTATTATTTGGGTTATTGTTACGTTATGGTATTATTTTATTAGGGATCGCTTACTTCACTGAAGTTGACAGTATATTATTGAAGATATCCCTCAATTCCGAAGTTCATAGACTTCCCTTAAGTTCACAGACTTCTATGGAATTCCCAGATTTTTCCTGGAATTTTAAGAACTTTCCTGAAGTTCTCAGTATTTTTCAAAAGATTGTTTAACTAACCACGTTGCACACAAGCGTATTCTTATCAAGGGGGGGGGGGGAGGTGGCTGTCAAATACGAACAATCATCGCCTACCTCGCATAACTGGTTCCAAACGTAAACAAGCCATAAGAAACCTACAGCGCTTGTTTGCGTTTGGAACCAGTTTCATACAAGATGATCAGTAGGCTGATTTGACAGCTCGTCCCCCTCCAGATTCTTATTGCATTTTGCTTCCGAGGTTGATGTCTTCGCTTCGCTCAAATTTTGACCTAGTGGCAACTATCCATTATTGCTGTATGGTCCATATAGTGTATAGTATCAAGCATTACTGACTGACAGCTGACAGATGCAAAAGTCATAATGACATATTTTACAACATATAAGGGGTTTCAATAAACGACGTAGTTGGGACCAATAGGGTTGTCCATAATTCAAATGATAAACCAATCAAAAATCGTTAGTTTTCTATTGAACTAGTAACTTGCAAGCATCTTGAATAGCGAGAGATAAAAGTCATCTACATATCTGTCATCCACATTGCATCTAATGCTAGAAAATCAAAGAAAGAAACTCGAAACTCACCCGACAGAAATAGATCCTGGAGTGCCTGCACCGATTGGCACAGCAGCGCCCATCCTTCCGGTTGACTGATCCGCTTCAGGGCCACCACATCCGCCAGGGTAACGTAGGTGAGACAGTAGCCACCGGTTCGACTGCGTTCGCCACCGTCACCACCTCGATTCAAAGTGTTTCCTCCTCCATTGGCACCACCACTTCCAGCACTACTGCTACCAACAGCCGAAGCTGGTCTCGATGGTTGTTGTTGTTGCTGTTGTTGTTGTTGTTGTTGTTGCTGCTGTTGTTGTTGTTGCTGCTGATGGTGCTGCTGCTGTTGATAATGGTAGTTGATATTGTGTTGCTGTTGCTGTTGCAGCTGATGTTGATGATAGACCTGCTGCTGTTGTTGGTAGTGATGCCGTTTACTACTACTACTGTTACTATTACTATTACTACTACTATTACTAGCACAGCCTTGTTGATTCTGATGCAGTTGTTGTTGTTGATGGGATTGCTGTTGTTGCTGTTGTTGTTGATGTTGTTGTTGATGTTGTTGTTGCAGTTGTTGGTGCTGTTGTTGTTGTTGCTGTTGTTGGTGCTGTTGAAGATGGTGCTGGTAGGTTCCGACGGTGCCTACTATTGCCGTGGCAGTCGTGGCCGTGGAGGACGCGGTCGAAGCTCCCGACCTGGTACTCCGGAGCGAGTCACGGTCATCGTTGCTGCTGTAGTGTTCGGTTGGCTGTTTCCGTTGCTGTTGAAGCTGAACACGGGTCGTAGCCAGCTCTAGGAATTCCGAGCGCAGTGCCTCGATCTGCTTGGACTGAAGGTCGAACTTGCCATTATTGTCACTGCTCACTGCTGCAACAGCCGGAATACTGCTAATATTGTTATACTTATACTGAAGATAAGGCCCCCGCGGTAAAGTGTTATTCGTATAGGCACCGTAAGTGGGTCTCGGCCCGGCCTTAAGCGGTTGTTGCTGTTGCTGACTCGGTTGGCCGCTCTGGTAGACAATCGGCCTTTGCTGTTGTTGTTGCTGTTGCTGTTGTTGATGTTCTGAAAATTGTTGCTGTTGATTTTGATTGTGGCTCTTCTTCAGTCTGCTGCTGCTGTGGTGGTGGTGCGGGGCGGCGTCTGGCACTGCCACTAGATTCGATAATGAGCTCGATGACGATGAATGCGGTAGGGAGACTCGTATCGCCGTATTGGAAGAGACTCCCCCCGGTCCTGCAAGAGTGGGATAGAAGAGATGCTGCTGCTGCTGCTGCTGCTGTTGGAGTTGATGCTGTTGCTGATGATGATGATACTGCTGTTGATGTCGATGGTGATGACCACTGGAGGAGGGCCTTGGCAATGTGGCAGCATGTGTTCCTGATGACGACGACAACGACGTTGTGGACGACGTGTGATACATTCTGTGGAGTGGAACAAGAGAAAGAGAACGGGATGGTTAGAGCGAATTAGTGCTAAAGTCGTTAATTAATCATCATCACAGTTTCCGACGTCGTCGACGTCGTCGTTGGGTGATGGCAAGTTTTGACGGCGATGATGAGATGGGAAGGTGGGAGAAGAAAAGTGAGATCATTTATCTCTTCAGATGTCGTGTGCTAATTGAAAAGATTGGTTTGTTCAAGGAGAATTGCGTGGATATCCCAGAATAATGGTGGAAATTTGTGTAGGTGGCTCCCTTACTGGCTGTTAATGGTAGAATGGGTGGCTAATTAATTGTGAAGTTAGGTTGGGATAGAAGCCAATCATAGTTCGTCTGGAAAATGTGAGCAATTTAATTAGATTCTGTCGGGGGATGGCAATATGACAGGTTAAGATTATTAGTGATTACATACTTTGGGGTCTGTCAACTCAAACGAATTATACGGTCAGAAGGCTTAAAGGGCAAATACAGTGCGCTATTTGATTACAGCTCAAGACTAATTATGGTTTGACGAGTTTTTGAACAAGTTTGAGAAGCTGTGGGTTGGGTTTTAAAGTCTTCAGGAGCATTCGTCTAATGTTTTTTTATGCAAGTACATGCTCAAACCTGCAGGACTTTATCAGAATCGCTGCTAGGAAAACTTTATGTGACAGGACTTCAACGAACGGTTTATGAGCCTTGTGTTTTTAAATCCATCGGGAGCATGTCCATCGATCTTCTGATGCTAGTCTGAAGAAAATGGGAAGCTCAAGACATTTCGGAAGCTGCTAGTGAGTAACTTTAAGAGAGTTTTCCCTAGTTGCACTGCAAACTTACAAGATTTACCGCTAGACCAATGGCTCTGGACACCGCTAGAATTCTTTGCATGGTATACTTAATCCTTCCATGACTTCACAGGTTCTTCTGAACTTAGCTTGGGATCAATTCATGGTCCATGTATGTCACTAGCTTCTTGACCTACGATCCTCTAGAACTTACTAGGTTCTTATGATGGTTCGAGACCCCTCCCCCTTCTGTAAGGGGGGGCTCCCATACAAATGAAACAGAAATTTTTGCATAACTCGAGAACTAATCAAGCAAATTGAACCAAATTAGGCATGTGGGGCGAGTGTGGGGGTATAAGGAGATAATCATAGGGGGTAGCCTCTTAGATAATAGGGGGGGGGGGGGGCTACGTACAATATAGCATGCTTTTTTTTAAATCGGCGCATAAACTCAAGCTAATATTGAATCCCGAGCAAGACCGGGCACACTCAGCTAGTGTCCGATAAAGGAGTAGGAGTTTTCGGATTAGGAATAGGAGTGAGGTTAGGGGAAGCATTATTGTTTTCTTCCTGAGTATTTGTCGTAGAATTGTCAGAAGCTACTTCGATAGCGCTGCCATGGAAAATTTAATCTCTTCACAGCGCGAAGTTGTTGCGTCTGTTAAGGAACTCTCAAGCTAAATTCCCACTTATTTTCGTGAACGTATTATCGGGCTTGCAACTTTGAAGTCAACTTGTAATTATCTAATCTTAGATTGCACTGCGCTTCTTTTCGAGTCCACCGAAAGAACCATGAGATCAAGCCATGAACGGATCTGGCCACCGAAAACCAGCATCGAAGGGAAGTATCCAGTGGTAGGGTGAATCATCTTATGATCGGATAAGAGAATATTGCACAATTTACGTTGAACCTCAGAACGCCTACAACCGAAAGACTTCAATTGAGATTTCATCGTCTGAGTTGAGCGCTCGGCCTGGCCATTAGTAGCTGGGTGTTAAGGAGCACTAAGCTTGTGGTCAACTGCATTGAATTTCAAGAATTTATCAAAATCTGCCGAAGTGAAATTCCCTACACGCACGAATCTTAGTCTCAGTGGTCATGTTCTTGACCACGTGAACCTCAGGCCACTTCGAAAAAATATCAATCGAGATCAAATAGTAGAAACCCATGAATGGACTCGCATAGTGCGCATGAACTCGTTGAAACGGTTCTGATGGTGCTTCCCAACAATACATTGCAATGGAAGGAAACCTTCGGTGGATTAGCTCTATTAGCCTGACAAGAAGTGCAATCCTTGACCAGATTTTCGATGTACTTATCTATGCCATCCCACCAACAGTATCCTCCAGCAAGCGATTTGATTCTAGAAATACCGAAATGCGTTGAATGAAGTTCATTCAGAACTTTCATTCGCAGCGATGGTGGTATGTTAAACACAACTACCACGCATGATGCAATCCTCGCAGTTTATGTCACGCAGTTTATGAATTCCGTCTTTATCGACCATGTAACCACAGTACTCCGATCAGAGAAGAAGTCGCACTTCTCACGATTTACTCGCAAATTGTACTTATCCACCCTCTTAAAAACTTCCTCTAGACTAAGTAAATGAGTTCTATCATCGGGACCGGTAATGCGAATATCATCTATAAAAACTGTAACACCTGGTATGCCTTGGAGTGACGAGGCTGGTGACGAAACAATACCGTACATGAGTCTGGTAGGACGAAACAAGCCTCTATGGGTACTCAAAGTAAGCAAGTCCCTATCTTCTGGACGAACTTCGAGCTGTAAATAGATCTAACTTAGAGAACCGCTCTACCCCTGCAACGGTTGCGAACAATTCAACAGTAGGAAGTGGGTGGTCATCTACGATCTAGTCATCTAGTTTCAAGCTGATCTTATAATCACCGCACAATCGTACCCTACCGCCAGCATTTTTCACTGGAACGACATGAGCGGCCCACCTTCTCCCAGATACCGTCACTCACGAACTTGTCGATCTCCGACTACTTCCCGAACCGCAAAAGCAGCCGATCTAGCCTTCACGTCCTTTGCTTTGTATCATGACGAACGTTCAGCGCAGCTTTTACACCTGAAATTTTATCAACCCGTTCATCGAAAACATGTGAGAATTTAGTGAACAAATCTTTCAACGCCGCCTTGGCGGTGGATTGATCCGTTGCTCCGCAATAAGAAACCGAATGAGTACCAGGTTTGAATACGCGGATGAAATCTAAATTCAACCAAGTAGCCAATCGCGGCCCAGCAGGGGGTGTCTGCTTGATTCCGGGACGTGCAGAGGTAATGTGAGTTCCTCACCATTAGCAACAACTTTTATCATCATCTTACCGAGTACACCGATATCATTATCGTAGTAACTTGCCAGTCGGGTAGTCGTGGGGAGAATGTCCAAGTCCGTAAAGGACCGTTTCTTGTCCTGTACCCTAATACCCCGTACAGACTATGGCTTATATCATCTAATATACGCTGTCTTGCAATGAGCACTCATGCTTCTAGTTTTCACTGGAAATGCTATATATTGCTCATTGCAAGACAGCCTATGATATAAGCCATAGTCTGAACGTACTATAAGGGACACGGGCGATCCGGTGTCGGCCTCAAATGTCAGCCTCTTCTGATGAAAGCTCGCTTTCTTGCGTTCACGATGGGCAAGGGTCCACACGGCGTCGGTGGTGATTTCTAATGCTGCCAGCGGAGGTTCCAGGGAGTGTCCACGGAGTTTTCTCGCGTTCTCAGTAGAGGAGGTTCTGAACGATTTTGGTGAAGGTTTCCGATTCAGCCGGCAGAGGTTCCAGGGAGTTTCGACGGACTTTTCTCGCGTTATCGGTGGAGAAGGTTCCGCACAATTTCGGAAATCTTTGCGAAATTTTCTCGTGTTTTTGGTGGAGGAGCTTCCGCATGATTCCGGTGGAGATGTCCGATGCTGCCAGCTGAGGTGGAGCAGGTTCAGTGCGATTTCGATGTTGGTAGTGGAATTTCCGGAGGGAGCTTCTGCACGATTTCGTTTGAGATTTTCGGTGCTGCCGGAGGAGGTAGCAGGGAGTTTCTCGTGTTTTTTTTTTTTAATTTAACATCGTTTGTTTGTGCTGTAATTGAGTGTTAAGTGTTCATGAAATTGTGCTACAGTGGATTCTCTCCCGGGAGCCCGGTTCTCCGAGTTCGGATGCCACACTTTCGGCGTATAATGCGTGATAATTTTTGCACCATCGTACAAATAAGGTTCCCGTTTCACATGTACATACAATGCCTTGGTTTTCTTTGCATACACGTAACCTATAGCACCGTAGTAGGCTGTGTATAAAAGAAAATTATTTTCTTAGTTTGACAGTTGCACCATGACGAAGTGGCAGCGTATTCGTGATTTGTCCCTCACGCAAATGTTGCAAAAAGACATTTCAATCGCCGTGGGAGTGTCCAGGTGGACCGTCAAAAGGGTTTTAGACCGAGAAAAGAAAGGACAACTATCCGCAAAGGTGGCCACAGGTCCTCCGAGGTCAGCTCGGGTTCCGAGGGTTATCGCTGCTATCAAAAGCAAGATTCGGGTGAATCCAGTGCGTTCAATAAGGAAAATGGCAAAGGAACACGGGATCAGTGACTTTACGGCACGGAAGATCGTAAAGGAAGATTGCGGGTCGAAGTCGAGGGCACGAAAAAAAAAACTTACATGATTACCAACCGCATCCGGGAGCAACGAGTCGAACGATGCAAGAAAATCTTGAACTTCCTTAAGCGAAAATATTCGGTAATCCTGTTCACCGACGACAGCATGTTTTCCGTCTATCCCGTATCAAATTCCAGAACCGACCGGTATAGTAGTTCTCTTCCGGTGAAAGACGTGGCCGACGAGCACAAGAACGCGTTATGATGTTTGGATTGGTGGCTTCCGATGTCGGAGATTGCGAGTGCTCTGAAGGATGCCTCGCTGGATAGGCCCAAAACTGGACGGGTGGTAGCTGGTGGCCGCAAACGGTTCCTGGGGAAAGCGCTAGACGCGAACCTCCTCCGCAATGCAAGAAAATTTGTTTCCGTTAAAGGAGGTGCTAGATTGAATAAAAAAAGTGCTATGTTTCGAATTAAATACCATAAATCACTTATCCTGCTAACACTGCCGGTGTACGGTGACGAAGTCAAGTTTCCGCTTTTCCATTTAACGGTATATATGAAAAGAATGACTGTAATTTTTTTTTGAATCAATTAACTCCTCCAGGTCTTATAAGGGAAGGTCACGATAATTTACCCTAAGTTTTCAATCGAAACTTATCGTTAACTCTTCTAGCGTCAAACTTAAAATGATTTAGACAATTTTATCAAAATAATGTAACACGGAATCTAGTTATCCGATTTATTATTTTCGTTCATATAACCATAAACTCTATCTATTGGCAAAGCCGTAATTTACTCCATATCTTTCTGGAGTAAAACCTAATTATTACATACCTGGAAAATAGATTTGATGGCATATTTCCTCTGAGCTCATGATTGTATGCAATTTAAGAAAAAAAAACGTGGAACTCTAGGACCACTTTTAGAAATAGGTGAATCCGGATATCCAGAAGGACGTTTTATGGCCACCGGGGATCGTATCAATAGGGAGCTGAAATATCATTTCTCAACTGAGGGTTCTTTACATTTTCAAAAAAATCACGGATCTCTAGGTCTACTTTCAGTAATTGACCTTGATTCCAGTGATTCCGGATATCCAGGGGACCGTTTTCTGGCTACCCGATAGCAGAATCGATTTAGTATGGCATATTTCCTCTATGTCCATGCTTGTATGCAATTTAGAAAAAAAAAACAACAAGGGACAGCCCTATGGGGTTGTACGCAATGGTGACGTAGGACTACGTGGTCTTATATAATAAATGGTAATGTGTATCTTTATTGAGCCAGGTATTAATCTGAAACATATTTTAATTATTTTCCTTACCTCATTTTTATATTTTGATTTTCTGTTCTATTTACTATCGTACAGATTTGTCGTACAAGCAGAAGCAATACTTTTGTGCTCGGAATCTGACGAAATATTGCTTGGAGCCAATGCCCATGATTGTGCTAGGTAATTTTAACATCGACCTCATGAACGAAGGGAACTTGAAGTTCGTCGAGTTCATGAAGAAATATTTGCACCTGGACATGGATCGTGAGTGGACATAATTTTCGCTCGCAACGTCCGCCTTGACAGTAAAAAGTATAACTCTTTCACGTTAAACCATCGCCCAGTTTTGTCACTTTTCGAGTTCTAGGCTCTTAACTCAGGGTGTTTATCATCGTTGCCAATCTGCACCGTACCGGAGTGTGAGCCTACAGCAAAGGCATGCTGTGTTCATCAGAACTCATCTGACAAATCAAACGGCCCTTTTCAGGGTTACGAAAATATTCTGGCTATTTGAATTTCTATCTTCTCAATGCAATTAGGCAGTTCTGTGTCAACCATATAAGATCACCATAAATACTTCTTTGTACGGCTACGCTGGACACGGGTTGACCCGGTGATTGGAAAGGCAGCGGTAGCCTTCATCGCTACGAGAAATGAGCACTCAGAGAGCCCAGTTGCTTCAGGATTAGAAAATTGGTTGCTACCGTTTTGCTGGTTCCAGGAATTTCATTCATGCCGAAATTAGTAGAATTACTAAACAGTCTCTTTTGAAATTAGTTGGTTGCCCTAACAAGGCCGTTTCAGATAGGGAAAATGACGGCGAACGGCGGACTTGGTAATACCCTGTAAGATACCACGGAACACAACTGGCTCCTCCTTTGCCGAGTCCTTAGCCTCACTTGCCACGTCCAGTCATTGTTTATGCTGTTGATGTTTCTTCGGGTAAGGTTGAAACGAATGTGACAAGAAATTCAAATTTTCGGCTTTTTATACCTACTCGAGGGTTTAATTATTCTTGTTGTTGTGCTCTTGTTCTTTTATCGTTTATGATTGGTTGAACATAGCAAAAGCATGTTATAAAATAAAATGGAAGTCAGAAAAAAAAACTTATTCAACAGATTGCATTCAACGCATCCACATCATACAATGGCCGCACCAAGCAGACCGCTCGTAAGTCCACCGGAGAAAAGGCTCTTCTCAAACAGATGGCCACCAAGGCCGCTCGCAAGAGCGCTCCAGCCACAGGAGGAGTTAAGAAGTCTCATCGCTACCAGCCAGGAACTGTCGCTCTGCGTTAGATCCATCGTTACCAGAAATCGACCGAGCTGCTGACTGCCTTTACAGCGTCTGGTCCGCCCAGGACTTCAAGACCGATCTGCGCTTCCAGAGCTCGGCCGTTAATGGCCCTACAGGAATCCAGCTGGCTCTTCGTATTTATGGTGAAAGCTCTAAATTTCTCCGTCGAAATCTAACCAAACCGGCCCTTTTCAGAGCCACTAAGAGATTCCATAAGAGAGTTGGGAAGGAAATTTCTGCTGCTTACAACTGATCGCATCACAGTGAATCCTGATCTTAAAATTGCAACCAGCAAGTGCCCTAGAACCAAAAGCGGTGCGATACTATGGCGATAACTGTAAGGGGCTTAGAAGCAGAAGGGTGAAAGCCAATTCTCTTTATCGATTTCCTCTTTTGTGATGACCATGGCTTCCTATTTCGCACTATTTCTGCTATGCTCTTCTATCATCCACAACAAAAAGCGTATCCATAAATGTGTTTGCCGTCGAGTTATCGTTATCTGACCGTGCACTTCGTAGTTGCTCCTCCGTGAATGACCAGAACTAATCCACTTGCACAGAGAACTACATAGATCTTCCATCTTCATCCATCTTCAATGTACAAGCACATTAATTCAATCTATAGATCAATTCACAGCGCCGGCCACGTCCTCAGGGTCTTTTGGGGGGAGGGAAGGATGATTAGTTCGACGTCCGGTTATTACTAGAGACCGAGAATACCTCTACATCTACATCTCCACGGCTGGCTCGGGAAGGTTAAAGCAGAATTTGTTTTTATTTAAATCTAGTGGGGATAGAATAAGGCAAAACGAAAAATTGCAAGGAAAGGGACAGGTCTGGGATTGAACTCCCTTCCTTCTGCTCAGTAAGCAAAAACGGTAACCACTGAACTACCAAACCTCGTCGTAATGCTACATCGACATGTTTCGTTAAGGAATGATACTATGATGACTGTGTTGGGGAAGCAGCGTATGCATGTACGTAATTGGTGTATTTGTTAGTTAATTCGACGTTTTTGGACAATGCTGGACATTCACCACTTTTTCAATAGTTTCTTGTTGAAGCGTAGCCATATGTCTGATCGATTGGTGATAAAATTATTGAAATTGGACCAGGAGCAGCTGAGTTATTAACGGTCAAAATCTTTCACAATTTTGTTTCATGTTCCATTTTCGGTTTCACAAAGTGTACCCCCATAAAGAAATCACAGACGTAGTCCTACGTCAACAATTGTGGGTCTCTAGGTCTACTTTTAAGAATTTACTTTTTTCCCGATGACTCCGGATATCCAGAGGACCTTTTTCTGGTCACTTGGTTACATAATTGATATGGTGAAGATATATTTCCCTTATGCTCATGATTGTATGAAATTTAGAAAAAATCGCGGATCTCCAGGTCTACTTTTAAGAATCGACTATTTTCCCAGTGATTCCGGATATTAAGAGGACCGTATTATGACCCCTTGGTAGCAGAATCGATATGTTGGTGTCGTATTTCCTCTATGCTAATGGTTATATGCAAGTTAGAAACAAATCCCGGGTATCTAGGTCTACTTTCTGGAATTGACTAGTTTCCCGGAGATTCCGGATATCCAGAGGACGGTTTTCTGGCCACTTGGTGGCGAAATCGATATGGGGATGGTATATTTCCTCTATGCTCATGATTGTTTTCAATTTAGAAAAAAACCGCGCAGCTCTAGGACTACTTTCAGACATTGACCATTTTCCCGGTGAATCCGAATTTCCACAGGGCCACCTTTCAAGAGTTTTATCGTTCCGATTGGCCACCCACAACTCGAATCGGTTCCTTGTCTGTTCCGTTCGAAAGTAGATAGTCATACCTTTCAAGTAGTGGCTCAATCTTAAGATGTGGTAAGCAAATTGCCGAGAACCAGCCATGTCAACTATGAATCGACACGCATTTTGCAGCCTTGGTACTTTCAGTAAGTTTTAATGGCTTGGGATCATGTCAGTGAATAACCAAAAGTTGAATTGTTTCAACCATGAATTTCGGAAAGGAAGTATCGACTTGATCCAGTTTGGAAGACATTGACGTCGCTTCATTTGAATAGTTTTTTGTTAAGGCGGTCGTAGTTTGGTGTGATGTAAGGGGCACGGTGGCCTTAGAGCGACCGTTTTTGTAAGAAATCGCGCGGTAACGCGAGTGCCGGTTTACCGGGAAAACAACCTCTCCCAGGAGACAGCGCGACCACCGGAACTAAACGACCCAGAACTGAAGACAGCAGTGCCACCGCATCGGCAGCAAAAAAGCTGCTGAGCAACAATCCGTTCTCCGCCCTGCAGAACGGAGCCCAGCCGCAGTCGGACCCTGAGACGGTGCCGAAAAAAGTGAAGTTGCCACCCTTCTATGTGAAGGGCTTCCCTCCCGGGCTATGAGAAAAGCTGGATTACTACATTAAAGAGGGCCTTCGTTGCACCATTCAACGGTGCATGGAAGGCTACAAACTGATGGTCTCGGCCGAAAATCACTACAACGCAGTCCAGGCCCTCTTGGACAGGATGAAGCTGGAGTACTTCTCCCACGACGTCGAGGCCACCAAGCCGCTGAAAGTGGTGCTGCGCGGGCTCCACGACATGGACACCACCACCTTAATGGACGAGATTAAGGCGAACGGCCTCAAGCCGGTCGAAATCCACAAGATGACCCGCAGCAAGGCCATCAAGTATCGTGACCAGCTCTACCTGGTCCATCTGCAGAAGAACTCAACAACCGTGAAGGATCTCCAGACGACACGCACTCTGTTCCACATCGTAGTGAAGTGGGAGCGGTATAAGCCGACCCACCGTGGCGTCACTCAGTGCTCGAACTGCCGTGAAGCCATAAAGATCGCCAACTGGAACGCTCGCTCCGTAGGGGCGAAAAACATTGAGCTTGCAGACTTCCTCCGCAAGCACGACATCGACGTGGGCCTTCTCACCGAGACCCACCTCAAGACCGGTGACAGCCTCTGGCTGCCCGACCACAGCATTGTCCGGCTTGATCGCACCAGCTCCAGGGGGGGCGGTGTCGCGGTCATCATCAAGAAAGGCATCAAGTACTGCACCCTACCCCACTACCGCACTTCCATCATCGAGTCCGTCGGCGTAGAGGTGGAAACATCGACCGGAAACGTCCGGTTCATCGCCGCCTACTGCCCCCGGCAATGTACCGTTAGCAATGGTACAGCACATCAGTTCAAGAACGACCTTGCCATCATAACCCGCACCAATGCCCGCTTCGTAATCGGAGGGGACCTGAACGCCCGGCACGAGACCTGACGAAACTACCAGCAGAACCAGAACGGCCGCCTATTATTCGACCATTCCCAGCATGGTCTCTATTCCGTCTGGTTTCCGGACGAACCAACCTTCACATCACCGGCGGGCAACCCATCGACGCTGGACCTGTTCTTGGCAAACACTGGATTAGCCAAGCCGGTTGCCGTCAACGACCTGAGTTCGGACCACCAACCGGTGCTGACCGAGCTGGGCTGCAACGTGGCCCCTGCACCGTGCCTGCGGAAGGACTACCATCGAGTCAACTGGGTCCAGTTTCGGCGCGTGGTCGACCGCCACATCGTCGACAACCCACCACTCGACACAGTGGAGGACATCGACCGGGCCCTGGAGGGTGTCCATCAAGCCATATCCGTGGCTGACGAAGAGTGCGTTCGACGAGTTCCTGTGAGGGGTAAGTTTCAAGCAATTGATTCCCACACCAAACTCTTGATTCGGCTCAGAAATGTTCGTAGACGCCAGTTCCAGCGAACTGGGGATCTGCAGCGTAAATACGAAATGGTCGATCTGAATCGGCAGATCGCTTCCAGAATGGTCTCAATCCGGAACGAGAGTTTCGGGCGGCTCGTTCAGAACCTGGACGACCATTCCAGACCATTCTGGAAGGTTGCCAAGGTGCTGAAGTCTCACCCCAAGCCCATTCCACCACTTAGAGTCAATGACGAACGGCTTATCACCAACGAAGAGAAAGCCAATGCGATTGGGGAGCACATTGCCCAGTCGCATTTGCTTGGCTCCAATATCCCAAGTCCACTCGAGAACCAGGTTGCGCAGTGCGTCCAGACGTTAGATTCCTCCCCTTGTGCCGTCTCTCCAGAGGAACGGATTACAGAGGAACAAATTTGCTCAGCGCTGAAACACAGTAAGAACATGAAGGCTCCCGGGTTTGACGGAATATTCAACCTAGAGTTGAAAAATCTCAGCGCGAGGGTGCACTCGCTGCTGGCTGCCATCCTCAACAGGTGCCTGGAGCTGCACTACTTTCCAAGCATCTGGAAGGTGGCAAAAATCATCCCGATCCGCAAACCTGGGAAAGACCCTTCACTAACGTCAAGCTACAGACCGATTAGCCTGCTCTCAGCGCTGAGCAAGCTGTTCGAAAAATTGATCCTCAGCCGACTAAACAAGTTTGTGGAGGAACATGACATTCTTCTTCCGGAACAGTTCGGGTTCCGCAAGGGGCATTCCACCAATCATCAGCTAGTGCAGGTGATGAATAACATCCGAAGTAACAAAGCTGTATCCAAGTCCACAGCCATGGCTTTGTTAGACGTCGAAAAGGCGTTTGACAATGTCTGGCACGACGGACTTATATACAAGCTTTGTAACTCTAACTTTCCACCATACCTTGTGAAAATCACCCGTAGCTTCCTCCAGCAAAGGTCGTTCAGGGTGTCGTTGAATAGTTCCCTTTCGGAACAATTTCCGATCCCAGCAGGTGTTCCGCAAGGGAGTCTGCTGGGACCACTGCTTTATAGCATCTACATGTCGGACATCCCTCCTCTAGGAGACGGTTGCGTGTTCTTCCTGTTCGCAGATGACACCGCGATAGCCGTCAAGGGTAGGATGCCTCGTGAAATTACGAACAAGCTCCAACGATGCCTTGACACCTTTACTGATTATTTATGCCACCACGTGGAAAATCAAAATCAACGCCTCCAAAACCCAAGCGATCATGTTCCTTCACAGACAATCGCCAAAACTTAAACCGTCTCCCTCCTGTACCGTAATAATGGATGGTACAAGGGTCGAGTGGTCCGCTGATGTTACTTATCTCGGGATGTTGTTCGATGAGAAGCTCCTGTTCCGCTCGCACATAGAGAAAACCCTAGCTAAGCGCTCCGCCTTGGTTAGGTGTTTGTATCCGCTCATTTGCCGCAGATCCCGCCTCTCAAGGCAAAACAAACTGGCTGTCTACAAACAGATCATAGCCCCCGCGATCTTCTATGCCGCCCCGGTGTGGGAATCGTGCGCTCAGACCCACAGGAACAAAATCCAGGTTGCACAGAATAGAGTGTTGAGGATGATCCTAGATCGTCCATTCGACACAAGAATAGCAGACCTCCATCAAGAGGCAGAAATTCCCAAAGTAGATTCCGAAATTGAGGATATGACAACCAAATTTATCCAAAAATGCAATCTTTCTGAACATGCTTTAATAAGCAATTTGTACATAGTAGGTTAAGTGTATATAGTAGAGTAGGTTAGTTTTAAGCTGTAAATAGTAGCATTCAGTAGTTTCTCTTCAAATTCTAAAAACAAAACGAATTAATCCCACCAGGTCGACCGTGTACTAAGTCTAGGACTAATTCTGTAAAACAAATTTTGAATTTTGCCCATACCTAAAGATGAAGAAAGCAATTAAATCACTTAGACAAATGTATATGGTAATCATCCAAGTCGAACTGAAATAAAGATCATTTAAACTAGCCTCAACTCATTTTCGCTTCGGGTGGCGGGTAAGCAGGTAGCAGCAGCAACAGTAGAAGCAGTAGGAAGGCGGTTCCTGTCAAGCATGCAGAGTTCGAGTGATGCACCTCGAACTTTGCGCGTCGTTCCCGTCGAGATTATTGGCTGCTGGTAGCGGCGTCGCCTCGATGGCGCAAGCGCTCCTTGCCTAAATGATAACTACAAATCTCGAATACTTTTCGGAAGGACATATCAGATTTTGTAGCCAACGAATGTTATCGTCGGTTTGGCATAACTAATAGCTCGCCCCGACATATACAATTCTCTGAATCACCACATAACTGAATTGCCACCTGTTGAGAAATTTCACTACCTCAAAGGATGCCTAGGAGGAGAGGCAACGGCACTCGTTGATCCTCTGAAGATTACTGCTGCCAACTATTCAATTGCGTGGGATACGTTGGTGAAACGTTATAATAACAGCAAACTTCTGAGAAAAAGGCAAGTTCAGGCGATGTTAAAACTACCATCTCTAGTCAAAGAATCAGTTTATGATCTACAACGACTGGTAGAGGGATTCGATAGGGCTATTCAGAACCTCGATCAAGTAGTAGATCCTGCGGAATACAAGGACTTGGTGTTAGTTGAGCTGCTCAGTTCCCGTTTAGATCCTACAACTCGGCGCGGTTGGGAGGAATTCACGTCTGCTAAAGACAAGGACACCGTCAAGGATTTGATGGATTTTCTTCACCGGCGAATTCAGATACTTGAATCACTACCAGTTAAAGCAGAAACACGACTGGATTCTACGCTACAGGAAAAACTAAAATCAGTCGTTCAGAGAGCAAGTCACAATGCTGTTCAATCCAATGGTGCAAAATGTGTTTCCTGCTCAGACATCCACGGTTTACACATCTGTCCTGTCTTCTTGAAGATGTCGATGTCTTCCAGGGAGTCATTTCTGCGTAGCAACTCTCTTTGTCGCAATTGTCTGAAACGTGGCCACATCGCTAGGGAATGCTCTTCAAAATTCAATTGCCGGAAATGCAAGGGTAGACACCACACCGTTATGTGCTTCAGTTTTAACCATAGTTCATCCGAACCTGGAGCAAACACAGAAGGCGCTAAGCTAATTTCAGTGATTTCAGATCCACAAGCGTCGACTTCAACTTCCACGACTACAGTATCATCTCACATGGCAAAGGTTACGTCGTCCCAGGTACTTTTGGCGACTGCGGTTGTTATTATTGAAGACAACCAAGGGTCACAATATCCTGCTCGTGCATTACTAGATTCTGATTCTGAGTGCAACTTTATCTCGGAAGGACTGAGTAAGTTGTTGAAGGATTCAAGTCAGAGAGTCGACATCTCGATCCAAGCTGTTGGACAAACAACGACGAAAATTACACGCAAGATTGCAGCTACAATCAAGTCAAGGATGACAAACTATTCAAGAGCCGTGGAGTTTTTAGTTCTGCCGAATGTTACCGCTTGTTTGCTTACTACAGTGCAGATTAACAGATGGGACATACCCGATGGAATCCATCTAGCGGACCCGGAATTCTTCCGCTCTAGGAAGGTAGACATAATTTTGGGAATCCAGGCGTTCTTCAGTTTCTTCCAGTCTGGAAAGGAAGTGTCTATGGGTGATGACCTTCCTACACTTACGGAGTCGGTTTTTGAATGGATCGTAACTGGTGAGATCTACACGCCGGTGGAAACTACAAGATTTTCGTGCAGTATTGCAATCTCGGATAACCTGGAGGAACTATTGTCTCGGTTTTGGTCCTGCGAAGATTTAGGAGCCGTTAACAACTACTCTCCAGAAGAAATGCACTGTGAGGAACAGTTCAGACGAACAGTACAAAGGGAAGTAGATGGTCGCTACACCGTAACTCTTCCTAAGGACGAACGGATCTTGGTACAACAAGGAGAATCAAAGGAAATTGCCCTGGAACGCTTTCGAAGCGTGGAACGAAGATTGTCAAGGAACCCGGATCTTCAAAAACAGTATTGTGCCTTTATGACGGAGTACTTGGATCTTGGCCACATGCGCAAGGTAGAGGATACGAATGAGGAAGTCGTCAAACGAGTCTTCTTGCCCCATCATCCTGTGATTAAGGAGTCAAGCACCACAACTAAGGTCAGGGTGGTGTTTGATGCGTCCTGCAAAACATCTACAGGCATCTCGCTAAACGATGCGCTGTTTGCAGGACAATTTACTCGTACGTCAAAACAATTGGCAGAGGATGAGCGAGCGAACTACCCATTAGCTGCTAAAGCCGTTGACGAAAACGTTTACATGGACGATGTGATCTCCGGAGCGGATGATATGGAGTCTGCTATTGAATTACGATGTCAATTGGATGCTATGCTACTTAGCGGAGGCTTCAGGTTGAGAAAATGGGCGTCAAATTCTCCAAAGGTGTTAGAGGACATTCCCAAGCAGGATTTGACACTACCCACTACGCATGGAATCGATTGGGACCAGGATGCAGAAGTCAATACCTTGGGACTTACCTGGCTTCCTCATTCAGACCGCTTTAAATTCCAATTCAGCATTCCACCACTCGTAGAAGGCCAGCATTTCCCAAGTAGGAAGGTACTCAGTATCGTAGCAAGATTGTTCGACCCTCTAGGACTACTGGGTGCAACTATCACGACTGCAAAGGTGTGTATGCAACGTTTATGGACTCTGGTAAACGAACGTAATCAAAGATTAGGCTGGGACGATCAACTGCCTGAAACGGTGGGTGAGGAGTTGCGCAAATATCACGAACAGCTACCGTCACTGAATACGTTACAGGTTGCACGGTGTGTCGTCGTACCCGGCGCAACCTCAGTTGAGTTTCACTGATTCTCTGATGCGTCGATATTAGCATATGGTGCCACAGTCTACGTGCGAAGCGAAGAAAGGGATGGCACTGTTACCGTTCATCTACTAACATCAAAGTCGAAGGTCGCTCCTCTAAAGGTACAGTCATTGCCACGCTTGGAGTTGTGTGGCGCACTCTTAGCAGCACAGCTTTGGGAGAAGGTATTGCGTGCCACGAACACGGAAGCTGAAGTACACTTGTGGACGGACTCGACATGCGTGCTGCAATGGATTAAATCACCTCCAACCACATGGCCTACTTTCGTGGCAAATAGGGTTTCCAAAATCCAAACTTTGACGGAAGGCTGTAACTGGAGTCACGTGTCGGGGAAGACTAACCCTGCAGATTTAATCTCTCGAGGCATTCTTCCAAACGAAATACTGAACAACGAATTCTGGTGGAGTGGGCCAAGCTGGTTGAAAAAACCAAAGGAACAATGGATATCGGACCCAACCGTATCCCCTAGAAATGCGGAAGACAGCTGTTCCAAGTACGGCAGAGAAGACTTCTTTTGTTTCGGATTATGTTCTCAAGTTTTCGGATTATAATAAGCTTCTACGATCTACAGCTTACTGGCTACGACTGATTGCGACTCTACATAAGAGCGGAACATGGAATAGAGGTTTTCTGACGTTTTTAGAAGTGCAACAAGCGGAGGAACTGCTCGTACGACAAGTCCAACTGGAACACTTTTCCGTGGAGATTACGGCGTTGAAGGCTGGCAGCTCAGTAGCTCGAAACTCACCGTTCCGGTGGTTCCATCCACGGATCATGGATGACGGAATTCTCCGTTGACCCATTCAGATGAATCTTACTCAGCGAAACACCCCATGGTTCTTCCAGCGAAACATCATCTAACTGAGGTGATTTTGCGTCATTATCATCTGGAATTGCTTCATGCCGGACCTCAACTTCTGATTGCTGCAGTAAGACAACGGTTTTGGCCACTCGGTGGCAGAAATGTAGCCAGAAAAATAGTGCATCGTTGTTTACGTTGTTTTCGAGCAAAACCAACTCGCATTGAACAGCAAATGGGTGAACTTCCTCCCGCAAGAGTAACTATTGCAAGGCCTTTTTCTAAAGCTGGAATCGACTATTTCGGTCCGGTATACACCAAGGCCGGTAGAGGTTGAGCGGCGATCAAGTCGTATGTAGCGGTATTTGTTTGCATGGCAATCGAGGCTGTCCATCTAGAGCACGTTTCCGATCTCTCTACTGAATGTTTTTTGCAAGCATTACGGCGATTCTTTGCCCGGCGTGGTAGATGCACCGACATATACTCGGATAACGGCACTAATTTTGTAGGAGCTAAACATAAATTAGCGGAATTATTCAATTTGCTGCGAGATCATGAACATCGTGAAACCGTTACTAACGAATGCTGTCGAGAAGGTGTACAATGGCATTTTATCCCACCAGGAGCGCCTCACTTCGGCGGTTTGTGGGAGGCTGCTGTGCGGTCGGCGAAATATCATTTGCTTCGTGTCCTTGGAGAAATTCCTGTGTCTGCAGAAGATTTCCGCACGTTGCTGGCCCAGGTCGAAGGATACCTAAATACTCGGCCACTGACACCCATATCCGATGATCCAGTAGACCTCGAACCACTAACTCCAGCTCATTTTTTAACTGGCTGATCGTTGCAAACGTTACCGGATCCCGATCTTACTTCGACGAACTTGAATAGACTAGATTGTTGGCAGCTAGTACAACGTCAGCTGCAAGATTTCTGGAAGCGTTGGAGAACAGAATATTTGTCACAGTTACAAAGCCGAACTAAAAATTGGAAATCTCCAGTGAAGATAGTGGAAGGGAGCTTATGTGTCATCGTTGACAGTTAACAACCACCAATGAAATGGAAAATGGGGCGAATTATCCAGGTTCACCCAGGAGCTGATGGTGTGATTAGGGTGGTTACACTGAAGACGACCAATGGAACAATGAAGCGAGCAGTCAACAAAATCTGTTGTTTACCGACTCAATATGTTGATCAGGATGCGTAGAATGGTCTCGTAAGAATGTCTAGTGCGTCGAAGGGGTTTCTTTCTTTAATTTCAGAAGTTCCCGAGTCACTTCAGGGTGGATGAGGATGTTGACGAACTATACACATACCCTACATGTGCGCAACCAGCTGAGCGAATCTGTCGGACACGGCGAATATTGGATCGGTCACTCGATCACTCACTGCGAAGTGTCTTCGCCGCAACCGACCATGACCATATACGAAGGGAGGAGATGATACGATGATCAAACTTAAAGTTAGTTCACTACTGCCACTGCTCGCGCTCGGAAGCTGGAGGGCGAACCTCAGCACGTTATTTAATAAATTTGAAATATTGTTTAAGTAAATACATGTCTTGTAGTTTCTGTGGATAAAGTGTAGTTTAAATTAAAAAAAGTGTATTATGTGATAATTTGTGTTTCGAGAAGACTCTGGATGGAGATAGTGGCCCCCCAATCACCCGTGACGTCGAAGATTACCACCGAGCAGCACTTCTCAAGGTTACCCAAGGACAAAACGAAATTTGAAGGTATCCCAACAAACAGGGATTAACTAGGTAATTTTCTAAAGCGTTTTGGCCGTGATATAATTTGATGTGGGACACTCTTTAGTTGTTGGGTTCTTCTGCGCCTCTCTGGATGGCATGCATGAAAGGGTTCTCAGGGCGAAATTATTCGCAACGTCTTTCTTTCAACAGATTACATTGTCAGGATGGAAAAGATCTCGGAAAAGTTCCGGCATTACCTGATCCAAACGGTTGGCTCCGTATCGACCTGGATGGTACGCGGAATGTATAACTCGATTGCAGTTCACGTTGCACAAAAACTCGAAATGTGCCACGCAAAACTTTCATCTTTAATCAGCAGCTCAACTAAAATGCATTCTACCACTACTGGCTGGCACATTGTGTCCATGGCCTTAATCACTCTGCTGGAAAATGGTAGCACACGCGATAATGGATTAATGAGATGGCATCCACGACATTTTAGCTAGCGGCAGGCTACTATGCATTATCATTATCACCTCAAAGTGTGAGTGTTATCTCCAGAGCAACAACCGCCCATCCGCCTTTGTTGGGCTTTGCTTCAATCAACAGCTCCTGGACGATCGCCATAATGTTAATGAGTTTCGCTTAATAGCTTCTCCTGACTTTGTCGTCGACGTCGTCGTCATCATCGTCAACGTTTTTGGGGCGAAGACGGGATTCATAAATCAGGCTATTACAAACTATGACTGATTTGGAAAATTGTGTTCTGACATTAGGGCATAGATTTTGCTACAATTTTCAAAGAAATCAATTTGATTATCCATGGAAAGTTGAAAACTGTCTCAAAACTCCCCGTTTAAGACACATCCCCAACCGAGCAGGGGCGATATAATGACGGTCGTGAAACGCTTGATTTAGCTCTGCCACTAAACAAAGTAATAGTAAGTTGTCCTTACCAGTCGTCGTTGCGCGGGACGTGGGGTGCGAAGATATCGGCGGTAATTGTTTCGCCCAAACATGGATAATGGGCCGCGCACAGGAGATTGAGCATTTTTTTTTTTTAATTTAGCAAACTTTTATGACCGTGCACCACCCTTCCAAACGGGAATGAATGGGAGATGATCCTTGATTGCCTTCCGGGAAAGATTAACGCGCTGGATCTAACTATATATTGTCTCAGCCCTAAGAGGAAGCACACATAAATCTTCAACAATAGCTGCACAACTAATCTAATTCAGAATGCCGTGGAAAGCCCGTTCATCTTGATGCTGGTAGCGTTGCAAGGGTCGTTCAAAAACTACCATTCGCCGGAGAAGGTTGATCTTTGGAGTAAGCAACTTCTGCACAACCCCCAAGAAACTCATGAAAACTGCACCAGGCAATAATTTCCTCCCCAAACAGGAAGGAACAATTCAAACGATTTCTCGCTTGTGGCTGTCGTCGTCGTCGTCCTTGCCACCGCTTGATGCAAGATGTAATATAATTTACCATCGGCTTCCTGCCTACGACGACGACGTCGGCAAAGACAACGCGGACGACGGAGCACTTACTATTTCTGCTGCTGCAATCTCAACCGGGCTGAATACCGAAGGTGCATTCTATTCAATAATCGTGCTGAGCTGGCTCTTCCCCCACGATTGAATAATGGAATCAAGTCGGATAAATGTGGGTGTGAATTTACGAGAAAACTTTCCGGTTCGATCCTTTCGTGGAGGTCGCAGCAGCAGCCGAGCATCATTCGGAAATCCGCAATGGAATGACTTTTTCTCAACCCCACCCCCACCGCAGCTACGTCTGGGAACTGGGAAAAATTGCCAACCGTTCCGGGAAGAATGGAAGAATGGAAATATTAATTAAATTATATTTCATTACATTAGCTCGACTTGCACACGTCACCGAGCTGAACCACGAGGCCGGGGATGTGGTCGGGACGGTTCTTGGATCGTGCACCCGTATACGGACGCGAACAGTGAGTTGATTACGAGCTGGAACCATTGTTAAGCGTTCACAATTGAGGTAATTACTTCTGCAGATTGCTCGGAAAAAAAGTCAAGCTCAATTAGTTTAGTTGACTGGGGACACGTCAATTTCAAGCGTTGTAATAAATGGTGGTAAGTGATATTTTTATGATGCACGGATAGAGAAGTACAAGCTCTCTTTGATAAAATGAGATTCAGTAGCCTTCAAATTAAAACAACAGGAAAATGCGAGGAAATTGTTTGAAATCATAAGTACTTATCAATCCATATAGATTTAAAACAATTCGAAAAAATAGGGGAAGATTACCGAGGAGAAGGCTGTGCTCATGCACCTCTCTTCAACGTCCTGTCAACATATGCTCGTGACTTTCCTAGATTCAGAGACTTAGATAAATTTGAAAATCATGAGCGTAAACAAAACTAAGATTTGGATTTTTTGACGTAGAACTACGTTCAAGATTTTTATATGGGGGTACACTTTGTGAAAACCGAAAATGGAACATGTAACAAAATTATGAAAGGTTTCGAACGTTAATAACTCAGCTGCCCCTGGACCAATTTCAAAAATATTACCACCAATCGATCAGAAATATTCCTACGGATCGGTTAAATTTAAAATTTTATCAATTTTCAAAATGTCACTATTGAAAATGGCACGAATGTGCAACTGCTGCTATAATAATTAAAATTAACTCCGATTGCCTGCGAAAAGCGATTTCCCTAATTCAAAGTTGAATTCCATCCGGTCTTACCAAACGCAGTGGTGGTGTTCTCCAGTACACAACGAAAGGCTCCCCGCAAGCAGCCAGCTATCAAGGCTGCCCTCAACCGCTGATCGGATTCAGTTCCAATCACCGTGTGTGGTGGTGTCCGGTCGTCGGCATCAGCAGCAGCAGTGATTTTGGTGCGTGGCGTTGAACATTGTCTTCCAATACACAAATAAAGGCTACAGTAGCTCTCCGTCAGTCGCTGTGGGCCATCTATTCCAAGCGCGTCATACTAAAGAGTATAAACAGAGAAAAACAAGCTTAAATTCCTATTCCTTCCAAAAAACACAAGCTCTTTCTGCAGTTAACGAATACGATTTATTATATAAGACCACGTAGTCCTACGTCACCATTGCATACAACCCCATAGGGCTGTACCTTGTACTTTCTTTTTTTCAAATTCTTGAAAATAAAAACAATTTAATTAAGGAAGTTTTGAGCTATGATTGTTTGCAAGAGGAGTTCTCCATTTTTGAAGTATGACAGTTCTTTCAACATCGAAACCTTACCAGGTAATCGAGATTCTGCAATCAGCTATGCAAACAGAATGCTGACCAAGTTACACAATACCGTAGGTGGTACAGATTCCTAACTGTTGGTAAGAGAAAAACGGATATCTATTGCTGAACACAGACTAAACAGAGACTAAATGCTGACTAGAAGTAAATTTGTACGCACCTCGCGCGCCGCAGGTTCGCCTCTAGTGTTGGGAATCGAAAATCTTTGACAGTGGTTTGTTTACACTTCTATAGAGAACAACTGGTGCAAGTTTGATCAAAGGAGTCGATCGCGTTCAGAAATAACGTCAAATGGAACTCGAAAGAAGAAAAAATATTGAGGACAAACACCTGGAAAATCCGGAGTGGTTCGGTTCCAAGCTGGCTAAAGTGCTGAAGATGGCGAAAACAACAGTTTGTCGAGCGCTCAAAACCTATAAGGAAACTCTGAGTGTGGAAAGGAATCAGCGGACCTACGAAAAAACTGGAACCAGGGATCGTCAGCTGCGCAGCAAGGTGTTGAGGTGCGTTAAAGTCTTTCTATCCGAGATGTGGGCAGAAGGTACAACGCCAACTTTCAAAAGGTGCGGAAAATCCTTGCCAGGGAAGCATACAAGTCGTAAAAAGCCAGTAAACATCCGAACCGGCACATGAAGCAGTATTCCGTGTCCAAAAAGCATGCCAGGCTCTTGTACGACCGTTGACGAAACACAAGGGCTGCACTTTGATCGATGACGAAGCATACGTCAAACTCGATTTTAAGCAGCTTCCCGGTCAAAAGTTTTCCAACGCGACTGGGCGTGGGGATGTGCCGGGAAGATTCAAGTTCGTGTTTTCCGACAAGTGCACGAAGAAGGCCATAATTTGGCAAGCGATTTGCAGTTGTGGCCTGAAAACGCAACAATTTGTCCGTACAGTAAGATTTGATAAAGAGAATAAAATTATTGAAGAATCCGAAGCTGGATCTTGACGGTAAATCTGAAGCTGATAGTTCTTGGGAACTTGTTGGAAGTTCTTGGGAACTTTCTTGAAAATTCTTGGGAATTTCTGAAAAATTCTTGGAAACTTCTTGGAAGTTATTGGGATCTTGGAAACTTCTTGGAAGTTCTTGGAAACTTGTTGGAAGTTCAATGGAACATCTCGGAACTTCTTGGGAACTTCTTAGAAGTTCTTGGGAACTTCTTGGAACTTCTTATGAACTTCTTGGAGTTCTTGGGAACTTATTGGAAGGTCATGGGAACTTCTTGGAAGTTCTTGTGAACTTCTTGGAAGTTCTTGTGAACTTCTTGGAATTTCTTGTGAACATCTTCAAAGTTCTTTGAAACTTCTAGGGAACTTCTTGAAAGTTCTTAAAAGTTTTTGGGAACTTCTTAAAAGTTCTTGGGAACTTCTTGGAAGTTCTTGGGAATTTCTTGGAAGCTATTGGAAACTTGTTTGAAGATCTAGGAAACTTCTTGGAAGTTATTGGGAACTTCTTGGAACTTCTTGGAACTTCTTGGAACTTCTTGGAAGTTCTTGGGAATTTCTTGGAAGTTATTGGGAACTTCTTGGAAGTTATTGGGAACTGTTTGGAAGTTCTTGGGATCTTCTTGGAAGGTCTTGTGAACTTCTCGGAATTTCTTGTGAACATCTTCAAAGTTCTTTGAAACTTCTTGGGAACTTCTTGAAAGTTCTTAAAAGTTTTTGGGAACTTCTTAAAAGTTCTTGGGAACTTCTTGGAAGTTCTTGGGAATTTCTTGGAAGCTATTGGAAACTTGTTTGAAGATCTAGGAAACTTCTTGAAAGTTATTGGGAACTTCTTGGAACTTCTTGGAACTTCTTGGAAGTTCTTGGGAATTTCTTGGAAGTTATTGGGAACTTCTTGGAAGTTATTGGGAACTGTTTGGAAGTTCTTGGGATCTTCTTGGAAGTTCTTGGGAACTTCTTGGGAGTTCTTGGGAACTTCTTGGAAGTTCTTGGGAAGTTCTTGGGAAGTTCTTGGAAGTTCTTGAACGTTCTTGGGACGTTCTTGGGAAGTTCTTGGAAATTCTTGGAAGTTATTGGGAAGTTCTTGGAAGTTCTTGGAATCTTCTTGGAAGTTGTTGGGAGCTTCCTGGAAGTTCTTGGGAAGTTCTTGGAAGTTCTTGGGACGTTCTTGGAAGTTTTTGAGAAGTTCTTGGAAGTTCTTGGGAAGTTCTTGGAAGTTCTTGGGACCTTCTTGAAAGTTATTGGGAGCTTCCTGGAAGTTGTTGGGAACTTCTTGGACGTTCTTGGGAACTTCTTGGAAGTTCTTGGGAACTGCTTGGAACTTCTTGGAAGTTCTTGGGAACTTTTTGGGAAGTTCTTAGGAACTTATTGGGAAGTTCTTGGGAACTTCTTAGAAGTTCTTGGGAACTTCTTGGATGTTCTTGTCAACCTCTTGGAAGTTCTTGTGAACTTCTTGAAAATTCTTGGGAACTTTTCAGAATTTCTTTGGAACTTCTTGGAAGTTATTGGGATCTTGGAAACTTGTTGGAACATCTTGGAAGTTCTTGTGAACTTCTTGTAAGTTCTTGAGATCTTCTTGAGAACTTCTTGTAAGTTCTTGGGAACTTCTTGGAAGTTCTTGGGAAGTTCTTGTGAACTTCTTGTAAGTTCTTGAGATCTTCTTGTAAGTTCTTGGGAACTTCTTGGAAGTTCTTGGGAACTTCTTGGAAGTTCTTGGGAACTTCTTGGAAGTTCTTGGGAACTTCTTGGAAGTTCTTGGGAACTTCTTGGAAGTTCTTGGGAACTTCTTGGAAGTTCTTGGGAACTTCTTGGAAGTTCTTGGGAACTTCTTGGAAGTTCTTGGGAACTTCTTGGAAGTTCTTGGGATCTTCTTGGAAGTTCTTGGGAACTTCTTGGAAGTTCTTGGGAACTTCTTGGAAGTTCTTGGGAACTTCTTGGAAGTTCTTGGGAACTTCTTGGAAGTTCTTGGGAACTTCTTGGAAGTTCTTGGGAACTTCTTGGAAGTTCTTGGGAACTTCTTGGAAGTTCTTGGGAACTTCTTGGAAGTTCTTGGGAACTTCTTGGAAGTTCTTGGGAACTTCTTGGAAGTTCTTGGGAACTTCTTGGAAGTTCTTGGGAACTTCTTGGAAGTTCTTGGGAACTTCTTGGAAGTTCTTGGGAACTTCTTGGAAGTTCTTGGGAACTTCTTGGAAGTTCTTGGGAACTTCTTGGAAGTTCTTGGGAACTTCTTGGAAGTTCTTGGGAACTTCTTGGAAGTTCTTGGGAACTTCTTGGAAGTTATTGGGAACTGTTTGGAAGTTCTTGGGATCTCCTTGGAAGGTCTTGTGAACTTCTTGGAATTTCTTGTGAACATCTTCAAAGTTCTTTGAAACTTCTTGGGAACTTCTTGAAAGTTCTTAAAAGTTTTTGGGAACTTCTTAAAAGTTCTTGGGAACTTCTTGGAAGTTCTTGGGAACTTCTTGGAAGTTCTTGGGAACTTCTTGGAAGTTCTTGGGAACTTCTTGGAAGTTCTTGGGAACTTCTTGGAAGTTCTTGGGAACTTCTTGGAAGTTCTTGGGAACTTCTTGGAAGTTCTTGGGAACTTCTTGGAAGTTCTTGGGAACTTCTTGGAAGTTCTTGGGAACTTCTTGGAAGTTCTTGGGAACTTCTTGGAAGTTCTTGGGAACTTCTTGGAAGTTCTTGGGAACTTCTTGGAAGTTCTTGGGAACTTCTTGGAAGTTCTTGGGAACTTCTTGGAAGTTCTTGGGAACTTCTTGGAAGTTCTTGGGAACTTCTTGGAAGTTCTTGGGAACTTCTTGGAAGTTCTTGGGAACTTCTTGGAAGTTCTTGGGAACTTCTTGGAAGTTCTTGGGAACTTCTTGGAAGTTCTTGGGAACTTCTTGGAAGCTCTTGGGAACTTCTTGGAAGAACTTCTTTGAAGTTCTTGGGAACTTTTTGGAAGTTCATGGTAAATTCTTGGAAGTTCTTGGGAAGTTCTTGGAAGTTCTTGGGAAGTTCTTGGAAGTTCTTGGGATCTTCTTGAAAGCTATTGGGAGCTTCCTGGAAGTTCTTGGAAAGTTCTTGAAAGTTCTTGGGAAGTTCTTTGAAGCTTCTTGGAAGTTATTGGGAACTTCCTGGAAGTTCTTGGGAACTTCTTGGAAGTTCTTGGGAACTTCTTGGGAACTTCTTGGAAGTTCTTGGGAGCTTCCTGAAAGTTCATGGGAACTTCTTGGAACTTCATGGAAAAGGGACTGTGAAGACTTTTGAAAATTGTTTCCCGGTGTGTTTTGTAAAGAAGTAATTCCGTACGATTTCGCAAATCGGTTTATTTTTGTATTTTTTGATTTGGTTGAAAATTTGCAGAAACGTTCCTTTGTGCCATTTGCATCTTTATATTGCCATTTTGAATCCAGGCTTATTTTTAAAAAGGGCATATAGATAAATATCAAGATTATCTTTAGAAAATTTTTACTCAAGAACTGTTTGCCCGATCGGTTTGGTGTCTTGGGCAATATTGCAGAAAATTGATGAGACGTTTTGAAAGAAATATGCACTCTTAAAAAATTTACCCAACTTTTTTTTTAATTTCAAATAAAATTTAAAAAAACAAATGTTGAAATGTTTAAGGGAACAAAAAATGTCATCTATTGTACTATGGGTAAAGATGGAGAAACAATGGACAAAAAAGTTAAAATGTTTTGAAAAACTCAAGTTTTTGAAATACATCCAAAACTTGGTCCAATTATTATTTCAACTTTAGATAGTGAAAGAACACTAAATTTACAATAAAGTTTTCGAGATGTAGAAAGTAGATATTTTTAAAATGTAAAATTTGCATTTTTAATGTAAAATTTTCTGATTTCTGATGATGAAATATATTTTCGGAACTGGGAAACCGTAAATTACATTTAATAAATGGCCAAAAACTACCAGCATTTTAAAAATATATACATTTTAAACCGCTACATCTCAAAAACGGTGTGACTTAGCAAAATTGTACTCAGGTGCCTTTTTATTGTAAATTTTGTATACTTTCATTATCATTATCGAAAAAGTAATTGGACCAAGTTTTGGATATTTTTCCAAAAACTTTAGTTTTTTTAAAAATTATAACTTTTTGTCCATCATTTCTCCATCTTGATCTATAGGGAAATATATGGAATTTTTGTCCCCTAAAACAAATAAACAAATAAAAAAAATACAAAAAATCATTTTTTGAGAAAAATTGTTTTAAAGATTGTATTTGAAATTAAAAAAAAAAGTTGGGTATTTTTTTTAGAATACATTTTTTAAAATAGTCTCATCCATTTTCTGCACTATTGTCGAAGACACCAAACCGATCGGACAAACAGTTTTCGAGTAAAATTTTCTTAAGATAGGCTTGATATTTTTCTATATGTCCTTTTCAAAGGCTGGATTGAAAATGGTGATATGAAGATGCAAAATGGCAATTTCGGTCATAACGAACTTTTCTGCACAATTTCAGCCTAAAAAAATAAAAATAAACCGATTGGAGAATTCGTAGGGAATTGCTCATAGGTGTATCGACCATGACATGAGTTTCAACTAAACTTTCCATCCTACCTCCCGCTCAGCATACCGCACCTCCTCGTTATTATCACTATCCTCCTGACCGCACGCATTGGCATTTAATGAGCTAACTTCGGCCGTTGTTAGAAGGGAGCAGCTCTGTCAATATCGCGCTCCAGAATAGTGATTTTTCCACCCACTGGGAAATCACCATGTCATTGACGTTGGTGAATTAGTCAATCGAGACTCGCACCCAATTTGGTGAGTCGATTGTCTTAAGTGCAGCGAGTGTCATAGGTGTGACGCGACGATGGTGTGGAGCAGTCGGTAAAGCAGAAGCCATGAGTAGAACCGTAGAATATCCGCATGCATGCATTAAATCTGGATGAAGTGCAACTTTATAAATAGGCAGTTAAAAAATCCGCACAGTAAAGGAGAAAATTAGTGAGAGTAAAGAGGAGAATGAGGGTACCCGATTAATAAATTTTTCGTTCCACTAGTTTTCTAAATAAATGTTTTTGAATACTGTTATATAACTGTATTGATTGTTAGGAAAGAATTTCCCGTTCAATAAGTGCCCTGGTCTGAAGAGATTTCTCACGTTTCATTGTGTTGCTGTAGTTTTTCGTTATTTGGTTTTACTCCAAGACGGATTGCTTGGGAATTTCAGTCCACTATTTCGTGTCTGGGAAGAGCTTGAAATGTGACCTGTCGAGGGGGCGCTTTGTTAAGAAACCTATTTACGGAACACCCTAGCGGACCGATTTTGGCTACCTGACTTTTGGCAGCTACAACAACTTGGGAAAATTCCAGGAATAGTCTTAAGACAGTTTCAGACGAAAACTGTTAAAACATTGACTATAATTTGGAAGAATATTCCGGAAGAATATTTCAAAGGAAAGCAAAAGAAACTTCCAGAGGCAGTTCGATGAATCTTCTGAAAGAAGTAAGAATTAAAAGGAGAATGTTAGAAAACAATTTTGGGAAAGTCGGTTGACACTTATTAAGCAAATCGTAACGAAAAACGTCCAGAGAAGTAAACAAAAACTTATGGGACTATTCATAAGCATTTTCCGAAATTCATTCCGAATTTCAGAATGCCTGAAGCCAGGGCTGTCATCTGATAACTCAATGCGCGCAAGATACTGATTTTCTGAAAAATATAAAGTGAGAATCAAGCAAACACAAAGTTGGCTTGTTTTTCACGCTGCGCAAGTGTAAAGCAGTGGAGAAGACAAGACAGACACACCCTCAGAAATAACGAAAGCTCAATGTGTAGCCATTGCTCCGACGGCTCCAACGCAAAGAGCGCCGCTCACAGAAAAAAAAGACAAAATTCTTCTTTGTTATACCCTTCTTCATCTCCTATGCATGCAGTCGTGGTAAGCAAAGTCTGCAAAGAATTCAAAGAAGACATTAGCGCTAGTTGTATTACATTCGCTCCCTTCGCCACACGAAGTGTTCCGCTCATTGTGTGGATCGCTTTCTCATATATTATTTGGAAAAGAGTATGCGAAGTAAATGGGTGAACCACACACTCTTTGTCGAGTGCTGTGAGATGCATGCACAATGTTGCTTTGCTAACGCTCTGAGGTGCTTTACAGCCCTGCTTGAAGCAATTAATGCTGATTAACAGGAGGACATTAATTTTGTCTTTCGCAGGTTATTCATTCTGGATCCAGAGATGATTTTATTCTGAAATCGGAGGGATTCTTAAAATTTCTGGGAGTTTTTAAAATATTGAAATGGCTAAGAATTAAATTTTCTGGATATTTAGTTACAGAGGAGCTGAGCATTCATAACTAGCTATTAGCCCCTACGCTGCACCAGTGACACTAATAAAGAGTAATGTTTGCTTTGAATGTGAAAACTTTTCCTGGAAATCAACTTATCAAGTGACAAATTTTCGAATCATTCTCCACACGGCCAACCAGCACAGCTCAGCGACTGAATTTAATTGACTCAGAGCAATTTCTTGCCACACGAAATTTACTCATATTTGAAAAAAAAACAGCATTTACTCATTAGCTATGAGTAAATGCAGGTTTTTCCAAAAATGAGTAAATTTCGTATGGAAAGAAAATGCTCTAAGTCAATTGAATTCAGTCGCTGAGTTGTTCTGGTTGGCCGTGTAGTTTGAAGTTGACTTCAAATTTTAAAGTCACTGTTTAATGTTCCCTTGTACAAATAGCAACCCCGCCCACACTATCCGGTGAAATGTCTGCACCAGCCATATAATCCGTAAACTACCGAGTCACTTCCACAAACATCCAATGGATAGCGAAAGAATGGAAAATCGATGCAGAAGAAAAAAAAAAATCCTTCATCGATCCTATAAAAACTAACTCCATTGTGTCGCTTGCCCTTCAGTGAGTCCACTTGAGAGCGAAAGCATCATCATGAAGGCGGTGGTGCTGATACTGGTCCATCTCGGCCTTGCCCCAATACTACCATTGAACGCATCGGCACTCCCGCTGCGGTGTCTGGAGTACGTCTGCGAGAACAACATCCAGGAAGGAGAAGTGCTGTACGTGCTGAGAGACCCCCTGCTGGATGATCGATTCTACCGG
Organism: Ochlerotatus camptorhynchus; assembly: GCF_037179485.1. Classification (NCBI taxonomy): domain Eukaryota; kingdom Metazoa; phylum Arthropoda; class Insecta; order Diptera; family Culicidae; genus Ochlerotatus; species Ochlerotatus camptorhynchus. The sequence goes on along the minus strand of NW_027040919.1, from coordinate 3,611,687 downwards.
ATAACCGTGTCACGGGGGAATATCCTGATTGGAAGTTTGGAACATTCCCCCGAGCTGGGCATGGACTGGGGATTCCTGCACGAGTTCGAACCGGCGAAGCAGTATGTGATAGTTTCCCGAAGTTTAGACCGACTGGATCGGCAGTTGCAGTTTGTGGCCAACAGCACCGAGTACAATTCCAGGGTGGGGTACATTTTGGTATTCTTGGATGAGGAGAAGGGCTGTGTGGAGCAGAGTCGGAAGATAGCGGACATTTTCGAACACTTTTGGAGGTTTTATTTGCATAATACGATAGTGATTTACTGTCCGCAAGGCGATTCTTCGAAACAGTGCCGTGTTTACACGTGGTTTCCGTATGGGAAGTTTTCGTCGTGCGCTAAAAATTTCTTCAATTATGAGCAGATTGATCGGTGTTCCTTCGGAGAAGATGCGGTAATATTGAAAATTTAAAATTTAATTGTTTGGATGCTAAACTTCAATTATAGGACTCCCCTCTATTCGTGGAATACCTATCCGAAAATGCCACCGAGTACAGTTTTCAATTTTCCTTTCAACCAAAAGACGCCACCGTCAATGATTACGATAATGACGTTGCCGAAGCGGTCGGTTTGAAAGAACGCTTTCGCTCTGCAGGAAATGACACCATCTCCTTGAACGACAATGACGTCAATGGAGACGCCTTCGTGGATAATAGCGCCGCTTCCGGTTTGCCCGGACCGGATGATGATCCTTGCTCCAGCCACAGCCCTAATGAGGCATTCTTCACCTGGGCCCGTCTTGCGGAGGGGCATTTTTCGCTTCCTCTTAAGAAGAAGGCCAGCCAAAGCTTCCGTAGTGGAACGTTCGAATTACGGTCCCAGAGGGAGCGGGGTGCTGAAAGAGCCATTGAGCCTGAGATGGGGGTGGAGGAATTTTGGCGAGAGGCTCTGAAGAAAAGGCCGACGGATTTTCATCCGGCCGAATCGCAGCTGATATCCGCTGGGAGGCCGCACTTTTTCCACAAGGTTCCGGACGATTTGAGGGGCTGCGAGGTGCGGGCACTGATTGCGATTTGGCCACCGTTCGTGACCGATCCCAGGAGAACCGACTGGATCGGGATGGAGCACAAGCTGGTGCTGGATGTGGCACGGTTTATGAATTTCAGACTGGTTGAGGAGTATTTGCACGTGAATAGCAGCGCCCGGATGGCCAAGAAGGAGGTCTTCAGGGAGCTGAAGGTATGTCATCTGGATGGCATTACTGATAAAATTTATCAAAACAAATTTTTCAGTCACACAATGCCGAACTATTCTTCGGCAACCTTTACCCGCACTTTGAACGGCATGAGGAATTCGATCACAGCGTTGGGTACCTGTACGACATCATCGACTGGGTGGTGCCCCTGGCCGACAAGCAACCCCTCTGGATGAACCTGGGTAGTGCCTTCAGGTAAGCATTCTCTGCATTCCGAAGCTATAAAGCAGTCTTGTGTAAATATGCAACGACAGAATTTATGGAATGGGAATGTGGCTGTGAAGTGAATCACATCTCATTGAAATCAGAATCCTACCGGAACGATATCGTGAGGAACGTAAAAGTTTTCGCCTGGATTTGACTTTAATGATGCTCTCAATTTCCATTTTCAAGCAGAAGCACCCACCATCTCGCAGGATGGTTCTCACTGAACGGAACACTGTGCAAATGTAATCAAATCGTTGACGTTGCGGTCTGCTGCAAATTGATTCCGCAAGACACGTAATGGCATTTGTGTTTGTGTCAACAGTTGCGTTATTCTTGAAGGTTTTTGCCCGCAAATCCACAGGTATGCGGTTTTCCTATAAATTTTCCCAGACGTGCGGTGCGGGGGAAGACGATTACATGAATATCAAAGCATAGCCGTCAGAGAGGTGGAACATTGTTTTCCTTTTTCCCGACCTTTGGATGTTTGAGGAACAGTAACGTAGGAAGGTTTCAATTATCTATTTTCTAATTTGAAACTTCCAATTTCAGGTGGAATGCATTTTACCGTTCCTGGAGCCATTAATTCTGATTAACTGAGGGAATTTATGATGATGTTCCGCAAGTTATTAAATCTGGAATCAGAGATGAATTTATTCTGAAATCAGAGAAGAATTCTTCAATATGAATTGCTGGAGGAATTCATTGTGTATTTAGAATTCATTTAGAAGGAAGAGGGAATTGATCCCAAATTCCAGGTTGAATTATATTCACATTCTAGCAAGTATTCATTTAAAGTTCCAAGAGTGATTGATGTAGATTCACGGAGAGATATAATTATGGATTCTATGATGAATTTTTGACTAATTTCATAATGAATTCATGCCAAAATCCAAAAAGAATTGTTAGAAGCAATCACTTAAAAATCCGTTCCAAATAGGGGAAATGGATGTAATGTCGGCCCGAGATGGAAATGACAGGTGGGCAGGAACTCACGGTCTCTCAGTGTTGGAGAGTTCTTTGCCGTTAATGTAATTGCCGAAAAGTTCACTATTTTGCCATACAGAAATTCAAAACAAAATTTTTTATCTGCGGATTTGGACAGTTTTTGACCTGTTTCATACGACCGGAAGGTGTATGCTGGTCACAAATGCCATGCCAAACTGATTTCCTACGCAATTAATCAATCTTTTATGTGAATTTCACCAGGGTTACTTCCACTCACTTGCTATAAAAAAATGTTTTTCGGAATTATGAAATCATGGTATAGTATAATGCTATTTAGTACTTATAAGTTACAAGAAAAGGTCATGAAGTATATTTTTGACACATAAAATCTGTCAAAATTGCTTTCAGTGCGTCACAATCAGCAATTTTACGACTCGTGAGCGCTCACTCTGAGTGAACGCTCACGAATCATAATATCGCTAATTGTGACGCTCTCAAGGCGAAATTGACAGGTTTTATGAGTCAAACACATACTTTAATACCTCTTCTTGTTACTTACAAGTACAACATAGCATTATTGCATCTAATGATTGCATAATTCCGAATAATATTTTTTTATAGCAAGTGAGTGGAAGCAACCCTGAATTTCACTAATAAACACGAGGAGCATTTCTTATAGCAAAACTTACCATAACAAAATAGGTGGTTCATTTTAGTAAACAAACTAACACTTCTTCCGACCGGTCACCTCTCTTACTCGCCTAGAGAAACGGGATCGTCTGCTTACTCGGCAGCAACCTAAGAGAAGAGGTGACAATACGGGGACGAAAATGCACCACTTTTCTGTCAAACGTGAACCAGCTCCTGATTGGCCGATTTCATGTGCGTAAGATAGAGATAGAGATAGATAAAGATAGAGATGGAGATAGAAATAAAAGAGTAAGAAGCCAATTGTCTTCTCTTCCTCTTAGGCAGCAACCATTGGCGTTGACAGCACCGTCGAAAAATTTGCTCTTCCAGCAAATATAGACAGTTTCTTATGCGAATTTTCGATGGAGTGAAAGGATAGTACAAAGTCCGTCATGTTTCACGCACAGTCTGACGTTTGCTTATGGATTTTCTCAAAGGAGTAAGGAGCTACAGAAGGAAAATGACAGGTGGGCAGGAACCAGAGTTAATGTACACGTGCATCTATCCCAATGACGTTCATATAAGGTCTGGGCCAAAGGGCTTATTGGTGTTAGTGAAATGTGCAAATGTTTAGTGGTGTTCGTATTTTATTGCAATGTTTATCTTTTTACACGAAACAGCTGTTGGCAGCAGAGGTGGCAACAGTACATTTTTTGAAAAACCATCGTCCAGAGCGAAACAAAACAGCCAGCACACGGGCGGCCATTTATAACTACATTCCAAGCGAACAGCGGAGATAGAAAATAAATAAAATCTCGCAGCCTGATTTTTCCAAACAGTTTATTGTAATGAAATTTTAGCTGCAGGTTTGCGTGTGACAGTAAATTACCAACTCCCTTATTTACGCATAATTTTAACATCAATGCTTATGAGTGGTCAGTCTTCATTCTTATCTTTTAATTCCATGCAATAAACATCAAATAAATGCAGTAATTAGCCAGAAATCAGCAAAATTCTACACGACATAAATTTATGTCGCGCGCGCCGCCGGTCTTGTCTGCTTCTTTGTGCGAAAATGTTCTGTCGCTGGCAGAAAACAGTTTAGAAATGTCATGACATTTTTGCCGCTTGCCAGTTTGTTTTGTGTGTCGTCACAATGGTTATCGCAAAAAGTATCAAATGTTTAGGAAAAAATGTTAAACTCCAGGACTCGTGCCACCACTGGTTGGCAGTGTTCTCAGTATGTTGGCAGTGACGTATTTCTATCTGTTCGGAGATGTTCAGCAATGTTTATAAACATTTTTGCTTCTAACACCAGCAAGCTGCCTGTTGGCTCAGACCTTAAATAAATGTCATTGCATCTATCCCGCGTGATAGAGACACGCTTTCTATAAGATCGTAGGTGCCTGGTACATTTCGAGACGTATTATTTCGCTTTTCTTTTTTGTTCCTACGTGCCTCTTTCGTGTCACATGTGCTGCGTCTCATGAGCTAAGCTCGGCGAGCTCCAGGGAGATCGGCAGCGTACCTACGTCCTGCGTGCAATGCTAAAAATGGCTGGTTGGTGATAAAAAAAAAAAAATAAAAAACAGCAGAGAACTGTTGTAGTCCTGTCACATTCTCGTGTTGCTGGTACAACTTATTGATTTCAATCAGTTGGTATTCAGTTTTTGAGGGTTGAAAGATTGTGTTTTTATAGAAGTATTTCAAGCGGAAGATGAGTTAAACGATTACGAACCAATTACCGGCGGGGTTATTTGTTACCGATCCATGCGCATGGAATTTTCATGGTTCAAAATATTGATTTAGCTCCACCAAGTTCAAACGATTGATCATTCGCACAAAATTTGTTCTCATTAGGATGCGAACTCATACTGCACTTGGCCCTTTGAAGTTTATGTGGGAATTGAAAAATTGAACGTTAAGATAATTAGTTATTAATTGATTAGGAAGATGATGTTCTTCTGACATGGTTCATCTACTACTCAGCAGACAACATTGGAATATTAGGACAAAAAATCGAGGCTATTATGTCATAAAAGCAAGATGCAGTGTTGCCCTGAAAACAGCCGATTAATCCTACCAGCAAGTTATCAACTTGGAAATTAATTAATAACAAATTTTCTTGACATTCAATTGAAAAGTGATTTTCAACAAAGTTGTAGCTGGAAAATTTTCACGTAAGAGGGGAAGGGGGGGGGGGCTCTTATGGACAACTTTTCCGTAAATCATTATGGTGCAGGGCTAGAACGATGAGAACAAAAACTACACTTTTCTTATAGTAATTCCCATATAAACTTCAAAGAGCCAGTGCAGAATCAGTTTGCCAAAGTTTGGGATATTGATCAGCCGGATTTGGATCCAATTGATCTTGGTGGAACAAATTGATTGCAGCTGGCAGAGAACCAATAGTTCAGAGGGCTCTTTAAAAAAACTTCGTTGTTGAAATTGATTCGTGTGACTTCATCCATCAGTATTTTCAGCCTTTCAAGCTGTAGCCGACATCACTAGTTAATTCAAACATGTACTTAAATTTGAAAACTGTTCAAATATATTTAGACAAAAAGCATGGTGTATTCGTCCCAAGTAGTAGTCAATCGGTATCTGAATCTAAAATCATGTTTTCCAAAATGTTTATTTAGTAGGCTCAATATCTTTGAAAGCTCTGCGGAGCCGAAGGACTAAACAAATATTACAATGGAGATCTAAATCGATTACCTATATTTTTTGTGCTTGCAACGCATCGAATCTCGACAGATGCGCAAACCCTTTCTGCCGAGGATGCTTATGTTCGTTTTTGCATGCTTTATCGGTCTCCTGAAGGCACGTCCATTATCACCACCTCTTCATGCAGCACCTCTACCACTTCCTCTGTTGATTTGCTGGTGCTGTCTGACAATGCACCTACATCCACTACACCAGGATACGAACTGCTATCCGAGTTGCAAGGAATTGTAAATTGTAATTATTATAAATAAATTACATTTTTGATGAATAAATTTTAGTGATTTTGGAAGAAACATGTCTTCTTGTGATTATATCAAAACTGGAGAAAAATTCATTGGCCCGATCTAGAGATAAGATTTTTTATCGAAAAAGGGTCCAAAAAACTTAATTGTTTATAACTTTTGTTTAAATGCGAATTTTGCCGAAATATTTTGGGTTATTGTTTGTCGTGGTAAGAGCAATATATAGACGTATTTTGAACGGAATCCAATGATTTGTGAAAAATCAGTGGTCCACTTCAGGAATTTTGACTCAACGGTCAAATCCCCGTACTAAACAATACCGATACACTTTTTGTAGAGTTTTTGTCCATTCTATATTTTGAAAATAACGTGCAGTTAAGTGTTGAACCGGAAAAAATAAACAAAGAATATTCAAGTTGACCGGCAAATTAATGGTTTTTGCTATGAAAGGATTTCAAGAATTTAAGCACTGCAAATAAATGCTACCTTTCCTCTAAAATAGGAATGGTTTGTGCAAACGCAAATGAAATGTCGTTCAAAGCAACCAAGTTTCAACAGCCTGTATTTCGCTTACCTACACCTTCCAGAACTTCGAGCTCTGCAGTTCTAGCATTAATCGTAGCACATGAGATGAGGCACATGAGATCAGCGTGAGCCTAGCGCACGCCAGGATTTTTGGGTGTCGCATTTGTTTCTCGCTCGTATCTTATTCTCGCGTGTCTCTTTCTCGCTCATCACATGTTGTTTTCGTTGCGACGGGAGACGGTTTGTAGAGAGTCTCGGCAGCACATTTTTGCACACACGAGGAAAATGTGTCTCTGGCAGGAACTCACGGTTTTCCAGTATTGGTGACTTCTTTGCCGTTAATGTTCACGAAAAGTTCACTATTTTGCCATACAGAAATTCAAAACAAAAAATTTTTTTTGGCGAATTTGGACGGTTTTTGACCTGTTTCATATGTGTACGCTGGTCACAAATGCCGTGTCAAACTGATTTCCTAAGCAATTTAACAATCTTTAATGTAAATTTCACTAATAAACACGAAGAGCATTTCTTATAGCAAACTTGCCATAACAAAATGGGCATGGTTCATTTCAGTAAACAAACAAACACTTCTTCCGACTGTGTCACCTCTCTTACTCGCCTAGATCCGGAGTCTCGAAAAACGCACCTCACGTCAAAGCATCCTCTCGCTGAAATTCACTCTCCCTCTCTCTCGAGGAGTTTTTGTTTACTTCTTCCATATTCCTGTCTAAGAGAAGAGGTGACAATACGGGGACGAAAATGCACCACTTTTCTGTCAAACGTGAACCAGCTCCTGATTGGCCGATTTCATGTGCGTAAGATAGAGATAGAGATAGATAAAGATAGAGATGGAGATAGAAATAAAAGAGTAAGAAGCCAATTGTCTTCTCTTCCTCTTAGATTCCTGTCGCCACTCACTCGAGATGAGGGTTAGCTAAACTCGCAGGACAAGAGTGTTTTAAAACCTCAATTGAGTTTGAGGAGTTTCAGCAAGCCTGATTCGGAAGGATATGACGCAACATTTGGAATTTGGATACACTGACAGTGAGATGATGTCTGGAACAGTAAATAAAACATAAACTACGGCGATTTATTGTGAGAGGACCATTTGAAATGTTCATCGAGAGATGTCGTAATCTGCGTTATTTGATTTTCTCCCGGACCAGAAATTCGTGGCATCGCGAGTGATAATTTTTAATTTCAGTTTATTTACGCGCTGCAAGGTGCGTGAAAGAGTTCAGCACAATCGGTGTTGATGTTGGCTCGATTGCAACTTTTATATCGAAAGTGTACCAAAAGTGCTTCTGAACGTGTTTCGCAGTTGGGAGTGGTGAAATTCGTAAATTCGCGGTTTATGTTCAGTGAAAATTCCGTTCAGTGAAAAATCACAAAATTGCTCACCAAGTTCCCTTTTTTTGCCGTTCGACGACGACGGGCATGCGAGACAAAAATAAGCATCGTGAATGTACTCCCGGATGTATTGATTTGGTGAGTACGTTCCAGTTGAAGATTGTTCTTATACATATCTCGATTGCATTTTCGAGGGGACGTCCAAAGAGCTTTGAGATTTAGGCGTTGTTGCTTTTGCGGGCAGACGAGTTGGTCGCCGGTAAGGGTCAGTAAGTGCTGTCAGCAGATGAATCAAGAGGTATTCGAAACAAAATTGGTAAGAAATGTCCATTCAAATCGATTTATTACAGTGGAACAAATTTGAAAACTATATACGTGCCAGATTTGGAAATAAAATTTTTTGGATCTGGAAGTGTGTTTATGATACCATTATCCATTTGATAAAGGTAAAGTGAACATGCGGGGCTTATTGTAAGTAAAAGTAACCTCGGAGTGGTCGTGAATTACCAGGCATTCTGAAATGGGTCACTGGAGCTGCAATAGAGCTAACACCTTCTAACTCCCGGACTTAACCTGCTTTAATTTAAGGGTAATAAAAAGCAGTTTTCTTCCATAATAACACTGCCGGACAGTGGGGGTTAGATTGTACACACACACACACACACACTGACAGTGAGATGATGTCTGCTGGATTTGTCAGATTGTTGGTCCTCTCGGGTTGCTTCTCTTTCACTGCTGTCTTGTCGTCTGAGAAGTCCTGTCTCTCGAGGTCGCAATTTGTGGAACGTTGAGTCGATCGGGAGTGGTATTCGAAAGGTGGTGCTGTGAAGTGATTGAATTATATTTCAAGCGTAACTATTCAGAACGACGTATCGGATTTTGTAAACAATCACTTCAACCGACGATTTGTCTTAACTGCTAACTCACCCACGAAAACAAATACCATCCAGTAGGGGAATCTTTACCCTACTAGCTGGTGTTGTTAGTTTCTGTGAGTGAGCTAAATAGCAGTTAATAACATCGTCGATTGAAGTGATTGTTTACAAAATCAAATACGTCGATTAGAATAGTTACACTTGATTTGATTAAATACGTCGCCGTAGTTAATCGCAGTGCAGTGATTCAGTGTCGTGATATATTTCTACGATGGCAAATTTACGATCACTGGGCAAGCGTGACCGTAGGATACTTAACACACTGGATGGTATTGAACGATTTGTGACGAATTATGAGCCCACCAGAGACCGTGAGTGTTCAGCTACAAATTCTGGAGCCAGTTTGCAAAGCATTCTACGGTATTCGAGAAAAAACTCAGTTGATGATGGACGAAGATGATGACGACGAGTCTGATCCCAGTGAGTTTATGGTAAACGCGAGGAAGAGAATCGGCTTGCTTTAAGCAGCTTCGAGAACCGCTTCGATGTCTGCCGGAAACGGTTTAGTCGTTTTCGAAGGTGAAGCTGCCAGAGATTTGCCTTTCCTCGTTCAGTGGAAACCATTAAAGACTGAGTGACGTTTCGTGACAGTTTTCGAAACCTAACAGACATGGACAGATTCAGCTACATGAAGTCGGCACTATCGGGAGGTGTGGTGGTAAGCGTGACTGCTTTCTTAACACCCCGTTGGGTCTGGGTTCAATCCCAGCCGAGGTCGGTGGGATTTTTCTGAGGCATAAAAATCTCTGGTCACGTCTTCCTTCGGAAGGGAAGTAAAGCCGTTGGTCCCGTCCCATGTGTGTTGAGTGGGTGCGATATCCTAAGCAGGTGTGGAAGCTGCCTTCCTGCATATTCGATTGCCGTCAATGGATGGCAATCGATGTCCGTCGGTGATTGGCACTAGATTGCGGAACAGAGACCGACGTTAAATAAAGGAAAAAAAAGAAGAAGAAGACTATCGGGAGAGGCTCTGTACGAGATCGATTCCGTAGAACCATCGTCAGCGAGCTACAGTGTAGCGTGGAAGGCTCTTGTGACCCACTACGAAAACAAAAAATATGAAGGCTCATTTAAACCACTTCGACCAACGATTTTCGAAACCATATGTCTGTCATACCACCGTGATGTCATACGGCAAGTGCCCATTTTGCAATCGTCGATGGCATTCTACATTTGTGTGTGACAAATTACAACGACTGTAAGTTCCAGAACGTGAGGAAGTTGTCTTCAGAGCGCTATTGTGTCGGAATTGCCTAAATACTGGCCACGTGGCTCAAAACCACGAGGGTGTCTGTCATCACTACCAACAGAGGCACCACCTCCTACAGCATCGTGCGCCAGATAGATCCTCCGTTCCAACAACAGTCAAAATCCAGACCATCAAACCCGAACCAACAAACCCACAATACCAACACTGCTACAGCTACCAACTCGAAAGGACAGAGCACACAATCAGCCACAGACACAGCCATTAGAAGTCACACACACGTTGTACTTCCATCCACACCAACACAGAACGAACATCTTTCTGTCAACCGCCATAGACCGGTAAGTCCATAATACTAGCTCGAGCACTGTTGGATTCGGGCTCCCAACATTGTCTGATGTGGAAAAAGTTTTCGAGCAGGTTGAAAAGAGCCACGAATCAGTATTAGTAGGGTTAACTACCCCATTTCTGGCCTGTTAAGCACAACTCGTACTTAGTCTTACTTAATCTAGCGCAGTTTAGCATCAAACGGAAAGTTATTATTTCTGATGGCTTCCAAATGTGTTTACCTTTCCGTATGTATCGCATGATTTGATAAAGAGAAACCAATCGTTGAGATATTGTCAAAAGTCTAACACTACTTCTTAATGCCAAACTCGACCTACGGATTCTAAACTCAGCCGAACGCATTGAAACGCCAATGAATTCACTTCGGCCCATCGGATGAAGATAAAAATTGATCTGCACCTTTACCGACTGAGCTAAGGAAGGCCCCACAGGATCCTACCCACGCTGGCGTATTCCTTAGAGAGCAAGCTAAATTTAGAACAATGTTCTTTTCAGCATCTCTCTTTGCATCGTCTACGATATCGATGACTCCATAAACACGTACCCATAAGTGCCGGAGGGTTCCCCCCGCCCCCCGCAAGCATCGCATCACCTCAAACCCAGTGTGTGTGTTTGAGGAAATGGACCATTTTCCCATCTCTTGTCTTTATGAATATTGAAATGGAGATTAAACTATAATAAGAGCTTCTAGCGTGTGCTTTGTTGGATGGGCATCGAAAGAGGCCTATTGGAGCTCTCTTCAAAATCACTTACCCACACAAACGCACCCTGATTGAGACGACAATGGGAAGATGGTGAAAGCGAGTCCTGCTGCGGGAGCGAAGGGATGGAATATAACATACATAAAAGATTCTTCCGCTCCCGGCTTGTCTTTCCAAGATTTCACAATGAAGATTGCGTCGTCCTGAAATATGGTTTATGTGACTTCGGTGGATCGGAGGAGTTGGGACACGTCCTGTTGTCAGTGATATGGAATCGTAAATTAAATTAATTAATGATCCGTTCGCTTCCACCATTCCTCATCACCAAGGGATACCAGAAGCTGAAACTGCTCATTTCCTTCCGATCCGTGTCTCGAAAGATGGGGGCAAAAGAATAATTGTCAAGTGATAGTTCCTTACTATTAGTGGTAATTGGTACTGGGGGAAATCCGGATCTTTACCTCCTCCAGGCACTCCAGCGAAAGTCTGTGAGATGTGGCTGGGAATAAATGACAGCAGGAAACGTCCAGGATATATTGCATTATCTTCTCATCGCATTTGCTTCCAGTTCCGTATGGGAAGTCATGGTTGAACGAGCAAAGAGACGACGTAAATGTGAAACACACGTGCAGATGCACTTGTGAGATGAATTGGATTAACCTTAGGGTTGATCTGCTAATGCTGTGTACTTACTGATCTACTGCAATCCTAGAAGCGGTCGTTACCTGCAACGAAACAAACGAAATTCAGTCATTAGTATATTGGTATATTTGTTTTCGTCTTAACGATTTCAAATCAAACAGCCTCCCGGTCTGGATCTGTGTCATCGCCACCCACGTCATCTTTACTTGCTTTTACGAGCCGATTACCACCCTGATCGAACCACCGCACGCCCGGCACAAAGCTCTCGATGTCATCGGAATCGTTCTGGCCATGTCACTCCGGCGCCTCCCACGGTCCACCATATGCAGGTATGTTAGAGCCTATCCCACAGAGAATTGTCGCACACACGTTGTTGGTAGGGAAGGTACGTGAACATAATCACAACTCTTTGCTCGTACGTTAAGGCAAGTTTGCAACGATGCATAGCAACAGAAGGTGCAAAGTGTAAAGCCGAACTACATTCCGGTCCGCATGCACAGGATGGGAATGGATCATGTCATGCGTGCTGGGTTACATTACCAGAAACTGTAATGGATACACTCTGACGAGATGCGGTGTAATGATGATTGTAAGAGTCGGTTGTCGATAAGGGAAAAGGGAGTATCATGTGACGTACCAGCTGGCTTGTCAACAAAGGGAATTACATCATGCGAATGAAAACGAATCCATCAAGATTCGCTTGTGTTCGATTGGAGTTGTATTTTTTGGAAATTGAATTGCCTGTATGATGTGCGGGGAATATCAAACACTTTATACCGCTAGTAATGCTGGAGATTGATAAGGATAACTGACTACAATCCGTAAGGTGTACCCAGGGATGTTTCGATATTGCAAAATAGCTGTAGTTGATTCGATACAATTATCGAATCAACAAATCGATATCATCGCATTATTGAATAAAAATATCGATGTATCAAGATATCAAATAACATCTTCACGGCTAACTCAAATTTGATTTCTTATCATTCACTTTAATCACGGTTACTCATAGACTAAGCCAAAATCTACTCGAATTTGAATAAATGCCACTCATATTAAAGAAAAATTTGATCATATATGAGGAAATTTCATATTAGCGATAAAGAGTAAAATGGAATCAAATGTGAATCAGATATTATTGCTGTATGAACATTCCAAGAGAATAATTATCTCTATAAATGAATCTTACTTTTGATGAAAAATGTGTAGATTATTCTTGAAAGTGAAAACAATATTCTGTAGAAATAATACATCGAGCGACGTGTATAATTATGTTTTTTTTTCTAATTAAATGTTAATTTCGCCATACTTGCTCATCTCAACGGGTACACCAAATTCGCAAAAACGGTGGTAACTGGTAACGATTCCAATTCGGATCCTGTTTAACTCCTCAAAATTTGAACCCATTTGGTGAGAAACTGAGATGGCACAAACCATTTGAAGTTTGTATGGGAATTACTATTGTAAAACCAAGATTTTTGTTCGAGTCTATCTAATAATTCATCATATCGGTCTACTTCAAAAGCTTTCAACTGTACTTGTAGGAAATTTTCCCTACTACAACTTTGCTGAAGACCACTTTTTAGACCATGAAATGCAAGGATCGAAAGTTATCAATGGTTAAATGCACTGATGTCTTATGATCATGCTCAATCAACTGCTCATCAGGCAATATTGGGGCGTTGAATAGGACACAAAAATCATGGCTACTATGTCACACTGTAAAATACAGTGTTGCCTACAGAGCAGCTGCTTGATCATGTAATAAGTTTACCAATCTCTTAAATGATTAATAACTTTTTCCTGTCTCGTTTTAAATAGAAACAATCTTCAGCAAAGTTGTAGCTGAAAAAATTTTCTATAAGAATGGCTATCGAACTGTCTCGCAGCTCAATATGGAAAAAAAAAACTAGAAGGCAATGAACAAAAAATTGAGATTTCCCATAATAATTTAAATGTAAACTACAAATGGCTTGTGCGAAGTCTGTTTCTAACCAAATGAGTTGTAACTTTGGGAGGCTAATCAGGACCCGATTTGAAACCATTTAAGCACTGTGGAGCGAAAAAGTCAAATTTTGCATCTGTCTATCAAATATCAACCCTTGTTCAGCCTTCAGGTGAACAGTCAAAACACAGGAATACAAATGTTAAGACTGCGATGTACCTGGAGCTATTCCTAAAAAACTCCTCTTCTTTGTCTCTACCAGTGTTGGAAAAATATCAAAAAATCAAACTTCATCAATGCCCAAGAGCACGCTTGATTTTCGTAGACAAAAATCAACAAGCAAACAACTGTGGTTGATTTTGCACGCTGTGATATCGCAGCTCGGAAAATCAAGATAAAAAAAAACTCACCAGCTGCAAATCTCAACAAACTGTGGTGAGATTGAGTTTCATGATTTTTGCTTTACACTCGAATGCAACATAAACTTCCATAACGGCTGGCAGCAGTCATTTTCATGTAGAAAGAGATAGCAAACTATACTTTCTCTTTCTAAAAAAAAACTATGTGCAACGGAAACATTTTTGTGTCGAGTCAACTCTCAGCTTGATTAAAGGAGCTTGTAAAATCAATATCCAGCTTAATATTTTGTTCCAATATCACGCGTGATACCTATTGAGAGCGTATGAGAGCGGAAACATATCATTTGATTGATGATTTTGCCAACACTGGTCTCTACTGTTGGTGCTACTTGGGATTACAAAGGTTGGTAGGTGAATTTAGAAGAACTTAAATGCCGGAAATGCAACGGCCTCAATAAGTCTTGGTTAGTCTTTAGGTCAGCTAATCAATTGAGGTTGAATTATAGGGACACAATTCGCTTTATGCACTACTAATAAACTTTATAATCAGCCTGTTGTTAATCAGCTTTGCACACCATAAATCAACCAATAAACAGCATCTGTTCTAACTGTTCAGCTTGAATTGTTTTAACTCCCACTACATGTTTCTCTCAGCTGTCGAACCAGCAGCTGCTGTTTTTCAGTCGACATTTGTTTATTTCTTTAGGTACGTTCTATTTCCTGCAGCTCAGTCAATGCCTTTGTAGCCGATGGAATAAAAAATTTCGAAATGGTCGCAATAAAGCACACTTTGTGCTTTGCATATCCAAATGGAAGTGCAAAGCCTACCGTGGGCGAGATTGCAAATTTCGTGTAATCACTTGACGCAAATCCTGTTGACATGGACGCCACATATCGAATTGTCAGATTCAAATCTGAAGTACATTCCACTGCGTCCTAGCAAGAAGTACGGTCGACTTAGTTCGCGCTCCGCTATTTTGGAAGTTTTCTCGCTATTCGCTTGATTTAAATTGTCAGTTTTTTCTCGCTTAGAGTTCCCAGCTAAATAATTAACTAAAAGTGAGTTTTTTTTCCTGAGAAGAAAGTGTGTTTTCGGCATTATCGGAAGGAAAATTGTTTTTGCGATTGCCAATTCGCCAACCATTTTGCGCACCATCGGTGCGTGGTAACGCATACCTGCACACGGATCATCGTCATCGAGTGTCAGCATCTGCCTCCGCATTTACACCGCTCATCTATCATCGTGTGTTCAGCTGAGTGCCGACCCTCACATAAGCACACACCAACGAAGACCGCCCGTACACGCTGATCGAAGATCATCCACGCTGCGCGTCGCTCCGCTGCTGCCGTTTAAACGCTCGGTGGTAGTAGTATAGGATTATCAGATAAGTTTTTGTTCTTGTTTCTCTCTTTCACCCACAGTTAAATTTTAAGATTAAGTTTTTTTTTGTGTATTGTGTCCGAGTGATTATCGTTTCAGTGGTAGAGCATTTTTCGCTCCCACTAGTACGGCAAAATGGACATTTTGTCGCAAGACGAAATGGACGTTTTGTCGGAAGATGACACCACTTTGCCACGCGATGGCAAGAAGGGTCGAAAACGTACGTCATCTCTCCCTGGTTCATCGTCTCAGTCTGGCAAAGGACAGGCTCAGAAAAACCCCCGATCGCGAGCCTATCCAGATGACTTGACTGGCCAATGGGTTGTCTACTTTCAGCCCAGAAACAAACCTTTGAATGTAATGCAAATTACTAATGATCTGACGAAGCGATACTCGGCCGTGACTGAAATCACGAAGGTTAGGCACAATAAACTTCGTGTCTCCGTCTCTAACCTGAAGCAGGCTAACGAGATTGCTGCCTCCCAGCTCTTCACGCTCGAGTACAGAGTTCACATCCCAGCTCGTGATGTGGAGATCGAAGGTGTGGTCACCGAAACGAGGCTGACCTCCGAGATCTTGGAGAAGCAGGCGGTTGGCCGTTTCAAGTACCGTTTGCTTCCCCCGGTGAAGATACTGGATGTCCAAAAACTGGGCTCAGTATCTGTCAGCGAGGGTAAAAAGAGTTTTACCCCCACAGATTCGTTTCGGGTGACCTTTTCTGGTTCAGCCCTTCCTCACTACATCGAGTTGGGAAAACTTCGGCTACCTGTGCGTTTGTTTGTTCCTCGGGTCATGAACTGCCAAAACTGCAAACAGTTGGGACATACGGCCTCCCACTGTGGCATCAAGGCACGCTGTTTCAAATGCGGAGAGAAGCATGGGGATGACACCTGTGCAGCTACCGCACCAAAATGCGTGTACTGTAAGGGAACTCCCCATGGTATCTCGTCATGCCCGGTGTACAAACAACGCGGGGAGAAATTACAACGCTCACTTAAGGAACGTTCCCGGCAGTCTTTTGCAGAAATGCTTAAGACGGCCACGCCATTGACCAACGACAAAAATCCCTTTTCTCTTTTGTCAGATGACGAGACTGACTCTGACTTGGCTGAGGAGGGAACTTCTTTCCGTTTTTCAGCACGGAAACGAAAACGCATCCGTTCGCGGAAAGTTGAGAATGAAGAACCCCAAATCAGCTTGCCCAAATCAAGGAGTGGTGGAAAAAAGGAAGTTTCTACTCCTCCTGGATTCAGAAGAACTGACTATACCCAGGATTTTCCACCTCTCCCGGGGACATCGAAAACCGCTGATGTCCCATTTTTAAGAACAGAAGCCCCTTCTTCATCTGGGTTGTTCTCATTTGATAAAATTGTGGACGATATTCTCAAGTACCTGAATATTTCTGATCCTCTCAAAAGCATTGTTCTGGCAATGCTTCCTACTGTGAAGACCCTCTTGAAGCAATTGACATTGAAGTGGCCCCTCATTGCAGCAATCATTTCCTTCGATGGATAATTTTCCAAACGAGGTCGGGGATTTGATCACTATTCTACAGTGGAATTGTCGAAGTCTTATTCCTAAATTAGACTCTTTTAAGTTTTTAGTTCACAATAATGATTGTGATGCATTTGCTCTTTGTGAACCTTGGCTCTCTTCAGATATTGATCTTCCTTTTTATGATTTTAACATTATTCGACTGGATCGTGAGGATTCGCGTGGAGGGGGGTACTTTTGGGGATCAAAAAGTGCCATTCCTTCTATAGAGTGAATCTTCCACAATTTCCAGGTATTGAAGTTGTCGCATGTCAGGCTTTTGTTAAAGGCAAGAGCCTTTGTATTGCTTCTGTGTATATTCCTCCCCGAGTTTCGATTAGTCAAAAACAACTATCAGATATCTGTACAGTTCTTCCTACTCCACGGTTGATTATGGGGGATTTTAATTCCCACGGTACAGGCTGGGGGGAACTGTATGATGACAACCGTTCTACTTTGATATATGACCTCTGTGATAACTTCAATATGACAATTCTTAACAATGGAGAAGTAACACGTTTGGCTGGACCATCTTCGAATGGAAGTAAGTTAGACCTCACACTTTGCTCTAATTCATTATCGTTGGATTGCACGTGGAATGTGATCCAAGATCCCCACGGTAGTGATCACTTGCCGATCAAAGTTTCAGTTGCCAGTGGGTTCAATCCGTCGGAACCCGTTAACGTCGCGTATGATCTTACCCGTAATATCGATTGGACAAAGTTCAAGAATGTGATAGAAGATGCCCTAACGTCGGTAGAAGGGCTTCCACCGTTGGAGGAATATAACTTCCTCTCCAATCTGATCTTGGACAGCGCGCTTCAAGCTCAATCTCGGCCGGTTCCAGGAACGTCTTTCCGTAGGAAACCTCCTTCCCCTTCGTGGGACCACCAATGCACTGAGGTTTATCGTAAAAAGTCCGATGCGTTTAAGCTTTTCCGGAAACGTGAACACCCGTACATTTCGAAGCGTACTCGGCTCTTGAACGCGAACTCAAGAGCCTCATCAAAGCCAAGAAACGCGGATACTGGCGGCAATTCGTGGACGGATTATCGCGCGAAACGTCGATGAATACGCTTTGGAATGCGGCGCGAAGGATGCGTAACCGGTCTTCAAACAACGAGAGCGAGGAGTACTCCGATAGTTGGATTCTCAAGTTCGCGCGAAAAGTATGTCCTGATTCTGTGCCAGCACAGATGATTCCTCGCGAAACGACGAATTCGGTAGACGAGATCAGCCAGCCTTTTTCAATGCTGGAGCTCTCACTCGCGCTCCTTTCGTGTGGCAATTCGGCTCCGGGGGCTGATAGAATCAAGTTCAACTTGTTGAAGAACCTCCCAGACGTCGCTAAGAGGCGCATGTTGAACTTGTTTGGTCAGTTCCTGGAGCTTAATATTGTTCCGGATGATTGGAGGCGGGTGAGAGTTATAGCCATTAAAAAGCCTGGAAAACCCGCGTCAGATCACAATTCGTATCGTCCCATTGCGATGCTATCGTGTATTCGAAAATTGTTGGAGAAAATGATCCTTTTTCGCCTGGACAAATGGGTTGAGTTGAACCACCTACTCTCAGATACTCAATTTGGTTTCCGTAGGGGCAAGGGAACGAACGACTGTCTCGCGTTGCTTTCCACTGATATTCAGTTGGCTTTTGCTAATAAAGAGCAAATGGCTTCTGTCTTCTTGGATATTAAGGGGGCTTTTGATTCAGTATCGGTTGAAGTCCTTTCAGACAAACTCCGCGCTTGTGGCCTTTCTCCATTAATTAATAACTTTTTGTACAATTTGCTGTCAGAGAAACATATGAGCTTTTCTCATGGAAACTCTACAGCTGCACGATTTAGCTACATGGGTCTCCCCCAGGGCTCATGTTTAAGCCCCCTTCTGTATAATTTCTACGTCAGAGAAATTGACAATTGTCTAAGGGACAACTGCACGCTGAGACAACTTGCAGATGACGGAGTAGTGTCTATGACAGGACCTAGAGAGGCCGACCTGCAAGGACCATTACAGGATACCTTAGACAATTTGTCTACTTGGGCTATCCAGCTAGGTATCGAATTCTCCACGGAGAAAACTGAGTTGGTCGTTTTTTCTAGGAAGCATAGCCCAGCACAACCGAAGCTTCAACTTTTGGGTAAGCCGATCACTCATTCCATGTCCTTCAAATATCTTGGGGTCTGGTTCGATTCAAAATGCACCTGGAGATCCCACATTGAGTATCTGAAGCGGAAATGCCAACAAAGGATCAATTTTCTCCGAAAAATTACCGGAACGTGGTGGGGAGCCCATCCGCAAGATCTTCTAACGTTGTACCGGACAACGATTTTATCGGTTTTAGAGTACGGTAGCTTTTGCTTCCAGTCGGCGGCTAAAACGCACATCATCAAACTGGAACGGATCCAGTATCGCTGTCTTCGTATCGCGTTAGGATGCATGCACTCGACTCATACGATGAGTCTCGAAGTGTTAGCGGGCATGTTGCCACTCTCTGATCGGTTTTCGGAATTATCCCTCAGGCTCCTCACCCGAAATTATGAACCCACTGGTGATTGCAAACTTTGAGAAGCTTCTTGAGCTAAACCCTCAAACTCGTTTTATGTCATTGTACTACGTGTACATAACACAGGATGTCAGCCCTTCGCAGCATAATCCCTATCGTGTTTGCTTCTCCGACTTCGACAGTTCTGTTCATTTTGATTTATCCATGACGCAAGAGATTCGCGGAATCCCAGAGCATCACCGTTCCATGATTGCTCCGTCAATTTTCGCTGCAAAGTTTGGCCAAGTTGATTCCGCAAGATCGTTCTTCACAGATGGATCACTAATAGAGGCGTCCGCTGGTTTTGGTATTTATAACGAATTTCATAGCGCCTCTCGAATGCTTCATGCTCCTTGTTCCGTATATGTTGCGGTGGCAATACATTGTACGCTAGAAACGATCGCCTCACTTGCACCAGATCATTATTTTATTTTTACGGATAGTCTCAGTTCTGTCGAGGCTATTCGCTCCATGAGGCCGGTAAAGCACTCCTCGTATTTTCTCATGAAAATACGAGTGCTTCTAAGTGCTTTATCTTTAAGATCTTTTGTCATCACCTTTGCATGGGTCCCATCTCATTGCTCGATTCCGGGCAATGAGATGGCGGACTCACTTGCAAAGGTGGGCGCTATGGAAGGCGATATTTACGATCGACAAATCGCCTACGACGAATTTTTCTTCATTTATCGTCAACAGTCACTCGCCACCCGAGCAAAGTTAGAGATCAAATTGAAATCAGAATTTGCTGTTATGATGTAACTTACTTTGAATACTCCATTTGATCTCATTTTGGTTGACTTAACGGTTAACACATCAAAAATGAGAGCAAAATTTTACACTGTTGAAGCAAACGGAAAACTAATCCTGCTTTCAATGAAATCAATTTGATTACTGATTTTGCATTCATAATGTTTGACTCAATACGGGCCTGGTGTAAATGGTTAGCATCCAAGCTTCTCACGCTGAAAGACTTGAGCTCAAATGTCACCTCGAGTTGGTTGCGAATGACCTAAAATGTGTTAAACAAAACAATTAAACAATAATCGTTAGTTCAACGACAGATAAGCTTAACTTAAATCTTAAACAAGACGTTAACAGCAGAACTTCAAGTTAAGTTGCTTTCATTTAAAATGTCTTGACTGCATAATGAAAGCACAATATGATATCAGACTAATGTCGTGACAATTGAAATCAAAATGAGTAATCATTATGATAGGAACTGCAATCTTTAATATCGATTTGCTTTCATTTTGTTAACCGACTTTGCTCGGGCAGCTGGCAAAATAAATGGAGTGAAGGGAGTTTGGGACGATGGTTATATTCAATCATCCCTAAGGAGTCGAAGTGTCTTTGGTTCAAGGGGTTGGATGTGGGTCGAGACTTCATTCGTATGATGTCTCGCCTCATGTCCAATCACTACTCGTTAAACGCTCACTTGTTCCGTGTTGAGCTGGGGGACTGAGCATCCCGTGCACCAGCTTGGACTTCCGGCCGTTCGGAACAAATTTATTGGTGGTAGAATCAATATCTTAATGATATTGAACCTACTACCAGTTGATTTGTTTCATGCAGCTAGAGATCCAGGGCCAAACTGCGGGATGCTCACTATGCCCCACCTGTTCACTATGCCCCTCCTCCCTCTAAATTCTTCTAAAATAAATTTATGGGATTCTTCAACGATTTGTTTTATTTTAAAGAAGCTTGAACATGTTGATGGTGGGTTGTGTGTTTATAATATTTCTCAAAGTAGGTTGCAATCCACGATCGATTGGATCCAAATCATTCCTATCATTCCGATCAAAAGATGTTACTATTGGTCACTTTTTTATTGTTTTCAAATCACTATTTGGTCGCTTTTTTCGTTATGTTGGTCACTATAGTTACTACTATTGTATCAAATACTCACTATCAGCCCTGTATTGCTTATCACATATTAGCTTACTGCGTGCTCACAACTTAGTGTTCTAGATACACTTCCATTGTTATTGATTGAGAGCTTTCGATGAGAAAGTCTCCTTAATAAAGATATAAAAAAAAAATAAAAAAAGCTTTCGATGCCTGTATCATTTTTGCATTAGCATACACTGGAGTCGCTTTTTACGCGGTTTTTTTGACACGTTTTTTTTAACGTGGTTTTTTTTACGCGGATTTCGGAATTTACGCGGTTTTTTTTTACGCGGGACGTATCACGCGCGTAAAAAGCGACTCCAGTGTAATTGTGTGGCAAGTACATAGAAGTCGAGAAATTTTCCAACGCAAAAAATTCCTAGACCGGACCGGGAATCGAACCCATCCACCTCCAGCATGGCCTTGCTTTGTAGCTGCGCCTTTATCGAACTGAGCTAAGGGAGGCCTAAGATAACAAGTGAGCAAAGAAAAAATGCTTGCAAACATAGTGAAAATTTCCAAAAGTCCACATCTTTTCACCGGCAAAAGAAAACCCCATTAGGCACTATTCTTCAATTCCACTAAGATATGTAGGTCAAATCAACTGCTGCCCAAAGTAAATTCCGCAAGTTCCGGAGGGATCATCCCATGTTGAGCGCACTGAGACTGAGCTCTAAATACGACGGCTGTCGAACGTAATCGATATCCTTTTTCGCCGGCAGGCGTAGCTTGTCAGCTTTTGTTCCTTCGAAAGGAAGGGGAGGTTGTAAGTGAGTCTGCTCCAAAGAGAATCTAGTCCACGTTGTAAAACAGTATCAGCCTGATGGTGTAGTACAATGGAAAGATCAAATAGCACAGAGCATCGTACATGTACTCACTCACTCGCACACCCACACATACATCAAATTAAAGCGCGCCAAAGTGAAATTTAATTAAAATGTCGAACAAACTCCACTCCATCTTTCTCCGGCTCGAATTGATCCTTGCTGACGGCGCAGCTGGGGATGGGGGTGACTCGTGTTTTTTTCGCCCTCTGTTGACTGTTTCAATAAATAACATGATGTTCTATCGCTCGTTCCCACTCAAATGGCGCACATGTGACAGGGACCCAACAACGGGTCGGTTTGTGTTTCTGGGACGAAGAGTAAATATGCCTGGAGGGGAGTATAAAGTCTTAATTGAAAACACAAATTAATGTGAGTTTGGTTCGCGCTGGTTTTTTTTTTTTTTTTTTTACTCGTTTGAAGGATGTGAGGACGCATGAAACAAATTGTCTCGGCGGTGATAGAGCAAATTTCACACCGGCAAAGAAAAGTAATTGCTGCTAATTTGATCCGCCGGGAATGCAGAGTTTTCAAATAAATTGAGAGTGTACAATGTTAAGCTATTAGTTGGAAGCGTAAACTTTCATGCGGTGTTCCTTTTTGCTGCGTAATTGATTTGTTGTTGTACTATAGTTAGCGAATCATTAAAATTGTATGGGACCCTACTTTCTTCCTAGGCTTTTTGCGCTTCTATTACGAGTCATTTGCCAGCTCTCAACTTATGTTATGCATTGAGAGCTTTCTATATCAACCAACGCACGAATTTGTAGATTGTATGGCAAGTACAATGATACTCTGTGCCCAGAGAATTCGAGTCAATTTCTTCGACCGAACTGACCGAATCTAACCCACCACCTCCGATAAGACTGAGGCTCCATTTTCGTTATAAATCGATTTTTCACGGTACAAAATTCATTTAAAAAAAAACTTCCAAACTACACAGCAACATTACTCGCCAAACTTTGTCTAGATTTAACCCCGTCCCGGTTACGCGTAATTTACGTTTCACATAATTGCTTTCCAAATCGCTTTCCGTCAGGTCTCACGAGAGTTAGCTCCTTCTTACAACGTTGCACTTCCTCCCAAGTCGATCCTCCGTAACAGTGCCGGCTTTGGATCGGAATGAATTAATTACAAAGTTTATTTATAACCCTTCGAAAATGCCTTTAATGTGCCCTTCCACCGCAGTTAAATAAATTCAAAGTCAAATTCAACTTTTCCAGACTGTTGTTCGCCCTGTGGAGCCTGTACTGCATTCACGTTTCGATTTTTTACCAATCCAAGATGATTGACATCCTAACGAGCCCTCCTAGCCAGCATCAAATCGCAACCCTGGATGAGCTCATCGACTCCGGACTGGAGATTGGCTTCCCGGATAATTTTGTGGTAATATTAAACCAATTTTTACCACTCGTTACTCAAGCAGTAACAAGCTTTTCCACTTTCGCTTCGCAAGCTACCGAGGCGGGGGTTCTGTTTCTTGAGGGTGCCGGGAAAGTTTGCCACGGCATGACATGCTAACGAACCCTCGGTGTCGGTATTTTGGATGGATTTAAATTGGCTCCCGTGTTACAGATTCACCTGGAGCGATTGAATGGCAGTGCCATCGATGGGATTCTGGAGCGACGGGTTGAGTGCACTACCGATACATGTCTGGCGATGGTGCAAAGTGGTCGGTTTGCCACTATTGGGAATCGGTGAGTATGAGGCGAAATTGTAGAGTTCAAAATATCAAATACAGTTCAATTGTCAACGTTTCTTATATTTTTTGCTACCTTCAGCTTATCTAATTGCCTGCTTCACTACTTCTCTATGAATCTGCCTTTCTGAATTCCTGTTTTCAGATTTTGCACATTTCAACTATTCGGCATTTCCATCTTGTGTTGGAGATGAACTGGCTAGTGGCTAAAAATCTTCTCAATAAAGTTTTAAAAAATGTCTACCTTGTCCGTTTTACTGATTTTCTGCTTCATTGCATTTCTGCTTTGTTTGCTTTTCTGTTTTTAGCCTTCTGTCTTCTTTTCTTGGTTTGATATTCTCTCTGATCTAATGCTATTCAGCTTTCCTACTTTTCTAACATACCTGCCTACTTTTACTATTTATTAACATATACTCTGTTATTTTCATCAGTGATTTAGTTGTACTCATATCTTCTTTTCCAAAAATTTGAATAAGTGTATGATGTGGTCAATCAATCATTTGGATTCGGTCAATTTGTATATTAAAGATATTGAAAATGGCAGTTTCGATGATTTTTTAACAAATCATAACTTTAAATCGTTATTTTCAATATATATATTAAGACGTTATTTATATTGAAAATTACGATTTAAAGTTGTAAGAAAAAAATCTTTATAGAAAAAATGAACACGGCAATTAAAATCGAGTAATTTGTATAAACTATTTTTTTAAGATTTAAAAATGAAATACTTAAACCACTCTTTAACAAAAATCAAATAAATTGGATAGTTGGTTCAATGGTTCCATTAGTCCAATTCGTTTAATTCGTCAATTGGTTCAATTGATCGATTGGATAAATTTGTCAATTGATTCCATAAGTCAGTTGGTTAAATTGGTCAATTGGTTCATTTGGTAAATGACTAAAAATAATTGATCAATTGGTTTAAATGGTCAATTCGTTCAATTGGTTATGTGGGTTAATTGTTTCAATTGGTCAATTGGATACATTGGTTCCATTGGCTCATTTTGTCAATTGGTTCCATTGGTCAATTGGTTCAATTGGCAAATTGGATCATTTGGTAAATTACTTAAAATAATTGGTCAATTGGTTCAATTGGTCAATTGGTTCAATTGGTCAATTGGTTCAATTGGTCAATTGGTTCAATATGTCAATTGGTTCAATTGATCAATTGGTTCAATTGGTCAATTGGTTCAATTGGTCAATTGGTTCAATTGGTCAATTGGTTCAATTGGAAATTTGGTGCAATTCCCAAATAACAATTATGGTTACATGAGGGTTTTGTAGACCATAATTTAAACTTATAGAGTGCTTTAAAACCTCGATTAAACTTGCATTGTTGCTTGGGTTGGTCAATTGGTTCAATTGGTCAATTGGTTCAATTGGTCAATTGGTTCAATTGGTCAATTGGTTCAATTGGTCAATTGGTTAAATTGGTCAATTGGTTCAATTATTCAATTGATACAATTGGTGATGTAGTAATACTAACCTCAACAAATTACCCTTTTGAATAATTCCTTATCCCTTACTACGGACCATGCATCACATGGGAAGTATAATTCCATTACACATCATAAATTAAATACTCACTCAGCTTGACATAGAAACAATTACCCAAATTCTTAACCTACTGAGAAAACACTGAGTCAGCACCAAAACCTTTTCCTTTTCCTTATTTTGAGACCATTTAAGTGCTACCATATGTACACAATAAATTCCGTGCGTATGTACGCCAAATAGTTTACAAAACAGCCTAACGTGTCGTTTCCCTCCATGCTAGTTTACATTTGAAGAACCCGGTAAAATAAACTCACATTCTACTTTCAACTGTCTAAGACTATAGTGGATAAATCCGAAAGTCCGATCTTGCCACAGTGAATTGGTTCAATTGGTAAATTGGTTCAATTGGTCAATTGGTTCAATTGGTAAATTGGTTCAATTTGTCAATTGGTTCAATTGGTCAATTGATTCAATTGGTCAGTTGGTTCAATTTTTCAATTGGTTCAATTGGTCAATTGGTTCAATTGGTCAATTGGTGCAATTGGTCAATTGGTTCAATTGGTCAATTGGTTCAATTGGTCAATTGGTTCAATTGGTCAATTGGTTCAATTGGTCAATTGGTTCAATTGGTCAATTGGTTCAATTGGTCAATTGGTTCAATTGGTCAATTGGTTCAATTGGTCAATTGGTTCAATTGGTCAATTGGTTCAATTGGTCAATTGGTTCAATTGGTCAATTGGTTCAATTGGTCTATTGGTTCAATTGGTCAATTGGTTCAATTGGTCAATTGGTTCAATTGGTCAATTGGTTCAATTATTCAATTGGTACAATTGGTGAATTGGTTCAATTGGTAAATTGGTTCAATTTGTCAATTGGTTCAATTGGTCAATTGGTTTAATTGGTCAATTGGTTCAATTCGTCAATTGGTTCAATTAGTCAATTGGTTCAATTGGCAATTTGGTGCAATTCTCAAATAACAATTATGGTTATATGAGGGTTCTGTAGACCATAATTTAAACTTATAGAGTGCTTTAAAACCTCGATAAAACTTGCAATGTTGCTTGGGTTGGTCAATTGGTTCAATTGGTCAATTGGTTCAATTGGTCAATTGGTACAATAGGTCACTTGGTTCAATTGGTCAATTGGTTCAATTGGTCAATTGGTTCAATTGGTCAATTGGTTCAATTGGTCAATTGGTTCAATTGGTCAATTGGTTCAATTGGTCAATTGGTTCAATTGGTCAATTGGTTCAATCGGTCAATTGGTTCAATTGGTCAATTGGTTCAATTGGTCAATTGGTTCAATTGGTCAATTGGTTCAATTGGTCAATTGGTTCAATTGGTCAACTGGTTCAATTGGTCAATTGGTTCAATTGGTCAATAAGTTCAATTGGTCAATTGGTTCAATTGGTCAATTGGTTCAATTGGTCAATAAGTTCAATTGGTCAATTGGTTCAATTGGTCTATTGGTTCAATTGGTCAATTGGTTCAATTGGTCAATTGGTTCAATTGGTTATATTGGACTAATTGGTAAATTTGTTCAATTGGTCTTTTGATTCAATTGTAACGGTTCAATTTTTGAATTGGTTCAATTATTCAAATTTTAAGAATTTTATTGATCAATTTGAATAATTGGTATATTGATTTAATTGGATAATTGGTGCAATTGTGCAATTGGTTCAATTGTCAATTGTTTGAATTTGGTAATTTGGTTTATTTGTTCAATTGGTTCAATTGGTTAAGTTGGTCA
The DNA here is from genome assembly GCF_037179485.1 of Ochlerotatus camptorhynchus. NCBI lineage: Eukaryota > Metazoa > Arthropoda > Insecta > Diptera > Culicidae > Ochlerotatus > Ochlerotatus camptorhynchus. The sequence continues at coordinate 3,584,577 of NW_027040919.1, read as the reverse complement.
ATTGGTCAATTGGTTCAATTGGTCAATTGGTTCAATTGGTCAATTGGTCAATTGGTTGTATTGGTCAATTGGTTCAATTGGTCAAATGGTTCAAATGGTCAATTGGTTCAATTGGTCAATTGGCTCAATTGGTCAATTGGTTCAATTGGTCAATTGGTTCAATTGGTAAATTGGTTCAATTGGTCAATTGGTTCAATTGGTCAATTAGTTCAATTGGCTCAATTGGTAAATTTGTTCAATTGGTCAATTGATTCAATTGGTCAATTGGTTCCATTGTTCCATTGCTTCTACTGGTTAATTGTTTATATTGGATTGATTGGTCAATTTTTTCAATTAGTTTTTTGATTCAATTGTTACAGTTCTTCAGTTTTTCAATTAGTTCATTTGATCAGATCTTAAGAATTTTATTGATCAATTTAATTTAATTGGATAATTGGTGCAATTGGTCAATTGATTTAATTGGATGATTGGTGCAATTGTTCAATTGGTTCAATTGTCAATTGTTTTAATTTGGTAATTTGGCTTATTTGTTCAATTGGTTCAATTGGTTTAGTTGGTCAATTGGTTCAATTGGTTCAATAGTTCAATTGGTTCAATAGGTCAATTGTTTCAATAGGTCAATTGGTTCATTAGTTGAATTGCTATAATTAGTCAATTGTTTGAAATGGTCAATTGGTTTAATTGGTGTAATTTGGTTGTTTGGTTGAACTGGTCAGTTGGTTTGATTGGTTCAATTCATTGGAATTTGAAAATTGAAAATTAATTTGAATTCGATTGTTCAATTTATTGAATTGTTTAATTCTTTCAATTTGATAGTTTGTCTAATTGTTCAATTGGTTTAAATTGGTTCAATTGATTAAATTAATCAATTTTTTAATAGGACAATTAGTTCATTTGGACAGTTGAATCAATTGGAGAATTGGTTCAATTGTTAAATTGGTTCAATTTGATTTTTAGTTTCGTTGGTTCAATTGGTTTGAATTTGTCAACAGGTTCAATTATTCCATTGGTCCAATTGGCCAACTAGTTCAATTGGTTCACATCGTCAATTGGTTTAATTTGCCATTTGGTTCAATTTGTTGAATTGGTTATTTAGTTTAATTGATTCATTTGGTTCAATTTGCCAATTGGTTCAATTCGTCAGTTCGTTTAAATGGTTAATTGGTTCAGTTGGTTTGATCAGTAGTTGGTGTCAATTTGTTAAATTTTTCAATTGGTTCAATTTTATAAATTGTTCAAAATTTCAACTGGTTCATTTGATCAATTGATCATATGATTCAAATGTTCAATTTGTTCAAATATGATTCATATAGTCAATTGGTTCAATTGTTTCATTGGACAATTAGTTCAATTGGACAATTGGATCAATTAAACAATTGGTTCAACTGTAAAATTTGTTCATTTGGTCAGGTCGTAAATTTTTCATTGGTAAATTTTCAGTCGATAGGTCAACTTTCAGTCGCTCTCTTTATAATTTTCAATCAATTGTTCAATTTTTCAGCATGCACGTCCGCTACATGGCAGTCCACAGCGATTATCCGTTACACTACTACCTTCTGGAAGAGTTTGTAGCCAAAAGCTTCGTCCAAATTGTCATGCAGAAAGGGCTTCCCCTAAGGGATCACATGAACAAGAAAATCCTGTAGGCATCTCTTTCTCAATTGCAATCAAAATTACTAAACCCATTCTATGTTCAAATTTTCCAAACAGCGCCATGATTGAAGCAGGGTACGAAACGGCCGTCCAGGGAGTCTTCATCGCTCAAACCGGAAACGTCAATAAAAGGAATCATGATGAGCAACCTTCCGTCAGTGCCCTTAAACTGGACCACTACCAAGGGGCATTCTTCATACTGGCCACTGGCTGTGGCTTATCGCTACTGGCTTTGATAGTTGAAATGGTAGAACACAAGTTCAAACATCGTCCAAAACCCGAACCAATAAAACCATTTATCAACTAAGAACACGCACACTTACCTCTACACATCATGAATCGGCCCGTGACACTCCCGGACATCGAAGTCCTTCGCCCGGACGTAGCAACAGGGTGGCACCGGGTCGGTGGCAGTCCGCTCGATCTCGATCTGCACGTAGTCTACACCGGCTATTCCCGTTGCCGCCGACGACGACGACGACTCCACCTCCACCGCGGACAACGGAGCTAGATCGTGCGGATTCTCGATCAAGTGTTGCCTCAACAGCTGCAGCTCCCGCTGGTATTCCGCACAGCAGGCACAGATCGACACTGGAGGTGGCGTCGTTGACACCAGGATCGGTGATCCTCTCAGACTTATGATCTCTTCCAGGCCACCGCAGTCGGCCACCAGTTCCTCTTGGCTGGCGGTCGGATTGTGAAACCGGTGGTTCCCCACCGCAACGTCACTGGCACTGAGCAGCGAACCGACACTGTACCGCCGGAAGCGGACCGTTTCTCCCGTGCAGGTCGTCGTCGTTCCGCAGGTTGCGGTCAACTGGCTCGAGCTGGTGGCACCTTTGTTGGGGCCACGGATTGAACTGAGGGCCGGCGGCGGCAGGTAGTACACCAAACACGTCACGCCAACCAAAAAGAGGAAAAAGATAAACACTATGTCGAACATGAGTAGCGAGTTCAGCGTCATCAACTGCATAGCTTAGGACACACTGTCGGAGGTTTGGTGGGACCGCCACCGTTGCCGCAAAGGGCCAGTCACGCTCGTAGACAAACTGCGGTTCACAGTTGCGGACGGGCTGCTGCTGTTGATCTAGGATCGGAGCGTAGATCACCACGTGGATTAGCCGCGGTCATCGTAGAGTTCATAACGGCTGTGCGCCGGGCAACAACAACGGTAACGATAACAACGCGCGAACGAACACTCACGGCTTGCTATCTGAACACATTCTATCAATATGGGTTTCGGTTTTGTTTGCGTTTTATTTGTCACAAATGTTAACTAGATTACGAGTGTGGTTAGAATCTGTCGGGAGGGAGAGAGAGAGAGAAAGAGATGGGAAAAAAGCGATTGCATTATGGTTAGATTTTCCCCTTCAAGTGGAGGAAGAGGTTCATCGTGTTCGCTGAGTGGATTATTGCGGAATCGAATGTAAATTGTTTCGCGTTCTCGTTTGTCGGTCGGATTCAGGTGGATCGAAGCACGTAGCTCAAATATTTAATAAAGAGAGAGAGAGAGAGAGTGAGATATGAATTTTCCGATGGATCAGTCGTTCGGTTCTAGTTTGATGAAAAACCGGGGAGGGAGCCACTGATTATTATTGCAAACTGCAAACTCTTGCTTTTGGCGGGTGGGTTGAACCGGGGGCGGCCGGGTGAGGATTTTGTTCGGTTCCGTCGTTGAATTAATGTGATGGATCGACTGGGAAGCTGTTAACTGATTGCAGCTTGTTTACTCTCCTACAAACATTGACATTGATGTATTGTGAAGAGGGGAGGAGTGAAGGTAATTTGGCAGCGTGTTTTCAGCGGCAAAGTGGAAAGCGGAAGTTGATATTTGTGTTGTGGAAATTATGCAAAGTGAAAATGGATTATACGGGGAACTGGACGATCCCGGGTGATTCATGGGAAGGGGTAGTAATTGGTTGTTTCATGGATTTGAGTTTTTAAACGTCAGAGACATTAACTTGATGGGTTTACATAGCAACAGAAACATTTAACCGAAATTCTAGGCCTACTTATTTTTAATGGATTTCTTTTGGCAGGCCTTTGAAGTTTGCTGGAATTATTTTCTATGATTTAATCAAGTGGATCTGTGGACTTGCTGTTGATATTTCTTGACGTGCCTTGAACTGTAGTAACATAATTTCTTGAAAGTTCTTGGTCAAACTCTTGGAGATATCTTAGCTGCTTCTAGAAGTCATTTCTTGCCCTTAAAGTTCTCTTGCTTACTCCTTCCTTCATCTTTAATGGAGATACCATTAAAGTAGCATGGAGTAGATTAAAAAAATACGTGCGGTGACTTTATTCTGAATATCCTATGAGGACCTACAACTTGCTTTTATACTTTAAAGACCATTGTAAGTATCTAACAAGTTATTTTAAGTTGATCCTTTGCATTTGCTTCAAATCCTTTCGGGATAGCTTAGCTTAAAGTAAGGTAAGTACTTTCTTCAGCAAACATCAGGATAATTATAAAGGTGAGTCAAGATATCAACCAGGATCAATCGTTTCCAAATTAGGTCCGGATCATTCCCCTAAAATTTTAGTACATTTACTAGCAAACTAATACTGCACTAGCCCTTTTAAATTTATGTGGGAATTGATATGGGTAAAGTGAACTTCGTTCTTGTCGTTTTAGCCTTGCGCCATAATGGTTTACGACTAAGCTTGTAATATGTACTAATGTGAAATTTTCGCAGCTACGACTTTGCTCCAGATTACTTTTTGATTGGTCGTCAGAAAAATGAGTTATTAATTGATTTCAAAGTCGATACCTTTCTGATATGATTCATCGACTGGTTTCAGGGCAATACTGGATTTAATCGCCCAATTTTTCGCTCCGAGTATACCAATGTTGCCTGCTGAGCTGTTAAAAGAATATCTTCTTCTTAGTTAGTTAATAACTCATTATACCGATGTTCAATTTAAATGAGGTCTGTATTAAAAATGTAGCTGGGAAAATTTCATATTAAGCATACCCGTAAATTATTATAGTTAGAGGCTTACTTTTATTAGGCTTTAATTATTATAAAGGGCGAACACGAAATTATTGCGACACATTCAACAGGGCATAACTTTTTTTTACCATTGGGTAAAAATCAACCAAATTTTGCACACTTTCTCATTGATGTGTATTGTGTACATGCTGTCAAACTCGAAGTCGTGTTTTTCGATTCAACGAAAATGGAGGTGAACCAACGCGAGTTGAGAGAACAAATTCTTTCCAAACACCTGGAATTTCCTGACCTGTCGCACCGGCAGTTGGGAAAAATGTTGAACATTCACCATTCAACCGTCTCCAGAGTGTTGAAGCGGTTCCAGGAGCGGTTGACGTTGGACCACGGCAAAGGAGCTGGAAGAAAACCGGGACCGGAGAACAAAAAGACGGAGGGAAAGGTGAAGGGGATGATTAAAGCAAATCCCAACGTCTCAAGCCGTGATTTGGCTAAAAAGATCGGCATGTCGCAGAGCTACGTCCAGAATGCAAAGAAGAGAGCTGGACTACATACATACAAGGTACAGAACTTCCCAAACCGCGATGAGCGGCAACAATCGACGGCTAAAACTCGGGCACGGAAGCTCTACGAGAAGATGCTGACAAAATATGGCTGCTGTGTGATGGACGACGAAACGTATATAATAGCCGATTTTAAGCAAATTCCGGGGTTGGAGTTTTTTACCGGCAAGAGCAAGTTCGATGTGGACGACAAATTTAAGAAGAAGAAAATGTCGAAGTTCGCCTCCAAATATCTCATTTGGCAGGCCATCTGCTCTTGCGGACTGAGGAGTGAGCCTTTCGTGACAAAGGGCACAGTAAATGGCGAGATCTACAAATCTGAGTGCCTCGAGAAGCGCCTTTTGCCGTTCTTGCAGCAGCACGACGAAGCTCCGCTATTTTGGCCAGATTTGGCATCATGCCACTATTCTAAAAGTGTCCTGGAGTGGTATGAGGCCAATTCTGTCCATTTTGTTCCAAAGGACATGAATCCGCCAAACTGTCCGGAGCTGCGCCCGGTGGAGCAGTACTGGGCAATAATGAAGCGGGAACTTCTGAAGAGCAAGAAGACAGTCAAAGACGAGAAGGACATGTTAAGAACATGGAAAAAAACTGAGAAACTGGTACCGGATGACACTGTAAAGACTTTGATGGAGGGCATCAAGCGAAAATGCGTTCAATTTTACACTCAACTTTTCTTTTGATTTTTGAAGTAAATATATGTACTACCCTAAAATTTTGGTTTGATTCTAAACATTATAAGAAAATTGGCATGCCATTTTCGGTGTCGCAATAATTTCGTGTTCGCCCTTTAGTTCGAGCAAACTTTTACACTTTTTCCATATGTCTACAGTAAATCCCATATAAAGCTCTAATTTAGGAAGAATTATCATGAACTGATTTGAAATCAATTGAGCCTGGTGGAGCAAAAACGATATTTTGAACCACCCTAATAAAGGGTGATACGGTCAAAATTTGGTCAAGGGAAAACGCGTGTAAATCGGTGAAATCGTTTATTTAAAAAATCAAATTAAATTTCTTTTTCAAGTTCAATTAGTATAAAATTCAGGAAAAATATTCAGTTAGGCTTCCGCTTTTCCAAATCCGAATTGCCGGGCTTTACGCTTGACCCCTGCCATCAAATTTTGTACAGCCACCTTGTCCACCTTCTTCGCCGCAGAAAGCCAGTTTGCCTTGAACTGCTGCTCGCCCTTAGCAGTTTTTTTGGTCTTCTTTAGGTTCCACTTGACAATAGCCCAGTATTTCTCAATTGGGCGGAGCTCTGGCGTGTTGGGAGGGTTCTTGTCCTTGGGAACCACCTGCACGTTGTTGGCGGCGTACCTATCCATGGCCTTTTTACCGTAATGGCAAGATGCCAAATCCGGCCAAAACAGTACGGAACAACCGTGTTTCTTCAGGAAAGGCAGCAGACGTTTATTCAAACACTCTTTCACGTAAATTTCTTGGTTAACAGTCCCGGAAGCTATGAAAATGCTGCTTTTCAAGCCACAGGTACAGATGGCTTGCCAAACCAGATATTTCTTTGCGAACTTTGACAGTTTCATGTGCTTGAAAACATCTGCTACCTTTCCCCTTCCTTTTGCCGTATAAAACTCCTGTCCCGGAAGCTGCTTGTAGTCGGCTTTGACGTAGGTTTCGTCGTCCATTACCACGCAGTCAAACTTCGTCAGCATCGTCGTGTACAGCCTCCGGGATCGCGCTTTGGCCGTCGTATTTTGTTTATCATCGCGATTTGGAGTCACTACCTTCTTGTAAGTCGATAGTCCGGCTCGTTTTTTGGCTCGATGCACGGTTGTAGACGATACACCCAGCTTATTTGCGGCATCTCGGAGAGAGAGGTTAGGGTTTCGCTTGAAACTACCGGCAACTCTCTTTGTCGTCTCAGCGGCTTCCACTTTTCGATTTCCCCCCGATCCAGACTTCCTGGCTGTCGACAAACGTTCCCCAAACACTTTAATTACATTTGTAACGGTTGATTTGGCAACTTTTAGCGATTTTGCCAACTTTGCGTGCGAGTAGCTCGAATTTTCGCGATGTGCGAGCAAAATTTTGATACGCTGCTCTTCTTGCTTGGACGGCATTTTGACAACTGAAGAGTGAATTCCAAAATCAAAATAGGAGCAACATTCTACACACACACACCTTCAAAATGAGGGGTGTTCAGGTTTTTTAAATGCAAAATTGAAAGAAATACGTCAAGTTGATATTGACCAAATTTTGACCGTATCACCCTTTAACTATACAGGTAAGATACGGAAGGACAATTTTTTTTAAATTTTTGTACAGAAAACCGTTAAAATGGTATCCAATTTTGTTTTCTGTTACAAAAAGCGTACTAACAAAAAGTTTAAAAAATTACAAAAGTTCTTCTTCTATGATTTTTGTTAATTTTTAAGTGCCTAAGGTTTTAAATTTTTCAAGAGTATGCATTTTTTCATAAACATAAAAAATATAAATATTGAACAGGAACATTTCGAGTTGTTTAAATATTTCCACCTTTTTTTTATAAAAATTCTCAAAGCAACTAAACAAGATATACCGTGTATATTTTTTTCCAGACGGAATTAATTTTTCTCTAAACCTTTGCCTCAGGCAACATTTCGATTGGAAGTGACTTTTTAATGGTACGATTTTTCGAAACATGCCAAATACGCCATTTTGGAAACCGAATTTCAGCACAAATGTAAATCAATGCCCATAACAAACAATTATGCAAAGTTTCATGCAAACCGGTAAAGGTCGAGTTAGATCGAATCGTCATTTGGCGCGGAACTGCTAAATACAAAGAAATGAGAGTGAATACTTAAGCCGTTTGCAATGCTAAGTTTCAAAATTGTTTCAATTTACTCGACAGCAGTGATGCAAAATATCATGACACTCACGAGACACACTACGCATCAACCGAATATCGCTGACAGAACGTTTTGTCACGCAGTGAGAGGTAGAGCCATGGCAAACAACAAACAACATTAATGGTCGCTACTCACAAGCAAAACGTTACACTCGCTGCTGATGATGAAAAGCACAACGAAAACAGTGAAGACTTCTGCAGTACGATCATGAGAAAAAGCGAAACGACAGAAGAAAATGAAAACAATGCCTACGCATTCCAAGTTCGTCTCGGCAGGCGCGACTGCGTGAGTTACAAACAAAGCAGGCAACATTAAACGGAAGCTGTTGGACTCACTCACATAAGCAAGCAAAGCAGCAACTGCTTCAAAACGAGCACAGATGAGTGTCGTGATTGTCGGGAATGACCAGATCGGTGATGGATCACCACCGAAGATGACATTCACCAGTTGCTTTTTACTTCTTTCGTCAACTTGATGGATGGTCATGGAGAGAGCTTCGATGAGCACATTGATAGGAGTGTACAAAGCGTTACTACCATCAGCTGTTTGACGATCGTGATTGTGATAGGTCGCGGACAGTTCTAAAATTTGAAACTGTCAAAAATAAAACTGCAACACGATCAGCGCAATGCACAGTTTTCAGCATGTCAGCAGTCATTAATCAGAAGTCTGAAGTCACATTTAAAAATATAGAAGTGAATGGATGATTTTAAACTAGAAATAGGTATCAACAATATTTCAAAAATCAAAATTCTGAATCATCATAAGTGTTCTAAAATATAAAATTCAACTACCACAGAAATTTACCGAATTAAAAATAATTCGATAGATAATTTATCAATTTAACATTTAGTTAATAGTCAGAAGTTAAAAGTCAAAAGTCTCATGTCACAATTTAGAAGAAATGGACTGTTTTTAAACTACATAGACAGGTCTTTAGATGATTAAGACAGACCTCCCCCTAAATTGTCTACGTATTTTATGAATATCCTCTTAGAAGTCATGGTCAGAAATCGGAAGCATGGAATTAAAAATCATTAGTCAGAAGTCAGTAGGTAGAAGGCAGAAATCAGATGGCAAAAAGTAGAAGACAGAAGTTAGAAGTTAGTAGTCAGAAGGTAGAAGCCAGATTAAAAAAAAAGTCAAGGGTCAGAAGCTTGAAATCAGAAATCACAAGTCAAAAGTCAGTAGGTATCAAGAGGAAGGCAGGAGTCAGAAGGCAGAAGTTAGAAGTCAAAAGTCTCATTTCACAATTCAGAAGAAATGGGCTGTTTTTAAACTACATAAACAGGTCTTTAGATGATTAAGACAGACCTCCCCCCTTAAGTGTCTGCGTAGTTTATGCATAGCCTCTTTAAAGTCATGATCAGAAGTCGGAAGCAAGAAATTAAAAATCATAAGTCAGAAGTCAGTAGGTAGAAGACAGGAGTCAGATGGCAGATGGTAGAAGGTAGACGACAGAAGTCAGAAGTTAGTAGTCAGAAGGCAGAAATCAGATGAAAAAAAAACAGAAGTTAGAAGTCAGAAGCTTGAAATCAGAAATCACTAATCAGAAGTCAGACTATTAGAAATTAGAAGTTAGAAGTCAGACGTCAGAAGTCAGAAGTCAGAAGTCAGTAGGTAACAGGAGAAAGGCAGGAGTCAGATGGCAGAAGTTAGAAGTCAGAAGTTAGAAGTCATAAGTCAGAAGTCAGCAAGTGTCAGGTAGAAGGCAGAATGCAAAAGTCAGAAGCCAGAAGTTAGAAGCCAGAAGTCAGATGGACGAAAACATAAGTCAGAAATCTTAAGTTAGAATTAAGAAATCAGAAGTCAGAAGTCAAAAGTAAGACATCAGAAGTCAAAAGACAGAAAATAGAAGTATTTAATTAGAAATCAGAAATCAGAAGTCGTAAGTCACTAGGTTGAAGGCAGGAGTCAGATTGCAGATGGTAGAAGGTAGAAGACAGAAGTTAGAAGTTAAAAATCATAAGTCAGATGTCAGATGAAAAAAAAAACAGAAGTCAGAAGCTTGAAATCAGTAATCACAAGTCAGAAGTCAGAAGTCAGAAGTCAGAAGTCAGAAGTCAGAAGTCAGAAGTCAGAAGTCAGAAGTCAGAAGTCAGAAGTCAGAAGTCAGAAGTCAGAAGTCAGAAGTCAGAAGTCAGAAGTCAGAAGTCAGAAGTCAGAAGTCAGAAGTCAGAAGTCAGAAATCAGAAGTCAGTAGGTATCAGGAGGAAGGCAGGAGTCAGAAGTCAGAAGTTAGAAGGCAGAAGTTAGAAGTCATAAGCAAGAAGTCAGATAGCAGAAAAAGTAAGCCAGAAGTCAGAAGTTAGAAATCAGAAATCATAAGTTAGAAGTTAGAAGTCAGAAATTAGAAGTCAGCAGTCAGAAGTCAGATAGCAGATAGCAGAAAAAGTAAGTCAGAAGAGAGAAGTTAGAAATCGGAAATCATAAGTTAGAAGTTAGAAGTCAGAAGTCAGAAGTCAGAAGTCAGAAGTCAGAAGTCAGAAGTCAGAAGTCAGAAGTCAGAAATCAGAAGTCAGTAGGTATTAGGAGGAAGGCAGGAGTCAGAAGTCAGAAGTTAGAAGTAAGAAGTTAGAAGTCATAAGCAAGAAGTCAGATAGCAGAAAAAGTAAGCCAGAAGTCAGAAGTAAGAAATCAAAAATCATAAGTTAGAAGTTAGAAGTCTGAAATTAGAAGTCAGCAGTCAGAAGTCAGATAGCAGATGTCAGAAAAAGTAAGTTAGAAGAGAGAAGTTAGAAATCGGAAATCATAAGTTAGAAGTTAGAAGTCAGAAGTCAGAAGTCAGAAGTCAGAAGTCAGAAGTCAGAAGTCAGAAGTCAGAAGTCAGAAGTCAGAAGTCAGAAGTCAGAAGTCAGAAGTCAGAAGTCAGAAGTCAGAAGTCAGAAGTCAGAAGTCAGAAGTCAGTAGGTATCAGGAGGAAGGCAGGAGTCAGAAGGCAAAAGTTAGAAGTCAGAAATTAGAAGTCATAAGCAAGAAGTCAGATAGCAGAAAAAGTAAGCCAGAAGTCAGAAGTTAGAAATCATAAGTTAGAAGTTAGAAGTCAGAAATTAGAAGTCAGCATTCAGAAGTCAGATAACAGAAAATATAAGAAAATAGTTTTGGAATCAGAAGTCAGAAATCTGAAGTCTAAGGTGAAAACTTTGTAGTCTGAAGTCTGAAGTAAGAAGTTTGATAACAAAAGTCAGAAGTCGAAAGAAGAACTAGAAATAGGAATCAGAAATATTAAAAAAAAAACAATCAGAATTCAAAAGCATCATAATAATTCCAAAATGTGAAATTTAGTCACAACAGAAAATAACTGAATCAAACATTAATTGAAAGAAATATTATCAATATCAAATTTCCAAAATAAAATGAATCATCAAAAATTGGCCAATATAAAAATGAACAAATTATAACTGACCAATTGATAGAGTAAGAAGTTAGAAGTCAAAAGTCGCATTTCAAATGTTAGAAGTAATTAGCTGTTTTTAATCTACGTATACAGTTTTTTAGAGGTTTTATACAGCCCTTCCCCATCTAAAGTGGCTACGTAGTTTATGAACAGTGCCCTAGAAGTTAAGGTCAGAAGTCGAAAGTCAGAAACTAAAAATCAGAAGTCAGCAGGTAGAAGGCAGGAGGCAACATGCCGATGGTAGAAGACAGAAGTTAGGAGTTAGAAGTCAGAAGTCAGATGACAGAAAACAGAAGTCAGAAGTCAGAAGCTTGAAATCAGAAATCAGAAGTCAAACGTCAGAAGTTAGAAATCATAAGTCAGAAGTTATCAAGTATCAGGAAGAAGGCAGAAAGTAAAAGTCAGAAGTTAGAAGTCAGTAGACAGAAGTCAGATGGCAGAAAATATAATTCAGAAGTATAAAGTTAAAATTCAGAAATCAGAAGTCAAAAGTCAGTAGTTAAAACTTAGAAGTCTGAAGTCAGAAGACAGAAAATATAAGTCCGAAATTAGAAATCAGAAGTCAGAAGTCAGAAATCATAAGCAGGAGTCAGAAGGCAGGAGTCAGATGCCAGATGGAAGAAGGTAGAAGACAGAAGTTAGAAGTTAGTAGTCAGAAGGCAGATGTCAGATGAAATAAAAAAACAGAAGTCAAAAATCTGAAGTCAGAAGCTTGAAATCAGAAATCGCAAGTCAGAAGTCAGAAGGCAGAAGTCAGTAGGTATCAGGAGGAAGGCAGGAGTCAGAAGGCAGAAGTTAGAAGTCAGTAGTTAAAAGTCAGAAGTCAGATAGCAGATGGCAGAAAAAGTAGGACAGAAGTCAGAAGTTATAAATCAGAAATCATAAGTTAGAAGTTAGAAGTCAGTAGTCAGAAGTCAGATAACAGAAAATATAAAAAGTCGTTTTGAAATCAGAAGTCAGAAAGTGAAAACTTTGTAGTCTTTAGCCATAAGTCACAAGTTTGGTGACAAAAGCCAGGAGTCAGAATTGATTTGAAACTAGAAATAGGAATCAGAACTATTTTAAAAAAATCAAAATTCCAAAGCATCATAAAACATCCAAAATTATAAATTCAGTGACAACAGAAATTAACTGAATTAAATATTATTAGATAAAAATATTATCAATATCACATTGTTAAAATAAAATAGACCTTTATAAAACTGTCCAATTTAAAAATGACCAACTGATAGAAGTCAGAAGCCTCAATTCAAATTTTAGAAGTGATGAGCTGATTTTAATCTACGTAGACAGTTTTTTTTTAGGTTTTAGACAGCCCTTCCCCCTCTAAAGTGCCTACGTAGTTTATGAACAGTGCCCTTGAAGTTAAGGTCAGAAACTAAAAATCAGAAGTCAGCAGGTGGAATGCCGATGGTAGAAGATAGAAGACAGAAGTCAGAAATCAGAAGTTAGTAGTCAGATGACAGAAAACAGATGTCAGAAGTTAGAAATCAGATGACAGAAAACAGAAGTCAGAAGTCAGAAGTCAGAAGCTTAAAATCAGAAATAAGAAGTCAGACGTCAGAAGTTAGAAGTCATAAGTCAGAAGTCAGCAAGTATCAGGTAAAAGGCAGAAAGTGAAAGTCAGAAGTTAGAAGTCAGAAGCCAGAAGTCAAAAGGCAGAAATATAAGTCAGAAGTCTTTAGTTAGAATTTAGAAATCAGAAGTCAGAAGTCAAATGTTAGAAGTCAGAAGTCAGATGACAGAAAATAGAAGTCTGAAATTAAAAATCAGAAGTCAGAAGCTAGAAATAAGAAATCAGAAGTCAGAAGCAGAAGTCAGCAAGTATCAGGTGGAAGGCAGAAATCAGAAGGCAGAAAGTAAAGGTCATAAGGTAGATGTCAGAAGTCAGCTGGCAGAAAATATAAGTCAGAAATCAGAAGTCAGAAGGTAAGGTCTGTATCCACAATAATCCAGACGCATCAAAACTTAAGTAAAATACAAATTTCGCATTATATTTGAATTGTAGTTGTTTATTCAGATGTGTTAGATTCATGGGCTATGCAAGCAACTGAATGCAAGAAACTCAAAATATAGTTATTCGGTATTTGCATAACATTTTCGAACCTTGCGCTTAACTACATCCATAAGGGTTTGTACAGACTCCTCAGATACCGTGGTGGCCATCTTTGTCCAAATTTGTTGGAAGTGTTCAATATCTTTGATTTCTTGTTTCTTTCCAGAAAGCTTCCGCTTCATCAAAGCCCAATATATCTCGATTGGACGTAGCTCTCGACAACGTGGCAGATTTGAGGCTTTTGGTACAATATTCACTTGATTTGCTTCGTACAACACCATCACAGTTTTAGCATAATGGCAATCGTGGGTAGCAATCGCTTCTGCAGGCACTTTCTTTTTTAGTAAATCTCCTTGTTGATTGTGCCTGTAGTGACGAAAAATTTACGCTTACATGCAAATTGCTTGCCAAATAAGGTATTTTTTGGGAAATGTTGATGCTTTCTTCGTCGAATCATGGATTCTCAGGTGTTTCCCGATCCATCTGTGGGACGCACTACGGTGCACAAGATTTTGATCTTGCTTCGATGCCATATCGATAACGTTTTCACAGATTGTGAAGAATTCATGCCAGCGTAAAGATTACACTTTAAGCTAAGTTTAGTCAAAATTTCAGCCATTTGTATCCACACGCAAAAAATTTATAATCTAATCAATGTGTCTCACTTTTTTCGAGTACAGTCTTTTGAACAACCAGGTTATTTCTTTTCATTAGTCGGCTCCGTAAAGATTCATACTGCACATTTGATGTAAATGTGGGAATGGCACTGGTTTAAGATTGCACATTGTAGTCGAAATACGTTGTTGTCGTGGATACAAAATAGTTACTGAAATTAAATAAATAATCATCCTTTTCTACTCACGTGAGTATTCCACACAACTTTCAAAAATAAGTTCTTATACAGTCTAACAACCAAAAGAACTGGAATTATCATGTCTACAAGTCAACACTGAGAAAACTCATACCCTTAGTCACCATAAATGTTCGACACCATCAATCGCCTCCCAACCGCCCACTTTAACCAATCAATGAGTGAGTACACACCGAAAAGATCTCGGATACGTGACATATGCTCATTCAATTCCATTCCATTTTACTACGAGCTACTACAATGACCGTCCTGTCCCTACGTGTCCTTCCAAACCCCACGATTCCCGCTCAATGTGGTGCCGCAAAGAAGTGGATAATAACATTATTGCGAGCCTGTGAATCGAGACGAGAATACACCACCTACTATACAGAAGAACCATCGATACACTCGCACCATTCCCCCTATCCTCGAACCAAATCTTGTCGGGGTGCTTGTTACACACACACTCCTCACCGTTATCCTTGAATGTCGTCGTCATCGTCGCCGGTTCGGTGGAAGTGGAAGTAGAACCCAAGGATGATTACCCAACACCCCCATAAATATTGAACGATGACGAGGACGACGACGACATCGATGACAGCCAACATTGTTCGATTCTTCCATTTACAAGTACACTAAATTTCCCATCATCAGAAAACCCAACCGAACGGTGGTGCTACTGCTGGATGAATGGCGCTGCATGACATGTCACCCAAAATAGAAGTTTTGCTCATTTTGGCCGATCAAATAGCTGGAATGCGGTACACAGGAATGCTTGCCATGAGATTGAGCTAAAATCTTCGTTGAAATTAGATCGCAATAATTCAAAAAATGTGACCGTAAAAAATCTAAATTTGTTACACAGTTACATTCGCTGCAATTCAAGGGCTGATGGAATCCAAAGCGGTACAGGAAAGTGGTCGATGGAAGTCCTGTTTCATCTCCTGCCGGCATTGTGTGAAGTAGAAAAGGGTGGCAGCCTGCTTCGCCTAAATGTATGTGAAAGCTAACTTCATCACGATTCCTGCTATATATCACACCCAACGCCACGGGACAACTTCATCGCAGCAGCCTACAGCTCCAAGCACCTTTGCCGTTCTCAAATTGAGTGCCTCTCCCGATGGCGGCGACAAAAAAAGCAAGTTGTTTAGGTTGTGCTTAGGATCAAGCAAGGAGAAAAAATACATCTCCCTCATGGATCAAAGGGAAGCGATTGGAACAATCGTGCTTCGATCGGAAATTGGAACTTCATGACTGTGATGGATGACGGGGTTGTTGTTGTTGTAAACCCAGATGAGAATGAAGTATGTGACAAACGGTAACTATCAACCCATGATGAAACGTTGGGGAAACAAGGCTTTGCATTTTTTTTCCTAGCAAGGAGTGGTGCCATATAGATAGATATCAATCTGGGACCTTTCCTTACCATACAAGCTTTAATCGTGTGAAGTACACATTTTTGTCAATGCCAATTTATTCACACGAACAAAGAAAAGGGTTTTCAGAAGTTGATAAGCTGAGATAGAAATTTCAAGGTAAATTCCAGAAGAATATACCTGGAAATTCCATACCGGTATCTAATTCTAAGGAATTTCGATAAGCATCTCGAATTCGGGAAAGCATCTCCGCTGAAAGCTCATGCTAGCTCGAGCTCAACTTGTTCATATTAACGGAGGTCCACAGTATCATCAAAAAAATATGACGCACGCTTGATCCAGTTTGGGATACATTATTGAATGCTTTGGAGAACGTCATTTAATTTGAATGGCTTGTTTAACCATAGCAGAAAATACGGTCCCAGGTATTTGCGTAATAAAGATATTTATGGTCAAATCGCTTGTTTATCGTGTTTTTTGCGAAACTTTTCGTCATCGTCGTCGGTGGAGCCGGGTTTCAATGATAACAACAACTCGAGCAACGGTATGATGTGATATGAGGGGCTATGTGACATTAGAGCAACCGTTTTTGCTTACTGAGCAGAATATCATAAGTCTAATCATGCAAGATTTGTCAATCGTTTTATTTGTTGGAAGGACAACATGGTACTAACAGCAACTCGGTGGTTAAAACGGAGCTCATTTGCCTAGTGGCAAACGTTTTTACTTCAAGTAGTGTGTGGGTTCAGTCCCAAGCTCCTTCGCTTTATATGAACAATTCAGCTAATCGTTTACCAAAACGAACCCTGGTGCAAACCCAATCCTAGTACCCAAGTTATCAAAGCGCGTGTTGTATATATTCATGAACTGCGTTTGGGCGTGGCTGGTGCTGGTATTGCCTAGTATGAGATCACCGGTTTTTACACATTGAGGATGAATTCTAGTCCCAAGCATCGCCTATTGGTTCTTGGAGTAATTATAGCTGATCCGGCCAGAACAGAGTAGCAACCATGGACGGTCAATCATGCTCATGCTCATACTCATTTCAAAGGTACTCTTACATTACTTTACCAAAGGCAGAAAATTACTTGGTACACTAGCGCCGCCTGGTTATGACATTCTCAATTAGGTCTTATAAATCAGAATAATTTAGCTAAAAACAGCAACCTTCGCTCTAGTTGAGCTGTCAAGTTAAGGCAAGCAATTACACGGCCGTTGCGTGTTACTCATATTTGAGTTCCATTTACTCAAATTCGCAGAAACGTAGGTCACTCATATCCCCCCGCAAATCCGGCTCTAGTTTATCCGACGACTCGATAATCCAACTAAACGGTCTCTCATGGAACTGTTTTTACATTGTTAGGTTGGAAACATTGATTTGTCTGGATCAACCCCACTTATTCGGCCACAAAATAGTCTCACATTTGAGTAACATTTACTCATATATTAGTAACCAATTACATGGACAATCTATGGAGGACAAATGCTTCCGGGACCTCACTTAGCTCAGTCGGTAAAGGCACAGCTACAAAGCAAGGCCATGCTGGAGGTGGCTGGGTTCGATTCCCGGTCCGGTCTAGGAATTTTTCGGGTTGGAAAATTTCTCGACTTCTCTGGGCATAGAGTATGATTGTACTTGCCACACAATTATACAAATGCAAAAATGGTACAGGCATCGAAAGCTCTCAATTAATAACTGTGGAAGTGCATCTAGAACACTAAGTTGAGAGCACGCAATAATCTAATATGCCATACGCAATAAGCTTGAAATGCGAGGAGGAAGAAGAAGAAAAATGCTTCCCAGGCGTCTGCGGACCTGTGGGGAAAAGTAAATTCCCTTAGTGAGAAAAGGCGCAGCACACCACTTTCAACTGAGACCAACATTACCGATCCTGATACCGTAGCTGAGGAGCTCGGCACCTATTCTGCGGAGTTTTCCGCCATCAACCCACCTTTCTCCGCAACACAAGGCCATCTGCTGCCGATATCGGCAATTTCTAGATTCCACAAAACAGCATCAACTCTCCAATTAACCAAGACTTCTCCTTCGGGGAGCTGTAATTCGCATTGCGATACAGCACTGGAAACTTGGCCGGCCCAGACGAAATAGGTTATCCTTTTTTAAATGTTCCTATCGATGGAAAGGACAAGTACACAAGTAAGCTGGATTACAACGAGGACGCCACCACACGAGGTACCGATAAATTCCGTCAGATTGCGTTAAACAGCTGTGCAAGCGCTGCATTGGAGAAAAATTGATACCTTGACCACCGGCAGCATGCGTTACGGGCAGGAAAGGAAACCTCCACGTCTTTCGCCTTGCTGGGAGAGCTGTTAAAGTACACGCAGGAAAAGGACCAGGTCGTCTCCTTGGATATCTCTAAGGCTTTTAACAGAACATGGACGCCGTTAGTATTGCAAGAGCTTATCAGCTGGGGTTTTAAGGGAAATGTCCTTTCCCTTATCCAAGGCTTTCTGTCAACACGATCGTTTAAAGTCGCCTTGGGGAGCACCAAGTCCACTTTTTCACCGGAGAAAACAGGAGTGCCACAAGAATCGGTTTTCGCGGTGACTCGTTTGCCACTCATCATCCACATTTTTGTCTACGCGGATGACGTGCTAATTGGACTAGCATCCAAGCATAAGCAGCTGTATTGGCAGTTGCCAAATTGACGGCCTCAGCCGGGTTCCAGCTCTCGGCAGCAAAGATTATCCGCTGCACTTCCGGTCACCGAGTCGGCAGCGCTTCTATCCACCTAAAAAAAGCGATACGTATCTTGGGCGTTCCAGTTGATCGACACTTGACCTTCACGCAACACTTACAGAGCGTTGCAAGGCCCGCATATACTGCTCCAAAAACCGAGCTATCCGGCTCAGGCATGGAAAATCATTTGCATTATTTTCGTGCGTTCTTACATTCGGCAACAGAATTCGAATAATGATGTATGGAACTTTTATAGGTTTTGTTATCAGCTACAACTTTTTTAAACAAATAAAATCCGTATCTCTTATGCATGACGAACAAGAGTGACCAGAAGCCACTTTTGTTTGTTAGTGAATGTATTTAACAGTAACAAGTTCTGCCCGTTTTAATTTGTGATGCATAAGAGATACAGATTTGAGTTATTGGAAAAGTTGTAGCTAATAACAAAACCTACTAAAACCATATACATCATTTTGCGGAATGCTGTTGACGAAAAAAGTTAGAGACAAATGAATGTAAATGAATGCATGAAATGAATGTAAATGATTTTCCATGCCTGATCCGGCTGCTTGTAGCCAAGGCCGTCTACTCTACGGTCTGGAGCTCACCGCAATGGCAAAGGACAAACTGTTGCAAGTCCTTGAAATGGTTTACAACGGCTACATCCGGCTAGTTTCGGATCTCTTGCCCTCGACGCCGGCCGACCCAGCCTGCGTTGAAATCGGAGTACTTCCCTTCCGGTTTCCAATGGACACTGCAGTCGCCATCAAAGCGGCTGCCTACTTGGTAAAACATTGGATTACGAACGGATCTATCTCCTCGAGGAAGGGAATAGAGTCCTTCCTGCGTACAGCAGCCAACATTGACCTCCCCTTAATATCCAAGGGCCACTGGGTGGAAAAAAGCTGACAATCGAGACCGTTAAACATCGAAAAACGGATTAAGGACCAGTTTAGGGCAGAAGACAACTCGGCGGCGTTTAGACATTCCGTTGCGGAGATGCTAAATTCCGGGTACCCCAGGCATACACACCGTTTTATGGACGGGTCCAAAGCGCACATCGGAGTTGGGATAGGCATTGCGAGAAAAATCTCGCCAACGAGGTTGAGCCTACCGCCACAATGCTCGGTTTTTTTTTTCCTGCAGAGGCAGCGGCGATATTCGACCGACATCTAACCGACCAGTCCTAATCCTTACAGATTCAGACAGCGTTATCTTTGCTCTCCGGTCCAACCTGCCCACTCATCCGTGGATTCCCCCAAATACAGTGTTCGCTTGGGTTCCGGGGTATTGTGGTTTCACTCCAACGCTGACATACTGGCCGGGGCGGGACCATTCGGTGCCAGGTACGCCGATGAAGTTCCCCTTTCAGATGTCAAGCGATGGATCGAAACCTCAATGCAGGCTAGGTGGCAAGAAGAAACCAAGACTTCGCACAGGTCTAACCCAGCTCTCACACGATTTCGGTGGAGGAGCTTTGCACAAGACCTGCGCCGTATATAATATTCCAGCCAACGTCGAGCACATCCTCTGCGTGTGTCCGAAGTACGAGCTCATGCGTCAACACTACGACCTTTCAGAATTTAATAAATTCAAATTGTTTTTATACAAGTTTAAAAAATAATGTACCTCTAATTTTTCATATTATTGAGAGTAACAAACGCCCTTTCAAATGCCGTAAAAAATCTTCTTTTTTTTTGCACCGACCAGAGATATAAACATTTCAAAATGGCTTATTTTTAGTAGAAAAACGTCAAAAACTCTTGATCGGCGAAAGATATCGACAAGCTCTGTGCAGCAAAAATGTGTGCCTTCTAAAGATCTAAAAGTTATTTGAAGACTCCTTTGCTAATAAATTTGAAATAAGAAATCTAGAGTAAAACAACTATTACAACAGATAAATACAAAGCAGTGGATGATACATAAGGAACGCAAACGTCGCACCAACTCTGGCAGTAGCAAAGCGCATCTAGGTACATAAGAAACATTCCTTCGTCCTGCGGTACCTTACTAGCGAATAAGGGAAGAAATAGGGGTAAGAGGGGCATAGTGAACAGGTGGTGCATAGTGAGCATCCCGTACACCAGCTTGGACTTCCGGCCGTTCGGAACAAATAAGTTGGTGGTAAGATCAATATCATAATGATATTGAACCTACTACCTGTTGATTTGTTTCATGCAGCTGGAGATCCAGAGGCAAACTGCGGGATGCTCACTATGCCCCACCTGTTCACTATGCCCCTCCTCTCCCTAATCGAAGAAATGGAACACGAAAAAAAAATGAAATGAATGGAACTAAATTTATATACAGTCAATAAAACTCTGATAAACTCTGATTTTAAAGTCATATGTAGAGATAATTTCCTAGTGTCTTTGGGGAAGTTGTTAATTCGACAGTGAGCATGCATAATGGCGAAGACGCGATGATCGAATCTTTTCATCGATTTTCTCTTTGCATTGCTACAGCTAAGCGAAACAATTTTCTAGAATTTGTTCAATGTAGAGTAGTAACAGGTTGTATTGGCTATCAAAAGCAACAGCAAACGCACCGAAAAACGTTAAATCTAGCGAGTTATTAATAAAAGAGAAAATCGACGAAGAGAATCGATCATCGCGTATAGGCCCTTATGCATGCTCACTGTCGAATTGTTCTCATTTTGGTACAATGTGTCTTCCAGTGAGACACAGAATCGTCCTCTGTACGAACCGGAACATCCGTAAAAGTGGTAAATTCGTGAAATTGGAGTTGTTAGACGTCTAATAAATGTTCTCTACACGGCGAATGAGAACAACCCAAATTAGAGTTTAGTTCACTCATAATCGCCAAAAGTGCAGGAACTCAGCGATGAGTAAAATTTGTCTCATGGTTTCTTGTGGAAAACCTAAAAAATCTGCCGGAAAGTGAGGAAATTGACGAAAATTTTATTCAGTCTCGGAGTAGTACCAATAGACTGAGTGAATCCAATCTTCACTTTTCTCAAATTCGGGAATTTTTCCCTGGAAAATCCTGGAAAAACATGAGGCAAATTTACTCATCGCTGAGTTCCTGCACTTTTGGGCGATTATGAGTGAACTAAACTCAAATTTGGGTCGTTCTCATTCGCCGTGTAGCCCCATGTTTAGATTTTATTGTATTGCTTTACAACATTGCTGAATAAAGGTGAATGCAGTCAGCATAATAGCTCTTATATCACTAGGCATCCATGTTGTAATCACATTATTTGTAAACCCTAATAAACAAATACCATAAACGAACTGTATCCCGGATGGGTAAACTATCCCACAAATGGTTTGGATGATACCCCGAACACGTCGTTAAGCTCTCTTTTATGGTTATTTTTATTAGGGAATGCTTTATAAACGACGTATTAGATTAATTATTCGACAACACTGGTTCAGTCTAACAACAAGACGAAATCAGTAGAGTAGTGGTTACCGTTTCCGCTTTCCAAGTAGAAGGTCGTGAGTTCAATCCCATGCTCAACACTTTTGTTATTTGTGTTCTACGTCTAATTAATTTAAATAGTAATCGTCGATCACATGGCTCACAACAATGAATGAATTGATCTAGTTTAAAATTTAACCAAGCATCCCGAGCAAAGTCCAGCATCAAAATGACAGCAAAATCAAATCGAGTTTTGATATCATCTTCAAACTGAAATGATAATTTGATTTCAGTATACGCAATTGACAAATTTGATACCAAATTTTGTTTTCATTTTGCTGTAAATTTGCTCTTTAAAATATGTTGTTGCATGTTTGTTTTCATTGCCTTAGCATAACATCAAATTGAATTCTTGTTTTGTTATCAACAAGAAAAAGGACATCATATTTAGTTCTCAGTTTGCTCTCACTGATAGCAGAAATTGTTTTCAATGTGATGTCACGGGAAGATTTTGTTGCTCTCAATTTTGATATCTTAACCGTCAAAACGACCAAAACGACAGCAACCTGAGTAAACATTATTATCAGCGAAATCACAACATCAAATTTAGTTTTCAATTTAATCTCAGACTTTGCTCTGGATTGGTCTCATTCGAAACAACGATGAATGAATTAATCATTCCCACAGGGCCTTGAAGGAGATAGAGTTGCGATCGGGAGTGCTGATAGGTATTTACTTTCTAGCAAGATTTTATTGATTATCGAATTGCCCATATGATGAATTCTAGGATAGCTCAGATGAGAAGGCAAGCGGCTGGTGATCGGAAGGTACATGGGTCAAATCCCATGCAACGACATGTATAAGTATTTACTAAATTTTCTAATATCTGTCGGTGCGAGCCACGTCAGAAATAATGAAAACAATCACTTAAAAAACACACCCTTCCATTTCCCCACCCTAATAAACAAATACCATAAACGAACTGTATCCCGGATGGGTAAACTATCCCACAAATGGTTTGGATGATACCCCGAACACGTCGTTAAGCTCTCTTTATGGTTATTTTTATTAGGGCGTCCCTCTTATTTTCGGGATAATTTTCCCACGGTTGAATTATCGTTTAATAAATGTATAATAATGTCTAATTAAACGTTACTTCACACGAGAATCAAGCGTTTACAGAGCATCACTGTTTTAAGGAAACGCTGAATAATCAAAAATGTTATCGAATAAGCTCTGTTACAAACTTCTCGATTGCAACACCAAGTAGTTCAATGTTGAGGTTGAATAAATTCTTCAGATTTGTGTGAATAAAGCCTGAACAGAAGTTATTATTAAAAATAGTATAAGTACTATTAAGCATGCAATTGAATAAAATGGCCAAGAAGTCGTTTCTTCAATAGACGATTGTTTTTTGGGTGGTTTTTAGCGAACACACTTTTTGGTGTGTTTTTAGAATTAATTTCACATTGTGGCCAGAATATGGACCCTGGGAATCACAGACTGGTCCTCTGAAAGATCCGGAACATCCGTAAAAGAGGTAAATTAATTAAACTGGCCTATAGCTAACTGATTTTTTGTGCATTCTTTTGTGGCCAAAATATGTAGCACATTGATCTTCTTTGAGATCCCGAACATCCGTAATAGTGGTCAATTCATGAAACTGGTCCTAGAGCTCCATGTTTTTTTTTTTGCGTTAGCACTTGTCGGTGTGTTTTTTGACTGATTTAGGCATTAAGGCCAAATTATACACCCGGGAGACCACAAACAGGATTATCCATAAAAGTTTTCAATCACGCTTACGACAACGTATGAAAAATCCGTGAAAGTTTTTATATATTTTTTGGACAACTCTGCAGTGACCTTGGCCATCTGAACAACTTTGCAGTGAACAGTTATTTCCCAAAATGCCAAAGTTTTGAGTTATGATACATGCACAATAGACTGATGCAAAATATGAGTATTTCGCTCCACAGTGCTTAACTGGTTTCAAATCGGGTCCTGATTAGCCTCCCAAAGTTACAACTCATTTGGTTAAAAACAGACTTCGCACAAGCCATTTGAAATTTACATGTAAATTACTATGGGAAATCTCAACTTTTTGTTCATTGCCTTCTAGTCTTTTCCATATTGAGCTGCGAAACAGTTCGATAGCCATTCTTATAGAAAATTGTCTCATCTTCAACTTTGCTCAAGATTGTTTCTTTGTAAAACGAGGCAGGAAAAAGTTATTAATTAGTTAAGAGATTGGTAAACTTATGACATGATCAAGCAGCTGCTCTGTAGGCAACACTGTATTTTGCAGTGTGACATAGTAGCCATAATTTTTGTGTCCTATTCAACGCCCCAGAAACACCAATGTTGCCTGCTTAGCAGTGGATTGAGCATGATCATAAGACATCAGCGCATTGAACCATTGATAACTTTTGATCCTTGCATTTAATCAAAAAGTGATTTTAAGCAAAGTTGTAGCTGGGAAAATTTCCTTCAAGTACAGTTGAAAGTTTTTTAAGCAGACCGATATGGTGAATTATTAGATAGACATGAACAAAAATCTTGGTTTTACCATAGTAATTCCCATACAAACTTCAAATGGTTTGTGCCATCTCAGTTTCTCACCAAATGGGTTCAAATTTTGAGAGGTTACCCGAGCAAAGTCGGTTACCAAAATGAAAGCAAATCGATATTAAAGTGTGCAGTTCCTATCATAATGAAAACTCATTTTGATTTCAAATGTTGCGACATAAGTCTGATATCATATTGTGCTTTCATTATGCAGTCAAGACGTTTTAAATGAAAGCAACTTAACTTGAAGTTCTGCTGTTTACGTCTTGTTTAAAATTTAATTGAAATTCATCTGTCGTTGAACTAATGATTATCGTTTATCTGATTTGTTTAACACATTTTAGGTCATTCGTGACTTGCCCGCGGTGAGATTGGAGCCTAAGTCTTTCAGCTTGAGAAACATGAATGGTAACCATTTACTCTAGGCCCGTATTCAATTAAACATTATGAATGCAAAATCAGTAATCAAATTGATTTCATTGAAAGCAGGATTAGTTTTCCGTTTGCTTCAACAGTGTAAAATTTTGCTCTCATTTTTGCTGTGTTAACCGTTAAGTCAACCAAAATGAGATAAACTGGAGTATTCAAAATAAGTTACATCATAACAGCAAAATTTGATTTCAATTTGATCTTCAGCTTTGCTCGGGCATTAAAGGGTGATACGGTCAAAATTTGGTCAAGGGAAAACGCGTGTAAATCGGTGAAATCGTTTATTTAAAAAATCAAATTAAATTTCTTTTTCAAGTTCAATTAGTATAAAATTCAGGAAAAATATTCAGTTAGGCTTCCGCTTTTCCAAATCCGAATTGCCGGGCCTTACGCTTGACCCCTGCCATCAGATTTTGTACAGCCACCTTGTCCACCTTCTTCGCCGCAGAAAGCCAGTTTGCCTTGAACTGCTGCTCGCCCTTAGCAGTTTTTTTGGTCTTCTTTAGGTTCCGCTTGACAATAGCCCAGTATTTCTCAATTGGGCGGAGCTCTGGCGTGTTGGGAGGGTTCTTGTCCTTGGGAACCACCTGCACGTTGTTGGCGGCGTACCACTCCATGGCCTTTTTACCGTAATGGCAAGATGCCAAATCCGGCCAAAACAGTACGGAACAACCGTGTTTCTTCAGGAAAGGCAGCAGACGTTTATTCAAACACTCTTTCACGTAAATTTCTTGGTTGACAGTCCCGGAAGCTATGAAAATGCTGCTTTTCAAGCCACAGGTACAGATGGCTTGCCAAACCAGATATTTATTTGCGAACTTTGACAGTTTCATGTGCTTGAAAACATCTGCTACCTTTCCCCTTCCTTTTGCCGTATAAAACTCCTGTCCCGGAAGCTGCTTGTAGTCGGCTTTGACGTAGGTTTCGTCGTCCATTACCACGCAGTCAAACTTCGTCAGCATCGTCGTGTACAGCCTCCGGGATCGCGCTTTGGCCGTCGTATTTTGTTTATCATCGCGATTTGGAGTCACTACCTTCTTGTAAGTCGATAGTCCGGCTCGTTTTTTGGCTCGATGCACGGTTGTAGACGATACACCCAGCTTATTTGCGGCATCTCGGAGAGAGAGGTTAGGGTTTCGCTTGAAACTACCGGCAACTCTCTTTGTCGTCTCAGCGGCTTCCGGTTTTCGATTTCCCCCCGATCCAGACTTCCTGGCTGTCGACAAACGTTCCCCAAACACTTTAATTACATTTGTAATGGTTGATTTGGCAACTTTTAGCGATTTTGCCAACTTTGCGTGCGAGTAGCTCGGATTTTCGCGATGCGCGAGCAAAATTTTGATACGCTGCTCTTCTTGCTTGGACGGCATTTTGACAACTGAAGAGTGAATTCCAAAATCAAGATAGGAGCTACATTCTACACACACACACCTTCTAAATGAGGGGTGTTCAGGTTTTTTAAATGCAAAATTGAAAGAAATACGTCAAGTTGATATTGACCAAATTTTGACCGTATCACCCTTTAGTCATATTGTGCTTTCATTATGCAGTCAAGACTTTTTAAATGACACCAACTTAACTTGGAGTTCTGCTGTTAACGTCTTGTTTAAAATTGGATGTAAGCTCATCTGTCGTTGAACTAACGCTTACACTGAGGCAAATAGACTTAAGAATTTCATAAGCCTCCACTTATGAAAAACACATATGAATTTCATAAGTGTGACTTATGAATGATTTTCGGGTAACATGAGGTAGTTCTTATACGCCGTTAACAATTGCAAGTGTTGAAAGACGAATGGTCAACACACGGGCCCCGTAATCTCAACGTCCATGGTCCGGTTCCAGTCTGCTCCGATTTATTATTTTTTGGCAACATTATTTTTCATAAGACAAATCAATGAAATTCATTATGATTTCTTGTGGCTAAATGTCATTAGTGTTTCTTATGGAATTCTTACGTTCTTTTGCCTGCGTGTATTGTTTATTTGTTTTGTTTAACACATTTTAGATCATTCGTTATATTCCCGGGGTGAAATTTGAGCTCAAGTCTTTCAGCATGAGAAGCATGGATGCTTATGATTTACGCCAGACCCGTATTCAGTTTAACATTATGAATGCAAAATCAGAAATCAAATTGATTTCATTGAAAGCAAGATTAGTTTTCCGTTTGATTCAACAGTGTAAAAGTTTGCTCTCATTTTTGCTGTATTAACCGTTAAGTCAATCAAAATGAGATCAACTGGATTATTCAAAATAAGTTACATTATAACAGCAAATGTTGATTTCAATTTGATCTCCAGCTTTGCTCGGGTAGTCAGGATCCGATTTGGAATCGTTTAAGTACTGTGGAGCGAAAATTTCAAATTTTGCATCACTCAAATGCACAAGCTCTTACACACACTAGCGCCGTGTAGTGAGTAGGTTCCACACTTATTGTCCATCATTTTATATGACTTGGTTAGCTTACCAACTTTGTAGAAGACTGTATTTTTCTAGTAAGTCAGGGTCTTGTGATAAAGCACATAGTAAATATCACATATGCAATAGCACCGCGTAACGGGAGCATTAGCAACTAACCTGTTCTTCATGTGAAAGACCGTGTCCACCGAAAAAAAAAACATTTTTGAGGACTGTATTTTCCATGAAAGTCAGGTTCATGAGATATAAATAGCACATAGTAAATCTCATATATACACTTACGCCGCCTAGTGACTGAACTCTGAACTTATATGTGCACCATCCGAAAGACCTTATTCACCTTAAAATGTTTGCCTAAGACAGTAACTTCCTATATCGCCGGGATCACGGGGTATTCCATTTTGGAACCAATTAAATCAAATCCCACATGCTACGTGTATTCCATTTACGCGATTCACTCGTGTAATCGGAATAACTCTAGAACAACGTACTGCGGACATGCCACATCGCCGCCACAGTAGTGGGGCAGTGGGTGTCTGACATTAATCGAGGTGCCCACTCGTGTGCATGTTTTGACATGCTAGCACATGCCACACCATGGACAGTGACGACGCCTTAACATCCCGACAGATTAAGAAAAATCCAACCAAGAACATGGGAGGTACTAGGCATTATGTTTTGTTGGAAATCCTCTGAAAAAGTTTTCAGGAATAAAGTATTTCAATGGTTATATTTATTAAGAATATATACGCAAAATTAGGAACCTGGCAAAACAAAATCTCCCCCAATAACCCCCGTAATTCGATGTGAAAAGTTAATGTTCACTTTATGCAACAGCTTTTGACCATCCATATTCAGAGTCATTACATGTTGCTGAATATGAACCATTCGCCAGTGTTATACAGCGATACGCAGCTGTATCATGAACAGAAACTAACGCACACAATCCATGCCGAATGGTACACACGAATACGTCAGTAGTAAATCGTTTGTGTGAACGTATTTGATCATCGATGAAGCAAGATTTATTTTTCTCTTATTCTTTATGTGCCATGATTCGTCGTCTCACCGATACAAGGAAATCAGTTTAGTTTACTGACAAATGGGAGTCCAACGGTTACGAAAATACACGTGAATTATTCAATGAACAGTGAAAACTTCAAACACTGCTCTCCGATTTTCGAGTTTTTGAAACAACCCGATCCTCGTTCTAAGTCCTCGACTCTCAGACTTGCGTTGGAGACCACGCCTTCTATCTCCACATCTCGAGAAGGGATGTAGATGTAATACTCAACACTAAACAGCTCATGTTCAGCAATTTTATTTGCCACATCATAAGTCGGTGCTTCTACACACAGTTTGTTGAATCTCTCCTTACGTACAAAGATTCCCGGATACTTACGCAGCAAGTCTCTCGAAATGTCGAGAGTTTTCAATGGTTTATTTTTAGTTAGTTGAAGATGCTAATTTTCAAATAACAGACTAAAGTGGAAATGGATGTAATGTCGACCTAAATGCCCCTAATTTGGACATAAATTCATCAATCGACTAAATTTTCAAAAGCGACCTAAAATATCCATTAGTAACGTCCCAATGACGCGTTCATCTAGATACAATTGATAAATAGCAGATTTTTAGCGATGGGCTCAATCTTTGATCCATAGGCCAACATTAGAGCCATTTCAATATATACTAGCACGTGATTCCGATACCACTTATAATCAAAGTAAGGATCCTTGCACGTCTCAGCATCGCTTGCATCACTCACCTGCCCACATGGTTGATCGAACATCCTGGTGATCGAAGTGAACCTGAACGAGTGGAAAAACCAAACATCCCAAATCCCCTTACTCAGCTCAATTCAATGCACCGTATCAAGTAACCGCATCACCACCTCTGTAGTTGCTACTCATGTGTATGAGAGGCGTCCTCTGCGACTCAAACGACGAAGCGAATACGGATAAACCAGTTAAGGCGGAAAGCACGGCCAATGCAGCCTTCTCAAACGAAGCAGAACCATTCGTTCGCCGGGCGGCACAAAAAAAATGTAGCTACACATAACGTCCGTGACGTGACCAGTTTGAAAAGAACCATGTCGCTCCACTTGTTGAACTCTTTCCAATACTCATGTACTGCAACTCAATGGAGACGGGCGGTTGGCTAGAGTCAAACAATTCCATCGTTTTTGTTTTGTTTTGTTGTTGTCGCTCTTGGATGCATGGCTTCGGGGCATTGTTGAAATTTTACAATGTCGAGTCTCGCAGAATCCCAGCAGCAGTTGCATGTTTGCAACTGTTTTTCCACCGTTGAATCCGAGTGAAAGTGCTTGTGCTGTCAAGTTGGTTGTGTAACAATTGGACTTTGGAAGGCGGTATGGGGGGGTGATTTATGGTTATTTCGCTTTGAGGGTCATCTGAATGAAAGATTAAAGACAAAATTCCATCGAGGAATGGATATCGCTCCTGCCCAGCCGCCGATCAACCGATGATGGAATGTCAATTTTCCCACACCGTCAGCTGGGATCTTGTTTGCCGATAAGTGTTATTCGATGTTCTTGGAGGTTTATGTGTGAACTCAGTCATCTGCTGCGACATCGAAGAAACGAAAACGACTGCGAAATGAAGGGGGGAAAAACGTAAGCGTTGAACCCTTTCAAATTGTCACCCCCCCTCTACGAAAAACTTCCACCAGTGAAAAAGGCAAAGATTTAAACACCGAAATGCTTTTTCCACTTTTCTGTGTCCGGAAGTTCTTCTCCTTAGCTTTCGTCTCTCGCCCAGAGCATGTATTTTTCAACAGTAAACACTTCACACACAATCGATTGTATCCTTTTTTTCTATCATTTCCATCTTTTTTTTTTGTCAATCTTCGAATCCCTATTACATCGCACCTGTCAGATTCCATTTGCTCACCCGATAGCGGTGATGACGATGCGGTGGATTGGAATCGGTTATCGGTTGTTGGCAGACATGAAACACTCAATCAATTGTATTTCGCTTTTCTGTTTGAGTCCCGCCGGTTTTCTTTGGATGGTATTTTTCCCCGTCTGACGCAATTCTTGTGATCTAAATGGAATCGATTTTCCAGTTCTAGAATTCAGCCCACAAGTGGTCACTTGGTATGGAGTTTGAATTCCATGTATTATTATTTTGAGCCTTAAATTCCCTGGCATTGCACTTCCAAAGCAGTGAATTTTATTAGCTTGTAAATCGTTCACAGCTGTACATTTAAATACCCCCGTGAAACGAGCAACGCCACGCGAATTGTTGCCACCGTCTACAGAGCCGATGGTGGGAGCGAGCCAACTTCAACAAAAGAGCGAAAAAATGTAGGTAATCGATTATTAATCTGGTTTGGATGGACCTCCAGCCCGGCAGAGTGCTCTTTTGTTTCCGTGCAGCT
Source organism: Ochlerotatus camptorhynchus (assembly GCF_037179485.1). Classification (NCBI taxonomy): domain Eukaryota; kingdom Metazoa; phylum Arthropoda; class Insecta; order Diptera; family Culicidae; genus Ochlerotatus; species Ochlerotatus camptorhynchus. The sequence continues at coordinate 3,553,977 of NW_027040919.1, read as the reverse complement.
TGGCCTGAACCCGGTGCGGTGTGTTGGATCGTAAATCTGTAGCAGATTTTTCTTTACCCCCGTGCAGTCGCGCGGTTCGAAACGCTCTCACTCCTCCAGGACCAAGAGTTTTTATGAGTCCAATTAAATTGGACGAATCGTTCTCGCAGTTGAACCATGTTACGACCGGGTGACTTTGTGGGTTTGGCCGGGTCAAACGTTCGAGGGAGAACCGGAGAGAAATGAGGTGCAATTTGCTGCAGAAATTCGCCGGCTTGGTGGGATGTGGGGAGAGTGGAAATTGTGGAAGGCTAAAAAATATAAAAACCAGTACATCAGGATATGTGCCTGTGGCAGATGATTTCGGATTTTCCGCAAATGTGGAACGTGAGGGTGGGTTCAATTCAGGGAAAATTTGTCAGCAGTTGAAGCTGATTAATTCAGTGAATTTTGGTGTTTGATAAAGGTTATCAAATTGGCCACATTGTTTTACACGGATAATGGAAACAACTCAAAATCGAGATAGAAAGTGATTAAAAATAAGTACTCGCCTATTACTATTGTTTTGGTTTAAATTTTGTTCTCATTGAAAAGTAATTTTAACTTAAAATCAAGTGTTGTGATTAGACTGGAGAAGCATGGGAGGGAGAGGATTGTTTGCTGAAGGTAATTTAATGTCCAAACTTCGAAAGTAAAATTTATTTCTAGGTCCTAAAAGAAAAGTCCTAACTAATGCAACGTCTTGACAACGGGTACTTTGGAAGCCATTGTCCGGATATGGAATAATACGTAACTTTTTCACTACTCGGTATGTTTGCAAATTATGAAATATAAACACTTGCTAAATCTTGGCCGAGAAAATCGACGCCACCAGTCGCATGAACGTACCTAGCATCTACGACACCGTAGATGGAATGCCTATACCTCTACTCAGCGGGGATAGGCCCTACTCGACATGCAGTGAGTCTACCATCACGTAGCTCCACGCCTGCACTGCCCAAGCCGGTAAACGTTGTTCTCCATTGGAATATAAACGGATTCCTTGGCGGCCTAGGGGAATTGGAGCTCTTTTGCCAAAGCGATGCCCCTGGATAATCGCTCTACAAGAGGTCAATAAAGTTACAACCGACCAACTCAATCGTTCGCTGGGAGGGAGATACGTTTGGAGCTACAAGCGCTGCGGTAACTTTAGGAACTCCGTAGCCATCGGGGTGCTTAGGAGCATTCCACACCAAGTTCTTGACCTCCAAACCGACCTACCAATCGTTGGAATTCACCTCAAGAACGCCGCTAACTTAGCTATCAGCTGTGCGTACCTGTCCTGCGGACGGATAACCAACTTAGATGGAGACTTGAGTGCAGCTATTTCCAAGCTTCCGGAACCGCGGTTCATCGTCAGCGACTTCCATGGGCACCATCTGGACTGGGGCAGCCCTGATGGTGCTGAGCGACGGCGCTCCCACCTTTTTTAATGGACGGCACAACCCCCGCGATCGACATTGCCACTGCCAGTCGATCTATCGTGAACAGGACACAGTGGAATATCAGTAACGACCTGCATGGTAGTGACCATTACCCGATCCGAATACAGCTTTCCGTAGGCGTGGCCCCTGCACTGACTCGGAGACCCAGATGGGGCTACGAGGAAGCCAACTGGGACGCCTTCAGGGAGAAATCCGATGCTCTTCTTCAGCAACGCGATCCGAACGACATCTTGAGCTTCACGGAAGTACTCTACGAAGCTGCAACAGTATCTATTCCAAGGATGGGTAGCGTACCTAGGCGAAGAACCCTACGTTGGTGGAACAAGGATACCAAATGTGCGGTGAAAGCACGACGCAAAGCTTTACGCCGACTTAAGCGTCTCGCCTTGACGACCCTGGTAGGGAGGAAGCGCTGAAGTTTCACCGAGATCGCCATCTCTCGTGCAGACAGGTGATCCGTGACGCAAAGCGATCTAGCTGGATGGATTTCCTTGACTCAATCGTCGAATCCCAATCGTCGAGTGAATTGTGGAATCGCGTCAACGCTCTGAGTGGCAAGCGGCGGTCTACTCCAGTAGGTGGAGTAGACCGCCGCTTAGACCACCCGCATCCAAGCTCATGGCACCTCGATCTCAGAACCGAAGGACAACGCCGACGTATTAGGAAAATATTTGGCCGGCCTGTCTGCTATCAGTGGCTACGACAGCGATTTCGTCCAGCGCGTCAAACTTTCCACAAGCAGCATTTGCGACTTGCGAATTCCACCCGATGTTCCTGCTCTCCAGATCAACGAATCTCTTACCTTCCGGGAGCTTCAATTTGCCCTCGGTAGCAGTAGTGGTAAATCTGCCAGGCCGGACGAGATTGGATACCCGGTGTTGAAAAAACCTCTCCCTCGCCGGAAAATCGAGGCTACTGGCCCTCTTCAACGATTTATGGCTCACTGACTCGTATCCGGACCTCTGGAAACAACGCTTGGTTGTGCCCATTCCGAAGAACAACACGCCGATTGCGCTCACTTGCTGCCGCGGCAAAAGTGATGGAGAGAATGGTAAATCGTCGTCCTTAGCAGTTCCTGGAGTCAAACGGCTTCCTTGACGAACGGCAACATGCATTCCGGCAAGGACACCCCAACAAACAATCCTAGCTGCCGACCAGCTTATACAGGCAAAAATAAGCTGTATAAGCCAATTTTTTGCTGTATAAGCCAATCTGCAGCCAACATTGTTAGTTGGGACGGCTCCTCCACGGACTTTGCAGCCCTCGGGAAAGTACTTACGGAAGCCCAGGACAACGGTCACTATGCGGAGTTAGTCTCCCTTGATATTTCAAAGGCGTTCAACAAGACATGGACACCTGGTGTCATCAGGCAGCTCATCTGCTGGGGCCTGGAGGGTCACATCACACATTTTGTACGGAATTTCCTCCTTGATCGTATCTTCCAGGTGACTGTCGGGAACACTCGCTCGGATCCGTTCCCCGAGGAAACTGGAGTGCCCCAGGGATCCGTCATAGCGGTAACGCTATTCCTGATGGCAATGAACGGGGTATTCAGTCGATTGCGCAAGAACGTGCACGTTATCGTTTATGCCGACGACATACTCATCGTCGTAACGGGACGAACGACTAAGCGGACCAGGAACATAGCTCAAGCAGCAGTCTCCGCCGTCAGCAGGTGGGCGCTTTCGGTTGGTTTCCAGCTCTCCGCGCCGAAGAGTGTACGGTGCCGTATCTGTCACTCGGGCCATCTGATTCGAGGACCACCGATCACCATCCAAGATCATCCAATTCCACTCAAGAAAACAGTGCGTGTTCTGGGGGTAGTACTGGATCGTACCCTAAGCTTCAACCAGCACCGCTCCAGCAACCGTGAGATCCGCCTTCGTGTCGTTCGGGCTGTTATCGACAGTCGACTTTTCTACGGCCTCGAAATAACCTGCTTAGCCACCGAGAAGCTCAACCACATCCTCGCTCCGGTATACAATACCTACGTACGCCTCGTATCCGGCCTTCTCTCTTCCACGCCTGCAGACGCCACATGTGTGGAAATTGGAATCCTCCCTTTCCGCTATCGATCTGCTGCAGCCATTGATACGAAAGCCGCTGCCCTCGCTGCTAAGACATCCGGGAACGAAAGGGTCTTTCTCCTCCGTACTGCAGCCAACCGTAACCTCCTCCGGTGGCCACTGGCGTGGAGAGAAGAATTGGCAATCCAACGTCGTCAAAATAAGTAAGCGGATTAAGAGTGGATTCCAAGTCGGAGATAGCTCTGTAGCTTTGAGACGTTCTGTTGCAGAGCTTCTCGGGTCGTTTTTTCCAGGGCACGTTCATCGCTTTACGGACAGATCGCGGTCGCCGGCTGGAGTTGGCAAGACCAAACACTGCAACGAGTCAAAGTCCGGAGGAGTTTTCCGTCTTTTCCGCTGAAGTCGCAGCTATTCTAGACGCAGCCATCACTCCGGCAGATCAACCGATCCTCGTGTTAACTGACTCACACAGCGTCATCCAAGCGCTGGAAGCCGAAGCCCCGAGCCACCCCTGGATACAAGCCATTACACGGTACGCAACACCTTCAACCGTCTTTACGTGGATCCCCAGACACTGCGGTGTTCCCGGTAACGAGGCTGCGGACAGACTGGCGCGATCTGGTGCATCCCGTCCCCGCTACACCAGGAACGTACCCCTCCTAGACGTCAGGCGTTGGATTGTGAATACTATTATGGAAGCCTGGCAGCAGGAATGGTTCCAGTCGTGGACCACTTTCCTGAGGAAGATCAATATGCTCCTGGCTGTACAGCCAAAAGTACAAGGACCAGCAGATCATCTCAAGACACCGGACCGGCTATGTGAGGATTCCCTATAATTTCGGTGAGACACTTTTCCGCAAGGTCTGTTCAATTTGCAGCATCCCCGCCTCGGTGGAACACAAGCTGTGTGTCTGCCCGGAGTTCCAGAAGCTACGCAAACAACATGGACTCCCGGAGAACGTCAGTAATCTGCTTGGTTACGACCTCTCGATGTTGGCTGCACTGGTTGCCTTTCTGAAGGACGCCCACTTGTATGATCAAATCTAGCCGGCCGTCGCTGGCTGCACTGATCGTGTTTTTCTCACCTTTTTATTTTTTTCTGCCGTCGGGGTTTCTCCACCGGACGGGGCAATCCCAAGTAACATTGCAAGTTTTATCGAGGTTTTGAAGCATGCTACAAGTCTAAACCATGGTCTACAGAACTCTCATAAAACCAAAATTGTTACTTGGGCTGCCTCCTTTGGTGGAGCTCAACCTTGTTCACGCACCCAGTCCTCACCACAGCCCGATGTAATCCTCACTTTACATTAAGTTTTTAATATGTTGACCGTCTCATTCGTTGGGTAATCACCCGAGTAGCACACTTCCGTTAATAAAAGTTGCACCAACTTGTTTATGACTGAAATTATTCGTAAAGAAGTTTCTACAACCGATATGTGACAAGCGTGCTTGTAGGGCAGAGCCAGTTATACGTCACGTTAATTAATGTCAAATTGAAACCTATTTTTGAGGCATGATCTAGCCTGACCATCTGCTGTTTAACGTGATGAACTAGCTTACGGTTAAAAATCACGATAATGAAGAGAAAAAAAACTTGCTAAATCTTCCCTCGTTTGCAAACTTTTCAGATTCCGCGACTTTTAAAAGATCTGCGGCGTTTACCTACGGATTGGACAGGAACCGAATATTACCGAATTATCTGGCAGACTGTGGTTGGGACTCATTGGTGCATGTTTTCAAGACGAACTGCTGAAGAAAGTGACTAAAACCCGGACACCTTCCCTCAGGCCAAGGACGCATTTAATATTGATCAAGGAAGAATTTAATTAAATGTATACTCTATGTATAAGCTGGATTAAAATAACAATGATTGATTTTAGATGGCCAGATCAACACATTCAAGAAAATTATTAAAAAAAAAACAATGTTTCTGCCTAATTTATTAAAATGAAGAAACTCAATTTTGACTGGTTTCACTTAGCTGTCAATATGAGTACAAATGACTAAATTTTAAGCTGTTTCGTTTCTCCGTGTGCGGAAGCATTCCAAACTATGTAGATCGACAATACTTTTTTGGAAAACAAACAGCAGTTGTGTGCATTTTGTGTTACTGATTTTTCATGCAATACATTTTCAATTATTAATTAGGCAACTATCATTTGGTCGAACTAAATCCTACTCGCGCCAACGAATCAAACTTTAAAAAGCATGAAGGAAGACCTCAGTCCACCCTTCATATTAGAGCTCCTGTATTCTATCTGTTTTCCCGGTCTTTTTCCTGCGTTTGGCACCGGTGACGAGGGCTTCCAACACGGTCGATCATGAAAGTTGGGTTAGGCCAGTCCAAAATCCAACTGAAATTTGAATTTCATTCACTCAAAGCCTATTAGTGTAATGTTAGACTGAGTAAAATTTTCGGCGATTTTCCCCATACTCGAGCATAATTGAAAGCTTTCGATGCCTGTACCATTTTTGCATTAGTATAATTGCGTGGGAAGTACATTCATACTCTATGCCCAGGAAAGTCGAGAAATTTTCTAACCCAAAGAATTGTAGCCTTTGCTTCATGTTGTATAAATTTTTTTATAATTTAGTACATTTAAATTATTTTGCCGAGCTGATTTTGAAGGATTTCTTAAAGTGCTTCTCTAAACTGACCGGCACATCCTTAAATCCACTGAAGATATTGATATTGCTGTCACCAGCGTGTTGAAGAACCACTTGGTTGATTTTGTTCCACTGTCCGGGCCATCTTTGAAACCACCTTGAGGAAATACACATTTCCGACGACTCAAACATCTAAGATCCAAAGCACTCTGAACCTACTACCAGACCAACATTTCGCACGTGCTAGTAACAATTATCGCACGTATAACCGTTATCTGTACAAACGCTGCTGAAAACAAACTCAGGAAAATCTACGCAGACACGAAATTTTATATTTTAAATGGAAGGAGAGTGGGTTACCCGTTGAGATGTTCTGCCACAAGTGCAATTTGTTTGCCACTCACTTTAGTAGCACATTCAATGATTCTACCTCGTCTGCACGTCAAATCACAGAAGATTGTAGATATAAACGCCTAGTGGTGTCTTTCTCTGAGAAGCTTTGCAATCACGTTGAATCCGCAAAAAAAAACAAATTGAAATACTCTGTGTCTAGTCCGAATGGCATACCGTCATGCACCCTAAAAAAAAATGCGGCGAAGAGTTGATTTTCCCTCTTTTCAACATATCACTACGGCAGCCACGGGGTATTTAACTCCGCAAAGCTTAATCTGTGCCAAGATTTTTGTCAGTGCCAAAAGCTGTGCCAAGAGTTGTACCGATCATTCAGAAGTAGGCCGAAGTGTATCAACCAAGGTATCAATATCCCATGAGTTTGGCAACCCTGAAGTTAGACTTTTGTGATTGTATTTACATTTTCAATTTATCTAATTCATGACCATGGTTCATGGCAAATATTAAGCTTCATTCTCATTAGCATGACAGACTGGGCAGACTCAGAACTTCGCGACCTCGAAGACATCACCCAAGCCTATCGTAACGCACCCAACTGCACACGTTCAAGCCTAGCAAGTTCACGATCCTTGGCAGATGTGATACCTTCCACAAGGTACCACCAATTAAAACCAATGGCCAATTGTACCACCAGTGAAAACCATCTAATGTTCCCACTTCATATCTTTTATACCTTGGAAATGGTGGGCGATCCAGATAAACATCGAATCTGCAGTTCAACTGTACCCTGAGGTTGTTGTTGTTCATCTGCACGCCCTTGGGATCTTGCCGAACAGCAAATTACTTAGTGTCGTCATGCGTCATGCACTTTCGAGATTGAGCAAGGCCTTATAATTCTAGATAGAGCTGGAATTAGGGCGTAACAGCTTTTGTAAACAATGACTTCACTCGAAGATTTCTAGGACTTCAAGGCACGCCCAAACAATCCAATACAACCAGCGGGTAGGGTACGTCTTCCTCTACCCGATTGTGATGTTGATTTGCGTGAGTGAGCCTTGATTTTGTATAAATCATCGAGAGAAGTCATTGCTTACAAAAGCTGTTACGCCCTAATTCCAGCTCTATCTAGAATTGATTGATTGGCAGGCCACCCATTGCAGCGGATCCTTTTGAGACGAACTAGAGCAACAAAAGAGCGCAGATTGGATCGTTGATGATGGGGTGTACTCACGCAATAGAATGTAATTGCATTTTTGATTGCATTGATCTGTTCCTATAAATCCTATACTGTTTCGCTAAGGGAATCGTCCAGAACTGATGGAATATTTGGTGTTAATACATATCGACATCCCCGAATAAGCACTGGGACTTGTATGGACATCCCCCAATAAATTCCTGTGGATTTCCCATCGAAATCCATACCAATTGAAACCAATGACGGGCAAGGATGCCTAAGGAATAACGTAGGAGAAAACGATAAAATGTTCATCTCGGAAGACCCTTGACAAGACCAGGAATCAAACCTGGCCGAAATACAAAACCCATCACCCACAGCCCCTATGATGTGGTTCTGGATAACAGCCTTGTAAAACAAATCAAAAATCCTCCACAGCTGGCACAAAATCGTTCAGAGGATTTTTGTCCATTAAGTTCGCCGATCGCATTCCGCACCGTACCGTCGTATTGGACGATATTACAGGCATTTGACCAACCGTTGCTGGAGGGAACGCATTTTGCCACCTTCACTGCCGTATCGACCCTCTCGACCGACCATGGTGTGGAGGAAGGACTCTGTGAAGCTATTCTGGACAAAACCACGAGCCGCTTTGATTTTCGCTACGAATCGGATGAGATAAACATAGTTTCATGGTGTAGACGAACCCAATGTGAAGCCCAGTGGATTAAACAAAGAAGTCAACCTTGACAACGATTGGCAAAACGTCAACTCTCGATAGTGGTGCTGTATTGTATGATGTCAATTGTATCCTACGTTTGTCCTAAAGTGCCGAATAGTGTGCCAAGCTGTGTTTCGGCACAGTGTTGATTACCCCTTGACGGCAGCGTAGTTTTTCCATAAGTTGGAAAATGTCAGTCATGTTCCACCTCTTAAAAAAGGGGATCGACAGAACATCGAGAATTACACACTACTTCGTTGTGTGCTTGTTCAAAGGTTTGCTAAGCCATAATAAATGATGTACTTTTTGTATCCTGCAAGAATTTAATTTCTACCCCGAAAGATCAACATCTACAAATCTCGTCCAGTTTGCTTCGTTTTGCATGAAGCTAGTGCTCAGATCGACACCGCATACACTGATTTGAAATCAGCTATCGATAGACTTGACCACGGAATATTACTGAAACGGCTAGCAAGAATTGGTCTCTCTGCTAATCTTATTATCTGGTTTGGATCAACCTTACGGATCATAGCTACACCGTTAATATCGGATTTGATCTTCGGAACCATTTTCAAACTGGGTCAAACAGAGCAACCTGGGTCTTTTGCTATTCTCCCTTTTCATCAACGAGCTTCCTCTCGTACTACCATCTGGCTTCTTCTTTCTTATTATTCGCATTTTCAAGCTTATTGCCTAGCGCATCTTGCGTGCTCTCAACTTCGTATTCTATTTTTTTCTGTTATTAATTGAGAGCTTTCGATGCCTGACCATTTTTGCATTAGTATTTATTGCGTGGCACGTACAATCAATCAATCGAAAGATTCCCTCGAACGGACCGGGAATCGAACCCGCCACCTCCGACTTGGTAATACCGTGCCTTTACTTACTAGGCTATGACGTCAAAATATACATGATCATTAAAGGTATCGAGGACTGATATGATCTACAATTGCTGCTGAACAGTTTTGCTGATTGGTGCATCCGGAACAAGCTGACGTTGAGCATCCACAAATGTACCATTATATCGTTTCATCGTAAGCTCAACCCGATTACGTCTGGTGGGGAGGTGACTGTCAAATACGAACAATCGTTGCCTACCTCGCATAACTGGTTCCAAACGACAACAAAGCCATAAGCAACGATGGTTTGTTTATGTTTGGAAGCAAATTCACATAGGGAAAATCAATGAGCGTAAACAGGTGAGGCCCAGTAAATGTATCGTCTCTTTCGTTCTCCGGCTGATAAATTGGATGACGAAGTTTGACGTCACACTCCTTCAACCGTTTGAACAGCGAGAGAACGAAAGAGATGACAAACTCAATGACCCTTACATATTTACATCTCATTGATGGATTTTCAGTAGGCCAATTTGACTGCACATCCCGCCTCTGGATTACGTACGATTTCTCAATTAATGGCCAGTCCCTTGAGTGTGTTCTTCAAGTTCGTGATCTTGGCGTCATCCTGACCTAAGCGCTGACATTCTGCGCCAACCGACAGCTGGGATTTATGTTAAAAATATCCTGCGAATTTACCGATCCTCTCTGTCTCCGGTCTCTGTACTGCGCTCCGGTGCGATCGATTTTGGAATCCAACTCTGTAGTATGGTACCCGTACCAATCAACTTGGACTGGTAGGATCGAAGCAATTCAGAGAAAATTTGTGAGATATGCCCTACGACGCCTTCCGGGGTGAAATCCTTTGAACTTACCACAATATGGAGATCTTCTGAATGGAAAATTCTCACAGGAGAAACTGACGCACCGGAGTTGCTGGGTCACCTGAGCCTTTACGCTCCTGAACGATTGCTTCGCCAATGGAACTTTTTGCTGCTTGAGCCCTGGCCTTCATGATCCTGTCCGCTTCATGTCGGCTAGGTTCAACGAAGTCTACATCCTCCTCGACTTCAACTTTACTGTGGCAACATTTAAGCGTAGACTGACTGAACTGAATTGATGGATCGAGCGAGATCCGTTATTGTGAAAGGTGAGTAACATTCCATTGTCCAAAAATTGTAAGGACTGTGCTACCTATATCTTCTTTTCTCGTTTCACCACTGCTGACGAGAATTACTTCGGATGATGGATGTCCATTCGAGCTGATTGAATTATAAGGGTTTATTCTTTGACTTCAATTCACGTTTACTTTATGTTTTGTTAAAGGATATGCTTTTCTGTAATGCGTTACGTATTATAATTTGCAGTAAGTTTTGAAGCTATTTGCATTAAGTACAAGCTGTTGACACAACTAGTGAGTAATCGCACGTGAGCGTGCACAAGCAATGATGCTACATGGGCCTCAAATTGGAAACGAACCAAACAACGAAAACGTCATCGACAGCATCCGCTGACAACACTTCCTCCGCACGCACACCGAAACACTATAGACCGGCATGCGAAGCAGAGAGCAAAAGAATTCCATTCGTTGTGATTGCTGCTGTTGGAGCTATTTTCCTTGGTGGTGCGGATTGCCGTGGTCGAACCGAGTTCCGATAGCACGCAGGAAGTGCGTGGGGAAAAGCCGTTGTGCGGAAGACCGTCCGAGTGCGCAGTAGCAGGTAACCTGCAATATCCGTTTTCCAAGCAAACCGAATCTGCCGTGCTTTGGAAAATCATCTTCTCGAGAGTGGGTGTCAGGATTGCCACGCAGATCGAGTCTAAATGCGGATTAGACAGCGGGATTTGACGACTGTCGAAAGCTTGGCGTCACACGATTGGCACACATCAGTACACGGTTCTTGGAGGGAATCGGTCGAAATCGGTCGTCGACTACCGGCGAGAGAGCGCGGAACTACCCTACCTCTGGAATACACGGTAAAGTGAGTGCAGTTAAGATTTATGCGGTGCTGCAACTTACAATGTGTCAAACAATTACACAGATTGGGAATCGAGCACCCTGACAAGAGACACGTGATTACGGCGGGTCGCCGTGTTGGACACAAAGCCTTCCAAGAGAAGTGAGTTTTACTCAACAAATTGGCCGTCAAATGAAGACTAATGCGGAATGCGCCCCAGGGCTTTTGTTTCGTGTTTTGCAGGTTCGATTATCCCATCAATTCGGAGCGGCGGCGGTTCGATCGACAGGGCACGTTTCGGCTTTGCAGCCATCTTTCGAGGGCGGTCTACGAAGCTGCACGTACGACGGTCAGGAACACCGTTGCCAAGAGGCCGACCAGAAAGCGAGGTTCTTAGCCACCGACAAGAGACGGTCACTTCGAGGACGAAACGAAGTCATGGCCGTTCGCGAGATGGACGAAGCATACGCGTCGGAGCTACCCGTACGACGGCCAGGACCGTTGGCAAGAGACCGACAAGGAGGCGAAGTACATCACCACCGACAAGAGACGGTCACTGCGAGGATCATGGCGCTTCGGGTGCTGCAGAGTGGTCTTCAAATAACGGAGGAGGAGACAGCATCGATGCGTGGTGTCGTGCGGCGTCGGTTCGGCGTCTGATTGCTGCAGTTCGTCGAAAAGCGTGCGACGGTACGGGTGTACCCGACCGGTAACAGTGAGTACTCACAAGAAGAGAAAATATGACTGGAAAGATAATAGGAGGCACCAAGATGCCGTAAGAGCAGGATAGTAAGGTAGTAGGAAAGTAGGAGCAGAGTTGCGACCTATCACAATCACGATCGCCAAACAGCTGATGGTAGTAACGCTTTGTACATTCCTATCAATGTGCTCGTCGAAGCTCTCTCCATGGCCATCCGTCAAGTTGATGAAAGAAGTAAAAAGCAACTGGTGCATGTCGTCTTTTGTTGTGATCCATCACCGATCTGGTCATTCCCGACAATCACGACACTCATCTGTGCTCGTTTTGAAGCAGTTGCTGCTTTGCTTGCTTATGTGAGTGTGTTGGTGAGTGAGCCCAACAGCTTCCGTTTCATGTTGCCTGCTTTGTTTGTAACTCACACAGTCGCACCTGCCGAGACGAACTTGGAATGCGTAGGCATTGTTTTCATTTGCTTCTGTCGTTTCGCTTTTTCTCGTGATCGTACTGCAGCAGTCTTCACTGTTTTCGTTGTGTTTTTCATCATCAGCAGCGAGTGTAGCGTTTTGCTTGTGAGCAGCGACCATTACTGGTGATTGTTGTTTGCCATGGCTCTAACTCTCACTGCGTGACAAAACGATCTGTCAGCAATAGTCGGGTGGTGCGTTGACGAGTGTCACGTGAGTGTCATGATATTTTGCATCACTGAGTAGGAGAAAGAACAACTCCAATGTAAGGGACCAATGGGGGGATTCAAGATATAAGTATAAACATGCAATTGGAGCTCGTTTTTGGATTTGTTGGAACCTTTTCCCTTTAGTGTTTGTGCTTTTGTCCGCCTCTCGGTAATTTTTGCTCTACTGCTACAGGAGCACTTGCAACAAATGGTTGTACTGTATTGTGAAAAGAAATCTTCACTGAACTTCTTTGGACTTCGGTAAAGGTCTAGGAATCTTTAATCATCTGGACTTCCTCTAAATTTTTGGATTTTTTTTTTCAAGTTCCTGTAGTTTTCCTGCTCTATAATATTCTAATTTTAAGCTCAGAGCTTCACAAAAGCTCACAAAAATGTTTCAATTTTCTTGAAATTTTCGGAATTTTGCTGAAGATTTCGTTTCCTCTCGGAACTTGTTAAAGCTCCTGCCATTTTCTTGAAGTTTATGGAACCACCCTGAAGTTCTTCGTGCTTTCCTGAAGTTCTCTCAATTCTCTGAAGGTCTCGGTACTGCCCTAGAAGTTAAAGGAACTTTTTTCTTCTTCTTCGCATTTTAAGCTTATTGATTATCGCACTTAGCTTATTACTTGCTCTCAATTGCGTGTTCGAGCTGAATTTCCACAGTTATTAATTGAGAGCTTTCGATTCCTGTGCCATTTTTGCATTAGTATTATCATAGAGGTAACTCTAAGACCACTGGGTCCCGAAGAAAATCATTATTATTTTTGGCTCACTCAGTACCAGAACAACGGTCCCAAGCAGTCCCAAGCTATTTCACTCACCCCTGCATGTTCTACATGAATCCACACACCCCTGATGTTATCTGTCAAACTTTCATAGCGAATCAAAACAAACATAGTGTAGTAATAGAATTTCAACTAGAATAGGGTACGTTAATCGTTTGCTTGGGACCAATAGGCTACTAAAGTGGTGAGCCAATTTAAAATCGTTAGTTTCGTATTGATTGTTGGTATTATTGCGTGGCAAGTACAATCATGTATACCCTATGTTCAGGGAAAAGAAGCAGCTTATAAAATAGTATTTCTGATTTTCATATTTATTTCAGAGTGTTCACTCGGCTGTCGACAGAAACAGACCACTCTCAATGTGTGTCACGCGATCGTCTGTTTACTTGGCATCAACCATTCTGTGATGCTCCTCATTGTTCTTCATTAGCAGTTCTTTCACTCGATGCGTCGTCGACTTTGGAAAGCAACCGTTTCGTGATGAATGTGTGAAAGCTGACCACGTTTTGCGATGGAAACGCTCTGACCCCCGTTGGCAAATCTACCATACAATGAAACCACTGGAAGCGCCTCCCGTTCTGGTAGAGGAGGCTTATTGGATAGCGGTAGATAAAATGTTAATTGTACCTTGTGACTTTAGTTTTAAGATGTATTGTACAGTGAACAAGAATCTTCGGCTCTGTAAAGTTAATTCGGTTGAACCTTATCAAATAAATTAATAATAAGTATTATTAAAAAATATTTATTTCAAACATTAATTCTCATAAATTTAAAATCCGTTTGCTTTCAGTTGAATCTTTCAACTCCATCCCAATGTCCCAGGCACCCAAAACTCCGTGCGGTCCCATCATCACATGTGTATAAAATAACGTTTCACACGTCACACATCAACCGACGGCTGACGTTTATCACGCTCCTCACCCCCTTGCCTTCTACCACGCCGCATCCACAAGCCCGAACCGCGAGCAAGACATCCATCAAAAAGTTTTTATTCCTGGAAGATCGCACACAGTTCCGACAAAACTGTCTGGAATTTTCAGTTTATTTAGGTCCCGCTGCTCCGTAGCATTGAAAGTCAGACCGGGGAGAGAAAAAAAAAATACACACCCAAACAATTATTGAAATAGGTGATAAATTTCAATGCGTAAAGCCACCCGTCGTCGTCGACGTCGTCTTTCCCGTCCTTGAGTGGAAAACTTTGCACGGCGGCGGCCAGCCGGAAGGGATCAGAAACTTTCCGTTTTGTCGCCAGCTCAATCGATAACCAATCAACACACAGAGCACGAACTGGTGGTCGTCTTCAAGGTTGAACGAGGAAAACTTTTAACAGTACGGGACCAACTTTTGAGCCTACGACATCTTAGGGATCGGCTTTAATCGGAAGACGCCGCCGGGTAAGGCACTTTTAGCAATTAGACACAGTGTTTGACACAGAAGATTGAGACTGGTGTCGCTGATGGTCGGAATGAATAGGCTTAGCTCCGGCTCGGTTCAATACACCAACAGATGACAAAGGGATAATGAAACATCAACAACCGAAATGGGGGAAAGAGTTGTTGGCATGCGGTTTTTGGTGGTAGAAGCCAATTAGTCACACTTTTGCAGAAGGCAATTGGAAATTGTGCCTGCTCATCGCTGGCGTCTTGTTTGAACCAGAAAGGGAATTGGTGGTGACATTTTCGTATTTTCCTACACCAAATAGTTATGTTGTAAGATGAAAACAAATAGAAAAGCGTGAGATGGCTTAATCTCCGTGGGGTTGTCGATTGTCGTTTTCGGGAGCCTGATGATGAGATGACTGTTTACTCGAAACGATGTAATATTTGCTTTGAGGATCGCAGAGTGATTTGTTGTGTCATAATTTTGAGAAAGCGGTTGATTGTTATCAGTGGGGCTATCAATCTTGTTTGCTGAATTGCTTTCCTGCCTCAGGCTGTTTTCAAATGAAGAATCGTGTTCAAAAACTTCTTCTACCCGATGGTGTTGTTGGTTTGCGTGGGCGTACTGCGTGAAAAAGACCTCACAAGTTTTGTTTACAAAAGTTGAAAGTAAAGCTAGTGTAGATCGTGTGCTAGTTTTTTTTTCTTTCACGTGTACTCCCGGAACGGTCATTTGCGGTACCGTAAAACGGCGTAGCTCTGATAGTTTTTGAAGCATATTCTAAACATTTGTTATAAAAATGAGTGTTTTTAAAGTTTTATATTTTTCAAAACAAGTAGGATTACAGGATGTAATGTCAGCCTAGCCCATCACTTCAGCCTATCAAGCAACTAATTATTCAGCAATAATACAGAATAGTAATGAAAAACTAATACCACATCAGCTGTGAAATTATAATCCGTAAATTAATGTCATATTTTTGCGAAAAAAATTAGTACACTTATTGCTTTTTTTAAGAATGAACTTTTCATATTTTTCGATTTCTAGGCACCATGATCTTGCTGTATTATTGCAGTAACGAAAATCTACACTGCGGGAGTCATCAAAAAACCTGACAATTTCATGAATGCCACATAATCGACACATGTCCTCTTGAAGCTTTCCTATTAGCTTCAAGTGATATTTACATGGACAGTGTCCTGTTATTGAACCAGTGTACATAGTGAGATCTTTCTTTAACGGTTCAAGAATTTTGATAGTCATTGAAATGCTTGGATTAATAAACCGTTTCGGATGCCTAGCGATGAGAGGGTTGTTCCAATTGGTCTCCACTTTCATTTTTCCCCATTTCTTGAACTCCATTCTAAGAGAGCAAGCAGATACTCCACATAATGGTTCTGGTCCTATAAATTGTTGAGATGATCCAAGCCTAGCTAGTGTGTTGGCTTTCTCATTCCCTGGAATTCCACAGTCTAGTCTAGTCTAGTCTACACATACACAGCCAGTACTTGAAAGAATCCTGGAAAATGATACATCTATCATTTTTCTTGTCATTATTAATGCTTGCTGCACATCAAGGATGTGAAACAAACAATAAAGCGGCCAGGCCTACTGTGTAGCGTTAAGTTAATTTTTGTGGAAGTGAATGTTTACCATGTCTACTTAATAAGTATAGACAGTGGTTAACATTTAATCCACAGGTAATCAAAGAGCGGGGACATACCGTACCAACCGCTCCGTATGCAGGATTTGAAAATAGGCTATATAAATCGTTGGGAGTGACAGAGCTAAGAAAGTTAATGTACACTCCTTGATTGTCCGATCTCCTGGGATGGAACACAGGTATTTACCCCTTGTGTTCGAGCGTACAGTCCTCCCTCCGTACAAGCGTGGACGGCACCGCCAACCCACTGCCATCCCTCAATCGATCCAGCCGACCTCAGTCGAAGGACAACAGAGAGCGGTGTGCGGACGTAACCTATACGGAGGGAATGCTGTATTCGCCTAGGTTATAGCGCCCTTGCTCGCTACCATTTTCTTCTAGCGGTTGGGACCTGAGCACTAACTCTTGTCCTAGCCCTATATGGCATATGGTTATAGCGCCATTACTCGCTTTCTGAAAAGAGAAGAAGGGAAGGGAAGGAGAGGAAAAGGACTTGGGAAAAGGAAATGCGGAATTCCTTTCCTCATTAGTAATTGTATCGTCAACTTTTATGAAAACTATATAAATCATTCTTCCTTGGTCAGAGGTATTATTACGACATTTGAATAAGATTGTCTTATCATTTCCCTAATAAAAATAACCATAAAAGAGAGCTTAACGACGTGTTCGGGGTATCATCCAAACCCTATGTGGATTGATACGTTTATGGTATTTGTTTATTAGGGTTGTTATTCAAAATTTAATGTTATAATGATCAACATAGCTTTGGATTATCCAATATAAATCGGTAACACTGTCCTGCAACCGATGTAGGAAGCACCAAAGAATATATATAGACAAATCTCAAAAACACAGTTTTAACTGATAGTACTTTATAAACATCAAACTGTCCAATATTGGATCCTGCCAATTATAAGCACCTCATTCCCTGGAATTCCACAGTGATCAGGAACCCACAATAGGTCCACTTGGTTTTGGAGTGACATTGCACATTTCCATACAAGTTTAGAATTATATGTTGCTGATTACAAATGCTGCTTGGCTATCATACATAATGCAGGTATTTGAATGTCTATAATTTGTACGCAAGCAAATTTTAGAACATTCAATAATTGCTAGGACTTCTGCTTGGAACATGGTTGGCCAGTAGTCCATAGATATTGAGATATTTATTCCCGGACCTGTTACCCCTGCTCCTAGCCGTCTGTATAAAAGACAATTGATCCTGGACGAATGTTTGGTCCCCCATTTTCCCACAAATCGCGATCCGGATATGCTACATTGTAAAGATGATCGAAGTGATATTTTTTCTTTATCCAATCTTCATTTTGTATCACAAAAGAATCAATATTAATTTTTGTTTAGGATGCTCATATGTTCTCTAAGCTCACCTTCAAGGAAGTGCTGCAGATCCGTAATGTATTCCATTCGGCTTCTAATTGAATAAATTGATGCAACGGAAGCAGATAAAGTAGAGCAGCTAGTGCTATACTTGGTGTGCTACTCATAGCACCAGTTATTGAGAGAGTAGCTAGTCTTTGCAGCATCTTCAGCTTCTTCTGAACTGATTTTTCATAGGTTTTGGGCCACCAAACCAATTCATAGGTTATTCTGGGTCTTACAATGGTCAAATAAATCCAGTGGATCATTTCAAAGAGCATTTGTTGCCGAACTGATGACATGCTCTAGATGTGAATTCCAATTTAGTTTGCTGTCAAGAGTAACTCCCAGTTACTGGACTATGTTTAAAATTTCTAAAATTATTTCTTTCAGTTTAATATTATTTATGGACATTTTTTTTTTCGTGTGAATGTACAATAGTTGTTTTGGATGGATTAATATTCAATTCTTCCCTAGTGCACCACGATGCAACATAAATTTGCTTTCTACTTGAAATGACGTAGTCATATTTTCCACGCACTTATATGACTATATCATCTTTGTTATGGATTACTCTCCGTGTATACAGCTCCGCAAATGCTTTGTTCACTGTTTGTAAACATTTTACTTGTTTTCGTTCGAAATATATTCGTAAATTCACAGTTTAGTGATCCCGTCCTTTATTAGTACCCTGTGCAGTGAAATCGTGCGTGTGAAACTAGTTTTTTTGTGCTTTAGTGGTATTATTTCTGAAAAGTGTTTTGCTCATTCGTGGTGTTTTGTTTTAATTGTACTGCCATAAGACCCCCTTCACTCTTTGGATTTTTTAGAGACAGATAACAGTGCCAAACGGTTTGTGACGAGACAACGTTGAACTGCAGCGTTGGAAGAAAACACTCACACAAACATCTATACATGTACGAACCCACACAACTGAACGGACGGTACAGCGCAAATCAAAACACGAAGCGGTGTCATCATTCATCGTCTTCATTCAGCTTCTTCTACTTCCGTTTGCGTTTGCTTTCACTGGCGTTGACAAATACTTCCTATGTTATAAAATAGGAAAGTAATGATTATTCCAATGTAATTTTTGAATAGAATGCGTGCTGCGTTGGCCAAAGAAGACGGCATATTTTATTACGTTTAGCAATGATTTCGATACGTTGCATTTCCAGTGACTGGGGTGTTGGAATAATTCTTTAGAGAGAGTGAATGCTTTTCCCATGTTTACTTCTATGCTTATTAAGATTCTTTTGAGCACCAGCTCCGCAAATCATCGATTACTATTAGAGATTTGCATCTTACTGATACCGGTGGTATATTGGAAACTCTTTCGCTCGAAAGCAAAACATATTACAAGCACATCACGATGCGCGCTTGGATGTGTGATTGTTTTCTCAAGTGTTTCTGTTGCATATATGGTAATGAGTGGTAATGATTGAAAATCGGAACAATCACAAACAAGTAAGAATCTTGCTATCGCAATATAATGATGATGACTTCGAGGATGATATCGTCCTCTTTCCTTGGCTGATCATCAACGTCCGCATTGACATCTTTTATGCTGACACCTGTCAGTTATTGAGCCCAGGTGGTGAAGTTGGCGGGGAACTCCCAACAGTTTCAATGTGCACTCAACAGATGGCACTGCGATCACATACGGGTGGCAATTATATGGCTTGTATGAGGAATTGATTAGTGGGATATCTTGTTAATTAGATATCTTTGCTGCCATACTACCGTCACGTTTTTCGTCTGAAGCGCCATCTGCTGGTGAATAGCGCAATCTTCAAGTGCTTTGCGACGCGCCAATTTGAAATAATTCTGGCAATAGCTGAACCCAGTGTACTTCGAGCTTTCCTTTGCCTACCCTTCGGCGCATTTGCAAAGCTGTAGTACATACACCATCCGCCAGAAATGTTCGACCATGGCTTGTAAAAAGTGCCAAAAGACCGTTTCCGAAAAGGAACGCATTTTTTGTCGTGGATTCGGCGATGATATTTTTCACATCATTTGCGCCAAGGTTGAACTGGAGCTTCTTGACCAGCTGGGACTGTACGAGAAAAACGTGCTCTGGATGTGCGACCACTGTTCCGAGCTTTTCACTAACGGTCATTTCCGCAACATCGTCAGCCGGGACAGCGCGCAGAGCTCTTTAATACCGGAAGCTGTCGATTCGATGAAGGCGGACATTGATAAACTGAATTCGACAGTGGCTGCCCTAGCGGCCAAAGTAGACTCGAAACTACCATCCGCTTCGACATCGACATTGTCTTGGCCTAGATCAGATCGTCTCAACTCTAATCGTAACACCCCAAAGCGTCGTCGGATCTCGATTAACTCGAACGATAAACCGATTCTCAGCGGCACGAAACCACCCAGTGAGTCGAGTGGGCGTTTCACCCCAGTACCACGAACGAAGATATTGCGTCACTCGTTCGTGACTGTCTGGCACTGGACCCTAGTGAAACATCAATGGTGGCCAAACTGGTACCCAAAGGTAGAGATCCAACAACGCTGAACTTCGTATCGTTCAAAATTGGCGTCAAGAAAGAACTGCGTGACCTGGCACTTTCTTGCGACTCTTGGCCTGAGAGTATCCAGTTCCGGGAGTTCGAAGATTCACGAAGCTTGAAAATCACCCAATTGACGAATGCTGCCCCTATGGAGTGACAGCTTACACTTCCAGAAATTCAACCGAGACGCACCGTAGAACCAACAATCAATACGAAACTAACGATTTTAAATTGGCTCACCACTTTAGTAGCCTATTGGTCCCAAGCAAACGATTAACGTACCCTATTCTAGTTGAAATTCTATTACTACACTATGTTTGTTTTGATTCGCTATGAAAGTTTGACAGATAACATCAGGGGTGTGTGGATTCATGCAGAACATGCAGGGGTGAGCGAAATAGCTTGGGACTGCTTGGGACCGTTGTTCTGGTACTGAGTGAGCCAAAAATAATAATGATTTTCTTCGGGACCCAGTGGTCTTAGAGTTACCTCTATGGTAGAACGCCTGATGGAAGCTCCCAATCGCCCCAACCCAGTCCGGCATATCGCAGCCTCCGTTCATCACAGCCGTCTCGGTGCTGTGGTTGGTGGTGGAAAGGGAGTCTTCCACCATGCTTGCACAGGCAAGTACTGTTTTGATTCAAGCTTTTCGTTGCGTGACGAGTTTGCCCGCACCCAGGTTATCATTAGCTGTCCGGACCATGATGAAGTGAATCCTGTTGCTGCTGCACTTCGGACAAATAGACGCATCGCAGGAACGAACGATGAGTATTTTCAACCGGGATGCACCGTAGAAGCACTTGGGAAGTCCTCGGTTTCTCTAACTCAGTCGTGCCGATTCCTGCCAGCGTACATCAATGTCGTCCCGGCCCTGAGCTTAGATGTGGATCGGGGGTCTTCCATGTTGCTATGTCAGGCAAGTACAAATATTATTCTGAACATTCGCTGCCTGATGCCGAGTTGAATTTCAGCACTCTGGATGTCACCGATCGAGAAAATGCTTCTACTCCTGTTAATTGGAACCTGGGACGCGCTGTAGAAAGCATTGTGGAAGACCTCAATCCCTCTGACCCAGTCCTGCCATCTACCGCCTCCGATCTTCATAGTCGTTCCGGGCCTGTGGTTGGATGTGGAGAGGGGGTCTTCCA
This sequence comes from Ochlerotatus camptorhynchus, assembly GCF_037179485.1. Classification (NCBI taxonomy): domain Eukaryota; kingdom Metazoa; phylum Arthropoda; class Insecta; order Diptera; family Culicidae; genus Ochlerotatus; species Ochlerotatus camptorhynchus. The sequence goes on along the minus strand of NW_027040919.1, from coordinate 3,532,592 downwards.
ACCTACTCACTACGGCGAGTATCCACTTGAGATTGTTCATGTCCATTCGCCACCTGATGTTTCCATGACTTCCAGGGAAAACGCCTTACCTCGTGCGACCACCGACCGTAGTAAACACGACGTCATTTTCTGCTACCAAAACGTAGGCGGAATGAATTCTGATGTTCTTGACTACCACCTAGCTGTATCGGACCGGTGCTACGATGTCATCGTTTTTGTCGAGACTTGGCTCGATTCTCGAACGCTTTCCATCCAGGTGTTCGGATCCGAATACGAGGTTTTCCGCTGTGACAGAAATCCGAAAAACAGTCGGAAATCTACTGGAGGTGGTGTTCTCGTGGCAGTTCGTTCCGGGTTAAAGGCGAGAGCTATTGAAAACGTCTTGTGGAACTGTGTGGAACAAGTTCAGGTGGCCGTAGAACTGAGCAATCGCACACTGTACCTATGTGCGGTGTATATTGCAACTGACCGGGTTCGTGACAACGAACTTATCGAAACCCATTGCCGGTCAGTTTTTACCATAATGGAGAGTGCGACACCAATTGATGAGATAATCGTTCTGGGTGACTTCAATCTACCCGACGTTTCCTGGAAACCATCTCACAGCGGCTTTCGCTACCCAGACCCTGTACACTCTGTATTTCATACAGGATCAGTTTGCCTTGTCGACTGCAACACTATCTCAAATAAAACACGTAGTCAACGAAAACAACCGTAGCCTGGACGTTTGCTTCGTTAGCGTTCAGGACACCGCTCCTTTCATCTCCACGGCACCTTCTCCACTAGTAAAGCAAGTACATCATCACCCTCCCTTGGTTGTCACTGTTGCTGACAATCACGATCGGGTATTTGACGACATTTCCACGACCGTGTCATACGATTTCCGTAAAGCCGATCACCGTAGTATCGTCAACGTGCTATCTAGTATAGATTGGGAGAGCATCCTCGATCCTGATAATGTTGAAACCGCTGCGCAAACATTTTCACATGTCTTGGCTTATGTCATTGACAGGCACGTTCCGAAAAGAGTTCACCGTAAAATTTCTCATCCTTCCTGGCAGACGAGTGAACTGCGTAGATTGAAGTCGACCAAGAGAGCCGCATTAAGAAAATTCACTAAGTATCGTACGATTTCGCTGAAACGTCACTACGTTAGGCTCAATTATGAGTTCAAGCGAGTTAGCCGTCGATGCTATTCGCGATATCAACGAGGGATTCAGAAGAAACTCAAGTCGCACCCGAAGTCATTATGGAATTACGTAAATGAGCAGCGCAAGGAATCCGGCCTACCTTCTTCAATGGTGTTGAATGGATCAGTTGCTTCCACTTCTCAGCAGATCTGTCGCTTGTTTTCTGAGAAGTTCGCCAGTGTTTTCACGAATGAGAGATTAACTGACGAACACGTTACCCTAGCAGCTAGTAATCTTCCACTGTACGGTCAAACACTGGATGCGATGGATGTCAACGTCGAGATGATTTCCACTGCCGCATCACAACTCAAGTCATCCTTCAATCCAGGACCCGATGGCGTTCCATCCGTATTCCTGAAAAAGCATATCGCCAGCTTGCTGATGCCCATGCTTCACCTATTTCGATTGTCCATCTCGAGTGGTACATTTCCATCTTGTTGGAAATTCGCACATATGTTTCCTATCCACAAAAAGGGCAGCAAACGGGATGTGGACAATTATCGTGGAATTGGAGGCGAACCAGCCCAAGGCTGAAAGCCTCCCTAATAAAGATAAATTAATTAATTAATTATCGTGGAATTACGTCGTTGAGTGCAGTTTCGAAGTTATTCGAGTTAGTCATCATGGAGCCTCTACTCTCTCATTGTAAGCAGTATCTAAGTGGTGATCAACACGGCTTCACTTCCGGTCGTTCTACTTCCACAAATCTGCTGTGTTTGACATCGTATATTACGGAAAGCATGGCAGAGAGGACTCAAACAGACGTCATATACACCGACTTGTCAGCTGCCTTCGATAAGCTAAACCATGCCATCGCGATTGCAAAGTTGCATAGACTTGGGGTCAGCAGCAACCTCTTGCGATGGTTTCGTTCATATCTCACTGATCGGCAACTGATGGTTGCCATTGGTGACAACCGGTCCAATATCTGTTTAGCTACGTCAGGAATACCTCAAGGAAGTCACCTGGGACCTTTGATTTTCTTACTCTACTTCAATGACGTGAACTTGGTCATCGAAGGCCCACGACTATCGTATGCAGACGATCTTAAAATCTACCTACGAATCCGCTCGATTGATGACTGTCACTTCCTTCAACGTCAGTTCGAAGCCTTCGCCAGCTGGTGTAATTTGAACCGAATGGTGGTTAATCCCACTAAGTGTTCAGTGATCACTTTTACTCGGAAGAAAGAACCAATCACATTTGAATACAAACTTATCGGCACTGTAATCGACCGTGTGAACCATGTGAAAGATCTGGGTGTTATTCTGGATTCTCAACTTACGTACAAGCAGCACATCTCGTACGTTGTCGACAAGGCGTCTAGGACATTGGGATTTATCTTTAGAATAGCAAAGAATTTCTCCGATATTTACTGTTTGAAGTCACTGTACTGTTCCTTGGTGCGATCCATTCTGGAATATTGTTCTGTGGTATGGAGTCCAATCTACAACAATGGTGCTGAGAGAGTTGAGTCCGTAGTAGAACATAAATAAAAAAAGGGGTGAAGTTGGAATTGAAAGCGGAAACAGTAACCACAATGTTACTAATTTCGTCTTTTTGTTAGTCTGAAACAGTTTTGTTAATTTTGTTAATTCAATTAACTATGTTTTATCGAAATCATGTTTCATCATAGCGTTTTTCGAAGCATTATCAAATGCTCCTTCAATATCAATGAAAGCTGCTAGAGAAATTCCTATTGATTAAAAAAAAATTACTAGTTTTGTAACCAGCGTATGAAGAGCTGTAACTATTGATTTACCTGTTTAATATGCAAAACTGATATTCTTTTAAAGAAATTGTAATCAAGTACTTTGACTTTATAAACTCATCTGTTTTGGTGTTATGGTGTTTTGTATCATTATCCCAGTTCTAGTGACCAGCGTTTTGTTGAAGTTTTAGAGAACTGGTTTGAGACATTCCTTGATTCTAGTAAATTAAATATATTCGCTGGTGATTTTAATATCAATTGGCGTGAAACCGTAATTCGAATCATTTGAAGCGTTTAGCTGAGTTTTTTTTTAATTTAAAGGAAACGGCAAATGAGTCTACGCATATTTCCAGGCACAGTGGAACTTTAATTCACCACGTTTATTCCAATTTTGATTCCATTTGTTCAGTTATGGATACTGATTTGAAAATAACCGATCATGAGACCTTAGTGAGTAATGTCTTAGACCATGTTAACGATAACGATAATTTTGTAAAATTGAAGTCCTGGAGGAAATATTCGAAGCAAGCTGTTTCGAATCTTGTTGAGAGAAGCGTGGATTTTTCATTCGCGGCCGGGAGCTTAGATGAATCTACAGCTATTCTTAATACCGCTTTGAAAACGTGTACCAATCAACTCCAACAGCTGGTACAATTTGGATCTTTTGCGTCTTAAACGGAAAAGGGACAAATGGTACAAAAAGTTTTGTAGATCAAATAATGACAACCATTGGACGTAATAAGTATTCACAATCGATAAAGAAAACTCGTTATGAATACGTACAAAGGAAGATTGATCAGCATCAAAACAACAACGAAGAATTATGGAAAAAATTTAAATCTTTATTAAAACCTAGTAATTGCAAACCGCGGTCCATAACTTTTAATGGCACATTAGAACAGTCAGAACAAGTTATTGCAGCTAAGTTTAATGATTATTTCGTAGACAGTGTTTCATTGATTAATCAATCTATTGAATTGGTCGATGAACCTGACGAAATAAAACAGCCAGTTAATAGTAGTTGTAGATTTGAAGGTTTTCACCCAATTACATTAGATGAACTTAGAGTTATTGGTTTTTCATTAGGAAAATCGGCTGGAGTAGACAATGTTAATGCTAGAGTTATTCAAGATTGCTTTCATGTCATTGGCCACATCTTGCTGGACCTTATTAATGAATCATTGCAAACTGGACATGTGCCACAAATTTGGAAGGAATTCTTAGTGGTTCCTATTCAAAAAGTTGCTGGAACGATTAAAGCCGAAGAGTTTCGTCCCATCAACATGTTGCACACATTAGAGAATGTTGTTGTTAAAGGCCAGCTGCTGGAGTATTTGAATAGTAATAGTTTGTTGATACCAGAACAATCAGGATATCGAGAAGGACATTCTTGTGAAACTGCGTTGAATTTGGTGTTAGCAAAGTAGAAAGACAACTTGGAGTGTAAAAATACGATTTTTTCTGTTTTTTTGATCTAAAACGCGGTTTTGAAACAATGTCCAGGTCCTTAATGTTACGATCAATCAAGCGCTTTGGAATTACGAGTACCGCATGTAAATGGTTTGAAAGCTATTTTTCTGATAGAACTCAACGGCCTGTTTTTAATCATTATGTTTCCAGTTCCATTATAAATAATCTTGGAGTGCCCCAGGGAAGTGTATTAGGGCCCCTTTTATTTATTATGTATATTAATGACTTGCGACGTGTTTTACGGTTTTGCGACATTGATCTTTTTGCAGATGATACTGTGTTATTCATTGCAGCTAAGGATTTAGAAGTTGCCGTCTCACACTTGAATGAAGATTTGCAGTATCTAGGTAAGTAGATGGTTGAAGTATAATAGAAATAATGAGAATGAATGAATAGAGTAAAAGAGAACGTCTCTGTTGTAATTGATTATGAGACTATTGATCGCGTTCGGGAGATTAAATATCTTGGCGTGATTATTGATGACAAACTTAAGTTCAGCTGTCACATTGACAATGTCATCAAGAAAATTGCCAAGAAGTATGGAATTCTATGTCGACTGAAAAACGATTTAACTATTGCTATTTTATTTTTGGCCAATGTAACACAAATATCGAGATTACAGCGTTTGAAGAATAAAATAATGCGTTTCATTTTGAGATGTAACAGATTCACTACCTCAACTTTGATGCCAGACGCCTTACAATGGTTGTCGGCGAAGCAAATAATTGTATATTTGATTATGGTGTTCATTTTTAGAGTAGTTAACGGTTTGCTGCCTCGATATTTTTGTGATCGAATTGAAAGAGAAAGTGACTTTCATAGATATAATACTAGAAACGCGGTTGAAATAACCATATCTCTTGACTTGTGCGTCACAAAATTCATTATATGATAAAGGAATAAATGTTTTCAATTCGATGCCTAGACATATCAAACGTTCAGCAACACTTACAGAATTTAAAAGACACTGCATTCGGTAAAATACAATGTTTTTCTTCAGTCGAGTATAAGTACAAGACGCTGAAGAAGTCTGCACATTTTAGACGAAATACGCGTATCTGTCAAGGATAATCAAATAAGGTAGTGAAATTAAATGGAAATTAATAACCCTTCTCTCTATCTTTATACAGGTATTCCACTTAGACGCCCACATTCATCAGGATCTAATTATTGTGCAGCTAGAATCGATAGAAGAAAAAGATGCGCGGAATGGTGGCCATTCATGTTGGTTTGTCGATAACTATCGTGTTGGACCAGGATTGACGTAATGAAAAGTGAAGTGATACATAATTCTTTATATTTACTTGAATTGTTTTCCGTCGATCTTGTTTTCCGTACTGAGTACCAATGCTACCGACGCCAGGGAGGCAGCTCCCACACCTGGACCTATCGACCCATCAACTCATCAACCATATCCGTTTGTTGCCCTGCGGGATAACCTCGAACGTGTGTGATCTATTGATCGGTGATAGTAAGATTTTTTTCTCGTTTCTATTTGAAGGGAAGTTAACTGCTGTAATTTTAATCCACACCATTAGAATGTGCAATCGCGATGGAACATGCAGGCTTGACACGTGGCTAATTTCGTTGTGTTTGGAAAAGTCGCTCACGATTTATTTATTTCCATTTCGTCAAGCCAGTGTAGACTACATACAATGATTATTACAATGTTTACTTACATACTATGCATTAATTCTATTCTGTTTTAGCTTAGTTTGTATTTGCTGCTTGGACATAGTGATGTCAATAGTTCCGCAATGCAAATTATATAGGTGCATCATTCGATTGATTGGGCTATTTTTTGCATAGTTTGTTCTGTACGATGTCCTGAAAATAAATTCCGTGTTCTAAGATATCGACAAGGTGTGTAAAAATTTAATTGTGCGAGAATTTCTGCCGAATCTATGCGCATTGAAATAATGTCGTTGATGAAGAAAAGCATTGCAAATTGGCGGCGCTCCTTAAGTGTTTGTATATTGATGAGCATGCAGCGCGCTTCATAAGATGGTAATGGAAATGCAGTCCAATTCAATTTACGTAAAGCATATAAAAGGAATTGTTTTTGGACAGATTCTATGCGTTCTTCGTGTATGAAAATGTATGGATTCCATACTAGGTGGCAGTATTCCAGAATTGGCCTTACATATGTGGTATATAAAAGCTTAATAGTGTATGGGTCTTCGAAATTATGACTGAACCTTTTGATGAAGCCTAGCATTCTGTTTGCTTTACTAATGATAGTATTATAATGTTCTATAAAAGTTAGTTTGGAGTCTAGGATTACACCTAGATCTCTTACAATTTTGCTTTTTTCTACTATTTGATTGCCTAATGATATTTCAATATGCGGTGTTTCAATTTTTCTGCTAAATGCTATTGCAGTACATTTTTTTACGTTCAGTTTAAGTAGACTTTTACTACACCAGGTGTGGAATATATTGATTTCATTCTGGAATTCTTCTGCATCGCTAGAATTACTTATTTCCATAAAGAGCTTCATGTCGTCTGCATATACAAACAATTTTATTTTTTTAAGTATGTAGGAAATGTCGTTTATGTACAAAATAAAAAGAAGTGGGCCTAAATGAGAACCCTGGGGTACCCCAGAGGTGACTGAAATTGGTTCTGAAAGTTTATTTTGAAAGCGGACTATTTGTTTACGATGTGTTAGGTATGATTGAAGCCAATTCAAAAGTCCAGGCTCCATTCCTATTTTCTGCAATTTGAGGATTAATAATGGTATGTCGATGCGGTCAAATGCTTTACTGAAGTCGGTGTATAGCGCTTCAACGTGCTTGCCACTGTCCAACGCTTTAATAATGAAAGATACATATTCTAGAAGATTAGAGGTAGTTGAGCGACCTTTAAAAAAGCCGTGCTGTTTACTTGTAATTAGATTTTTCACCTGCTGAAAAATATTGCCGTTTACGATTGATTCAAAAAGTTTTGGAATGCAAGAAATAATAGCAATTCCACGATAATTTCGAATGTCTGATTTTGCACCTGATTTGAAAATAGGTACCAAATAAGATGATTTCCAAATTTCAGGGAATTTTCCATTTTTCAGAGACATGTTGAAAAGACGCTCTAGAGGAAATGCGAGTTCTTCAGAAAGGTTTTTCAAAAATATGGGTGCGATTTATTCAGTAGCTTATGCTGCACTATGCTATTTTTTGTCTTTTTTAGACACACTTTACATCTTAAAAGAACATTCTTGTCTATACACTATGCAATGCTTAAGGTGTATTTGGGATTTCTTTGATGTTTTAACGCATTATGTAAGATACAAGATCGATTTCGAATGTGTGTGAAATAAGAAATGCGATACTAAGGCATGACGGATGCTAAACCTGGATGCAAGAACATAGAAAATTGTAACTGATAGAACTCGGGCGGACCGATACGGAAAAGTAATATGCTTAGAAAAATATGACGTATGCTTAATCCCTGGACATTGACAAAACCTTGTGGTAGAGACAGATCCCAGGGCTGATATGGATCTTTACCTCATTGGAAAATGCACACTAATGATGCCAGATCAGTGATGATGTGGACCAAAAGAAGTGGCGTGTGCAAAGGGAGCCAGGAGGGGCATGAACCCCCACATTATTATGAGATCACACCCCATGCACCCTCCTGATGTTTTTCATCTACAAAATATACTTTTATGCTATCCAAACAATTATAAAATTTAAATAGAAAACCCAAACTCCTTGTTATTGCAATTCAATATCTTAAGAACGTGCAACTGTTACTTGAAAATTAACCGAAAATCCATCAAGTTTCTTTTGACACCCCAAACGCTCTTTTTTGCAGATGAACCTCCTAAAATGTTGGTATAAATTTAATAGTTATCCATAATGCCCTTCTACTACTTCAAAGTGATAAAAAAATGCATCAAATTTCTAAAGACACCTTAAACGCCTTATTGTTGCTGTTCAACCTCCCAACATCTCAAAACAGATCAATAGTCACTTAGAGTGTCCTCCTGCTACTTGAAAATTATCCAAAAAATCGGCAAGTTTCAGCAGTTTCTATTGACACCCTAATGACATGAATTGCCGAAAAACATTCGCCTGAATGTCACTTAAATCCAAATGTCACAAGTGCCTTAATGTCATTTAAGTATTTGATCTGAATTTTCGCGAAAAATTATCCTCGGTATAATACCAGTATAGCGAACATTAAGGGTGGTTGGTAACGACTTTTCACGTATCCGAAAATTATGAAGGGAGCAAAAGAGCGAAGTCGAACTTTTTGTCAGTGCGAACCTCAGCCTGAGGTAGGTTCTAAAATCAAACGATCAAACTAACTTTAGTCAGAAACAAGCAAATTCAATCTTGATCCAGGTTGGAACTGAATCATAAACGACTTCGGTATTAGTGTTCACATTTCACAAGCTATTGATTGACTATAACTTCTTCCATCAATAATTCCGAAATTGAAGCAAATATTGGACTGAAACACAATTTCTTAATGGTCTCATTTAAATATAACCAACTAGCACTGCTTCTTTTTCCTTATATACCCAATTTATTAACCTTAGTTACTTATTAATACGAAATGTGGACCAGTCAGATGCTTAGTTAATCTGCTGGTTTGTAAGACTAAACAAGTCTTTTGAGCTTCTCGCTACAAAAAGGAGAATTATCTATCATTCCGCTATGCATTCCGCTTATTGTGCCATCTTAAATTATAATTAAAGGTCCTTATGGAGGCAGACTTTGAAAACTATTTGAATGATTTAAAGCATATTCTAAAATTGTCAACCAAATTTTCACAAACGCATCTCGATGGCTACCAGGCTTTTGATTCTAATTGTATTTCAATATTTCGTCGAATGAACTCTGAGAAAATTAGTCATGAAAATTTGGTGTGAATTTTGTAAAATCTTGTAACTTTAAGAGACCAGTTACTTGCGTACTAAATTGCAGTCAATACCTTTCAAATGACCTATAAAGATCGATGTCAAAAGGCAGATCAAGCAAAACATTTAAATGTTTGTAATGTTTGGATCTTGTAAAATTTCGAAAATTTTACAAGATCCAATATGGCTGAATTTTAACAAAACTGTGAATCATTGCCTAAAAGAAACAATTATGCAAAGCTTCATACAAATCGGAGAAGTTTTTCCGATTCGTCATTTGCCGCGGAGCTGCTCCCATTCAACACATAATAGGGGTGGTAATCTTCTTGCGTTATGAGAAAACGAAAGAAGTAAAATTTCTTCTCTAAAATGTTTCCTTCTTAAGAATCATTCTATTCTTTCCATGAGAATGTAAACAGCGCTGTTTGATATGACGGTCAACTTAAGAATAATTAACTTAAGGGTATTCATACAGAGAAATCTCACCCCGAGTTCAGATTGACGGTGACGAAATCGAGGTGGTCGATGGGTTCGTGTATTTGAACTCACTGGTGACCGCCAAAAATGATACCAGCAGAGAAATTCAAACACGCATTATAGCAGGGAATCGTGCCTACTTTGGACTCCGGAGGACTACGGCCATGAGACCTGGACTATGCCCATGGAGGACGGAACGGAAGGTGTTGCGTACCATCTACGGTACAGTGCAGATGGATGACGGAATGTGGAGGAGGGGAATGAACCACGAATTGCACCAGTTGTTGGTAGAACCATCCATCGTTCACATTGCAAAACTTGCACTTCTACGGTGGGCTGGGCACGTCGTAAAATGCCGCACGACGACCCAGTGAAAATGGTTCTAGAAAGCGACCCAACAGGAACAAGAAGAAGAGGCGCGCAGCGGGCAAGGTGGATCGACCAAGTAGAAGGCGACCTGCGGACTCTTCGCAGAGTACGAGGCTGGCGACGTGTACCTATGGATCGAGTGGAGTGGAGACGACTTCGTCGGACAGCAGAGGACAACAAGGCCTTAGCCTGATTGGTAAGTGGTAAGTATGTTTTGTATTTTTCGGAAATGATAAGTCATGTGGGGTAGATATACCAGTTATGGCTATACGTTAATCGGCATATGGGATTGCCATAGGCCATAATTGGAACACTTCATAAAAGGAATGTATAGCCATAACTGGTAAATCTATCTTAATTGATGAGGACACGTATGTGTATAAGAAAATTCACGATAAAACTGTTGCCCTTTACAGCAATTTATTCGCAAACATTCTACTGTATCCTTTCAACCATGTGTGCCTGTACCACTCTAGCTTCTCAGTACCAGTAGATGATGATTAAATGTAGCTTGATTTGAATTGTTATACGGTTCAAAATATCTGCAGAATTATGCCTGATAATCTTGAAGTCTTGGAAAATATCCTAACCTGGTATCATGAAAGAATATCTGAGAGACGTGATTTGAATTGTTGAACAGATCTAGATCTTTAGAATAGTGCCTAAACGTCATAAAGTCTCATAAAAATATCCAAAGAATCTTATTAAGTTCTTTGTTCCCCTAATATCCCAGGAAAAATTTCATAGCAAACTGCTATCATGAAAGAAAATCTGAGAGACGTGATGAAAATTGTTGAACAGTTCTAGATTTATACCTGATCAGTTTGAAGTCTTATCTTTGGGATTCTTAAGGTCTTTGGAATAATTTCTGCGCAAACTGGTATCATGAAAGAATATCCGATATACTTGATTTGAATTGCCGAATAGTTCTAGGCTCTTCAAGATAATACCTTTTCATTTTGAAGTCTTGAAAAAATCTTAGATGGCTTTCTTAAAATCTTTGAAATCCTGAAGGTCTTTTGAATAATCTCTGAGCAACCTGGTATCATGAAATAATATTTGGGAGACATGATTTGAATTGTTGAAAAGTTCTAGATCTTCAGTGCAATACCAGTTCAACCAACAATTTAAGCGGAATAAAGGCTAATGAGCTATATTTTACCCGAAAAAGCATGTTACCTGAATAAGCTCTTATTAAGCTTTCAATGCTATTCTTATTAAGATCTTTGGAATCCTGATGGTCTTTGGAATAATTTCTGAGCAACCTGGTATCATGACAGAATATTTGAAGGACGTGATTTGAATTGTTGGACAGTTCTAGTTCTTTAGAAAAATGCCTGATATTCTAAAGTCTCGGAATAACATTCAGAGGTCCATATTAGGAGCTTCAAAAGTCTGAATAGCGATTTCGCCCTTTTGAAATGTTTGCACTGATTTTGTTGTGTTGTGAAGATTTCTGTATGCCTGCGCACTTTTCGAAAATCTCGGATTTTCTCTATTACGCCGGAATCGGCGTATTAATGTGAGAGATTGAAATTGAGGATAAATAATACGGCATAGTGCTTAGCAAAATCGAGGACAATTCGAGATTGGCGTATTTTCCTCGATGGAGCTTACCGCTATAAAACTTTGTCTTAGACGTCATTTCGATCAGAAATTATATTTTCGTTCTACGATGTATTAAAAAAATGTAAAAGATAACATTTAACAAAATATAAAAAAAAATCTTATTTTTGGTAAAAATGTGCCCATAACAAATATTTATATCAAATTTCTTGCAAATCGGAGAAGGTCGAGTTGAAGTGAAACTGCTCAAATTCCACCTTTGCCACCTGCTGAATACGGTGCTGGGTATGTATACGTATAAAATTTGGATTTTATACTATAATTGAATGAGGATTATGAGAAATTCATCAAATGATCTAAACTACAGTGAACTCTTCCTTACTCGATATTCTTCCTAACACGAAAAAAAAAACCCTGGCTACCTATATAATTTTCTAAATTTACCTCAAAAACTCGATATCCCCCTTAATTCTTTGTTCGCTTCAATATCGAGTAAAAGAGAGTTGACTGTACTTGAATATTTTTTTTTCGATTATATCTATTTATGAAATTAAATTAACAAAATCCATCATATGACTCACTCCTATCTCACTAGATTTCAAACATGATCCGAATATTTCTAGGGAATTGGTAAAGATTTGGCCGAAACCCATCATACGATACTTCAAACCACATTATGCCGCATTGAGAAACCAGACCGACAACATTAAAATTATTCCGATATTGCTGAACTTCTCTACCGATTTCAAATTCATGCATTATTGGTTGAAATTTAGGTAAGCAACAACATCTCACCGTAGATGAGTAAATTCTTTTTAGTACAACAGTTTTGAAATCCAAAATCATAATGTGTTCATGTCCATGATTTACAGCTATGTAATTCCTCCGAACTCATCCAATTAATACCAGCTTGACCCCGGAAACGGTTAGCGTCATTAGCGCATCCGAGTGCACCATATCCCAGTCTAAATGAATATTTTATGACAACAATTAGAGTAATGCATTCACTTCCTCATGCTCTTACCACCAATTGCTGGAAAGCGAGTTTAAATTTGAAGTTGGTTATGCGTTAATAAATCATTTATCATTCTCGCCACGACAAAAACAAAAATCCACTCCTTCGACGCAGCTGATGAACCTCTGATCCTCGCACAGCAATTAAATATTCAGTCAAACATCAAACTTGGCTTACTTGTTTCTCGAGCGTCCCAAACAAAAAAGTAAAGTCTGCGTTCGCATATGGAGCTCTTTTTTTCCTCACTGAAAAGCAATCCCGCGAATCCAACTGCCGGTCGCGTATTAAATTATAAATCTCCCTCGGGATCTGATCCGACCGCTTTCACTTTTCTTTTTCGCCACAACCCAGACTCGCGGAAGCCCCCGAATCACTTATTTATTTATCTCATCCATCCCTTTCACCATAACACCTGATGCAACACTACTCTGCACCTCACTCACTTACTCGCTCACTAAACCACTTCACTTTAGGAGGTGATAAATTTTAGATTCTCACAACCCGCTCCGCGCACGAACGATGATCGGGAAACTGCGATGACGACGGGAAAATTAGCAAATTCAGCGGGATTTTCCGCTTACTACGGGATTGTCGATTGTCGATTCGGTCTATTTGTCTCTTTCTGTTGCTTCGCTAAATAAATAAGGATCTGCGTCGCTGACTAACAGAATTGTTCTTGCGAATGTATCTATGCAATGGAAGATTGGAAAAATCAAGGACTATAATTTTGGATTGAAACACGCTTCAGTCGACACATATTTTCGAATCAAACCAATGTTTCCCCCCTGTCAAGCACACTAATCGGCTGAACCCTCGCGAATGACCCCGAACCATCAATCACCACACACGACTCCACCACTTGGTTAACTTGATTAGAGATTCTCGACAGGAGCAGGATTTTTCCTACTTCAACTCCATCCGGTCCCTATCAATGCACGGTAGAGAAGTGCTTCCCTAATCCTTTTCCCGCTAACTTCCTTTCACTCCACCCTGTTAATGCACACGGCTAGTAGGCAGCACTCAAAGCAAGCAAGCGAACGAACGCACGAACGAACGCGTCATCTCAGCACGACGGTCTCCGCGAAACTGAATCCAACTGAACCGGTCCTGCCTGCTGATCCTGGAACTGTGCAAAGGATGCTGCTGCTGTTATCAAGCCACGCGATGCTGCGATGGTTGACGTAAGCCTACTTGGTACCTAGTCCTATTCGGAGTCGTTCAATGGCCTCTTCTCAGATGGGAATAGACCGCTGGTGCTGTGGCACGGGGTGGGTGGGTGTAAAAGGATTTGTTTTTCCGTACGGAGTACCCACTGTTGAATGCGAAGTGGGTTCCTAGATGCTTTCCCTCTCTCACGCCGCGTGGAGGATAGAAATAACTATGAGAAGAGAGAGAGTAGCACGAGACTGCTTGGCTCCTGCCAGTGATGTGTAGTGTGGCAGACGACCGTGGGAAGTGATAACAGGAAAGTTGTGTCGAGTAAGAGAGTGTCGTTGAATCGATGTTGGGAGAAATGGAGAGGATTTTTTATTGAAAGCATAATTTGTTAGGAGATAAGTAGATTTTGTTCCAGAGTTTTTGAATCAACAAGTTATTAATTGCGTGACTGAACGTAGCTTCAGTAGAAGGTGGTAAATGTTGTCAATCATTTGCGATGGAATCCGTTTTAATGCTTTCGTTTAATCGACATTGGGTGAATTCTCAAACTTGTGGCAGAAAACCTTGAACCATTGGAATGTCACACAAATAATTTCTTTTTCTAGGGAGCCGATTTATATTTGTGCAGTTGCGACGAAAAGCCAGCGCATTAAAATCCTAAACGACCGTTAGATTTTTGGTTATGTTTATAAGGTACGTCACCAGTACGAAGCATGTTAGAAATTCTTCGAAGGTGTCCGAATTAATTATGTACCTAATGGCTGCTTTATGTTGCTCCTAGATCCAAATGTTTTTGAATGAATTAGTACTATACAATACTTCCAATGCTAGAAATGATTTAAGATGTCTACAAATACAACCGGACTCGTCCCGTACGGGACGGGATTTGAGGCAGTGAGAGCGAGGCTAATAAGGCATAAGGCAGTTGTCACGACTCCCGTTCCATACAGGACGAGCCCCGTTTTGTGTGCAGACATTAGCATAGCGTTTGCAATATTACGGTTTAGATTTTTGATACGGATATACAAGCGTGTTCTGAAAAACAGTCTTGTAGCATTATCTGGTAACTCTACATCCTTAGATGTGTTCATTCAAGATTCAATGATTTTTTCCTAAACATCAAATGTTTCGCCATGAACTCGTTTGAATACGTTGTCTAATGACATTATCTTGATGGAAAAACTACAAGCTGGTTTTATCAAACCACCTTCGGAAACTTGATCCACTCAAGTAAAAACGGATTCGTCCGGAGGCGAAATTTTAGGTTTGAGCTTTTTGATAACATATCGTACAATATATTCAATCGCATCCTCTTCAAACTCTGAGAAGTGTGATGAAACATTTTCCTGTTCCAAATCAGCACTGATTTGGTCGTACAGCGGTCCTTCGCATCCAGTCTCTTTTACTTCACTCAAAGGCCACTTCCGCAATATCGTGAGCCGTGACGTCAATCAACCTTCTGTGACGCCAAATGCGGTGGATTCAATTAAGGTGGATATTGAACAATTGAATTTAGGTGTTAATGCTCTAGCAGCCAAAGTTGATTCAAAGATTCCGACAAGCTCTACCCCACGTTGGACCAGAAATGATCGCTTTGATCCTGTTTGTGGCACCCAAAAACGTCACCGTACTTCGTCTAGCTCTGACAACAAACCCATACTATGTGGGAAAAAAGCTCAAATCGACTCTATCAGAACCGTTGACTTGAATGAAGATCTGGTGAGGGTGCACTTATCTACATTCCATCCCAGTACTACGAATGACGGAATTTCATTTCTCGTCTCTGAGTGTCTGGGTCTGGAGACACACGAGAAACCACAGGTTACTAAATTGGTTCCCAGAGGAATAGATCCATCCACGTTGAACTACGTTTCCTTCAAAGTCAACGTTAATCAAAATAAACGAGATGTTGCCTTTTCCTGCGATTCGTGGCCAGAGGGTATTCAATTCCGTGAGTTCGATGATTTCCGGTCGAAGAAAGTCACCAAAATCGCTCTAATTGGTCCAGAACATTGACAGCAGTATCAGAATACTTCTTTTGCGAGGACTGACGCACTGATGAGAGGACCTGAGACGCAACAACACAGCGCTTTGGAAGCCTCTGACCCACCCGAAGCAGTCGAGCCGTTAGAAGATTCAATCAACCGAAGTTGTCCTGGCCCTGATATCGGTAATGGCGACGAGGTCTTCCAGCCTGTACCCACACGCAAGTATCGTAACATACCTAAACCTACATCCTCTGATCCACTTTAGGCTTCCAGCAACGATAACGTAACCCGAATAAATGGGCAGTTTATTCAACATTCAGCTACTCTGGGACGCAGTGATGTCAGCATCTTGGGGGCCACCGATCCTCTCCCCACAGTCGTGCTTCTGCAATCGTCGTTCACCAGTCGTTCCGGCCCTATGTGTGACCTTGGAGACGTGGTGATCCGACCGTACACAACAGGTAAGTTCGATCTTCTTATGACCAGATCAATTCCTGACTACATCCTTAACTACATGGAAGCCCCTAATCCCCCACCACAGTCAAGCTTTTCCCGCCTTCGTTCACCAGTCGACCTGGCCCTGTGTGTGGGATAGGAGATGGGGTCTTCAAACCCGCTATTCACGATGTTTCCACGATCTCCAAAAATAATGCTACTTCTTCTACTGCTTCTGGACCACCACCATCACCACCGAGACGCATCGTGCATAGCACTGTGGAAGCTCCCGATTTCTCTGCCTCAGTCGCGCTTATTCCAGCCAGCGCTCAGCAAAGTTGTCTCGGGCCTGAGTGTAGATGTAGGTCGGGGGTCTTCCAACCAGTTATTACTGGCAAGTACATTGACGATTCAGCCTCCTCTTTGTCTGAAACCGCTTCATCTTCTAGCTGTGTTTCCGGTTCTGCGGCCTCCGCACTAGCCACATCATGTCTATGCACCCGTCCTGCCAACTGCCAGCAGGTTTATGCCGCCACCTGCTCTTCCTCGGATCAGGGACACCCTTAAACAGGCACTGAGGAAGCTTTCGAACCTCCCGACCCAGTCGCGCTTGCTTCAGACATCCGCCATCTTCATTGTCCCGGTCCTGTGGTCGGTGATGGTATCAGGGGCTTCCGGCCTGCAACCGCAGGTGAGTATGTTTGCGATTCCGAGCATTCGGTACCTGATGTCCTTTCGATTTTCAGCTCCCGTGAGTGCTCCTCGAATGGTCTCCGGATCTACTACCAAAACATGCGTGGGCATTATTTCCTATCACCGAAAAATCGAACCAATCATGTTTGACCATGTTCTCTGCGGACGCTGTCTTGCTCGTGAAGAGCACATAAAAGATCAACAGCATTACCATGGACTGCAGACTCACTTTCAGAATCCACTACAATGACATCATCTCCAGAGCTAATCGACAAGTGAGCTTTATTTTCAAAATTTCCGACGAGTTCCGTGACCCGCTATGCCTCAGGTCACTCTACTGCTCGCTTGTGCGATCTTTATTGGAGTCAAGTTTAGTTGTTTGGTGCCCTTTTCATGCTAGCTGGATCACTAGAATTGAATCCGTTCAACACAAGTTTGTGAGATATGCTCTTCGTTTCCTCAACTGGCGTGACCCAACAAACTTGCCACCGTACGATGAGCGTTGCCGTCTCCTGGGAATCGAACCATTAGAGGTGAGATGGACGGTCGCTCAAGCTATGTTCGCTGGAAAGCTGCTTACAGGTGACATTGACTGTCCAACACTGCTGGCTCAGCTAAATATGTATGCCCCTGAGAGGCCTCCTCGTCAACGCGACTTTCTGTTTTTTGAACCACGGCGCCGAAATTATACACAACACGAGCCAATTCAAGCAATCAGCCGGCAATTCAATAACTTCTTTTATATGTTCGACTTCAATACATCAGCTGACGTGTTTCGTCATCGACTACTTGGCCTTTTCCTTACCGTTGACCGTAACTATTTAGTTAAAGTTTTATTCATTTAGACAATAATTTTCAGTTGAAGTTTTCAATATACAAATAATCAAATGTAATCCTCCTTTTGAGCGTATTATACCAAAGAAACAATCGAGATCACCTAGTTGTATTCGTCTTGTTAAGATATAGGGATTACCGTAAGTGTTTGGATCCATTCTGACAAACCAACCAGTGCTGCATTGTTCACGAGAATACTCTTCTGGCATGGTAGAATAGCACGATTATTTGAAGCTCGTAGATGCAAAGTCAGTTCATTTGAATCACTTATGATTTTGACGTAGGATTACGTCTGTGATATCTATATGGAGGTACAATTTGTGAAAACCAAAAATAGAACAAATAACAAAATTATGAAAGATTTTGAACGTTAATAACTCAGCTGCCCCTGGACCAATTTCAACAATTTTATCACCAATCGATTAGAAATATTTCTACGCAACGATAACAATGCTTCTAACTGTTGATTTCAAAAAGAAACTAATGAAAAGGTGGTTAAGGTCAAGCATTGTCCAAAAGCGTCGAAATAACAAACAAATCCACCAATTACGTACATGCATATGCTGCTTCCCCAACACAGTCATCAGAGAATCGTTTCTAGACGAAACATTTCGATGTAGTGTTGCTGCTTAACCAACACTGTCATCGGAGAGTCGTTAGTAGACGAAACAAGTTGAAATCTATGAAGAGAATTGACTTTCACCCCTCTGCTTCGAAGCCCCTCAATTCAGTCGTCGTCATAGCAATGAAAACTAGCGAATTTAACCTTTTGACGAGCAGCATCTTTGACATCCAAATGGGTTAACGCTGAAGGTTCACCGAATCGACTACTAGCTTGGAGGTAATCCAGTGTTTCTGATCTTCCTTGTCCAACACGTAACCAGTATCGATAAAATGATTACGAATAAGTTCCATGATATGTGGAGGGTCTGCGAAAGTAAAAACTTTCAGGTCCTCTACGGTGAAATAGGTTTTCTCGCAGCTGATGCCAAGTTCTCGCCATAGACCCACGTTACAAACAACAGCAGCAACGGGAAATTTAATATTTTTAATATGTTTTGATTATATCCGTTATTATAGTTGCTGTCATAGCAGAATCAAAATTTTAGTAGATTACTTGTTTCCAATTTTTGTTCATTCCACGAATCATTCCAACTTGGGCATACTTCGATGGTTTCAAAACTATATCGCAACTCCGGTGGTACTCAAAAACTGATTTGATTTTCATTTCGTTGAATGACAAAACGCAAACCCGTTCTTTTTCACAATATTGACTGTTTTCCAAAAAGTTCAGCATTGGTTTTAAAATACCCGGGGTAAGCTTTAATTTCCCTGCCCATTTCTTGAGAGTCGAAATTGTAGGTAGAGGAAATCCTCTTGACAAAAGCAATCGGTATGCTTTGGTGCCAGCAGCATGTAACGATATTGCACGAGATATGTCATCAGCCTGATCAGGCATCAGGTATCCACTCCACTCACCGGATTTGATGACTAAACAGCAACATCTTTCCGAATTAAGGCCGAGGTACCATGGAGAGAGCCGGGTAAAGCAGGTGCATAAGAACGCTCGTCAATGTTTGTCGGGCTCTGCCATACGATCGGCGACTTGCGATATCTGTGCATCTGAACTCCAATTGTTACCTCCACGCGGTGCTCGGTGGGGTTGCTGGCTATGATGCGTTGTAGCCAGAAACGCGAAAAATAACGGGGCAGTCCGAAGGTTTTGAGTTTGTGCAGGATGAGACCTAGTCACGTCTTAGGCCCATCCGACTACCGTGCTCAGCCTTTCTGGCGGCAGTCAGTTGTCTACCGGACTTTAAACAATTGTAGATAGGGGATTTCGTGTGGCTGAAGTCTGTTCAGGATGAATGCATTCTGTAGGTAGAGCGTCCACGTTTGAAGCAACGGAGCGATTCGGGTTGGCAGATGGAACCTCCCGTTTTAAGTGTTTCCGTTCAGTGCGACAGGGGTGAGGCACTGTCCTATATTTTATCCCCAAGGGTTTGCATTGGGATCAGACTCCGGTGGCTTATGCCCGAGTGGGTCTCTCTCGTACGAAATAGTTGATTTATGCAAAATAAAATCAGCTATTGTGATGGTCGACGGACCCTGGCAAAAAATAAACGTAGCGGGATGATTGTTCTCCTCATGGAGGCAATCGATGGAGGGAAGGATGTAGTGTAGAACCATCTTGATGTGGCTTCAGCGGTTCAGCGTTCTGCTGGGCATACCGTTGAAGCCCATACAGATCGGGGTGATTCGCGCTACGTTTTAGAGGTCAGTGATCCTGCAGATGCTGAAAAACTGAAACAGATCACTGAACTAAGTGGAGGGTTCAAGGTTCGGGTGGGTGCACACCCTACCTTGAACAAAATTCGTTGCGTGATATCAAGTTTGAATATCATCAACGAATCGGAGCAGATTCTGAAGGAGCATTTTGCTACACAAGGTGTAATAGATGTCCACAGAATCTGCAAGGCTAGTGCCGAGGGGAAGGTTAACACCTCATCCGTGATGTTAACTTTCGAGGGGACCAGCTTTCCCGAAACGGTTAAGTTTGGTCTCCTCAGCATTAGGACCTGAGCGTAGTACGCCTTACCCTTGCAGTGTTACAACTGCTATGGGTATGGGCATGGTCGCGTGGGTTGCAAGATCAAGACCAGGTGCAGGGTCTGTTCAGGGGTCCACCCGGTTGCTGAAAAATGTGGCCAATTGCCGAGGCAATCATCAGCCGACTAGCCGTAGGTGCCCTACCTACGTGAAGGAGGCTGATATACTCCGTATTAAGACCAACCTTGGTGTCTCCTTTGGGGGTGCCAAGAGGGTTTATAGTGCGGAGAAGGGTGGAAAGTCTTATGCAGAGGTTGCTAGGACGGCGCCTGTGGACTCTGGTAAGGGTCCGCAGGCGACTTTTTTACCTCCCAAAGGTAAGAAGAAGAAGAATAAGAAGAAGAAGAAGAAGAAGAAGAAGAAGAAGAAGAAGAAGAAGAAGAAGAAGAAGAAGAAGGCTAAGCAGGGGGCTGCAAAATCGATCAAATGGAACAAATGGAGCTTCATATGCTAAGGGTGCGAAGACCGGTAAAAAGGGGACTACCCAGTGCAAGAGTACTGAGGTTAGTGCTAGTCCACCTGCCAGCCTTGCGCGAGATGCTACCAAGAGTGGAAAGGCTACTGATAGGGAGGTTAAGGTGCTAACCCAAGAAGTTGGCACCGACCCCTTTGCCTTATGCCGAAATACCAACCGATAAGGATAAACAGCTCCTGGAAAAGTTGGTGGAAAGCCTGCGAAAGGAGGTCGCCCTTGGCAAGTGGAAAATCAAGCAACTCAAGGAGTCGAAGACTCGCCTTGAGATGGAATGTGCTTCCCTTGTTGAACAACTCGAAAGAGTAGGCGTTAACCTCGACTCCGATGAGAGCGAGGTTACTGCTCCCATGACCCGTAGGAAACGGAAACAGACCGCCGGCCTCGTGGCCATAAGAGCCGTAAATGAGGAGAAACTGCAGCACCTTCTCCCCCTATAGACTCGGTATCGGAGCGCGAAAGCGATGCTGTTACCGGTAATGAGTAGTTACCATGTCTGATGTCCCACAACAGAATGGTAATGAGCTATTGAACGTAATACTGCAATGGAATGTCCGTGGGTTGCGATCAAAGTTATCTGAGATCCAACTATTGACTAAGAAACTGAACCCTTGTGTCATCGCCCTCCAAGAAACGATGGCCAAGGTAGCAGATCTACCTCCAAACTATCTCGGTGGTTGATATAAGTGGTATATTAAGCCTCACATTAATGCCTACATCCACGGCACTGGATTGGCTATTAGAGAAGATATACCACAAAAGGTAGAGCAGAACTGGAGGCCACCGCGGTCACCATTCAGTTTCGGTATAAGCTGACTGTTGTTAGCTTATACATGGCTCCGAGGAATAGGGTTGGCAAGGAAGTGAACGTCATCGGCAAACTGCAAGATCTCATCTCGCAGTTGCCTGTCCCTTACGTGATAGTGGGCGATCTGAATGCGCATCACCCCTCCTGGGGATCACATAAGACTGACGTTCGTGGTGAGAGGTTGTATCAGCTACTGGACACGTTGGGTTGTTCAGTGCTGAACGATGGCAGACGGGCTCGGTTCGATCCCACCACTGGGGAAGAGTCCGTGATTGATCTGGCCATAGCCTCTTGGGATCTAGCCAGCCAGTTTATCTGGCGGGTTGACGATGACTTACACGGAAGTGATCATTTCCCTATTTCATTGTCACAGGCTGTAGACCTCCCGTCTACTGTGACAAGACTTAGATGGAACCTTGAGAAGGCAGATTGGGACAGCTTTGGCAGAAGTCTGTCGCCAACTGCCTGGTGATGACAGGATATTGAGACCAGGTGACTGGACACAAATCTTGAGTAAGGCCGCTCATCGTCACATCCCAAAGGCTGGAGGGAGAGGAGGTATGAAAACTTTCGCTTGGTGGAGGACAGCAGTTCAAACAGCGATTAAGGCTAGACGTAAATGTCTAAGGGCGCTGCGTAGGTTGCAGCTTGATGATCCTTCTAGGGCCGATAGATTGAGGGAGTTTCAGCTTGCTCGATCTAAATCTAGAAGCGTAATCAAAGCTGCAAAGCGGGATACATGGTCTGCTTTCACCGCGGACATATCGGAAACCACTAGCTCTGGCGAGCTATGGCGAAAGGTAAAGTCTGTCGGTGGTAAGATTAGACATGTTGAGAGGGTGATTAAGTTGGATGGCGATTACACAAAAGACCCAGGACTTATCAGTGAGGCCTTTGCTGATCAATTTGCCAAGGTGTCGGCAAACAGCAATCACAGTGATGAGTTCCTGCGTGTAAAGTCATTGGCTGAGGGGGAGTACCGCTACTCCCGTGACAGGCAGTGTAGTCTTGTTAAAGACTACAACAGGGTATTCTTACTTGAAGAGCTCAACTGGGCCCTGCGCCGCGGCATTGGTAAGACTGCGGGCCCTGACGACATTGGGTATCCCCTGCTTAGGAGATTACGTTTTGTCGGCCGATTGGCTCTTCTTGACACTATAAACGAAGTCTGGCTTTCTGGCCAGATACCGGACGAGTTGAAAGAAGGGTTGGATATTCCCATTCCCTAACCTGGGAAGGGTAAAACCCTAACAGATGGTTATCGAACACTCGAGCGGATGGTTAACCGTCGTCTGTCAACTGAGCTGGAGAGGCAAGGACGGATCCACCCACAGCAACACGCATTTCTATGCGGCTATGGATCGGAGACGTTCTTCTCTGAGCTCGATCATTTATTGGACAAGGCCTCGTCGGAAGATTTGCATGTAGATGTAGTCTCCCTCGAATTGTCCAAGGCATATGATATGACATGGAAGCTTCCTATCTTGACTTCCCTCAAGAGCTGGGACTTCCAAGGAGGTATGTTTAACTACGTAGAAAACTTTCTACAGAACCGTAGGTTCCGAGTTTTGAACGCTGGCGCAACCTCTTCCTTGAGGTTGCTGGAGAATGGCATCCCGCAAGGATCTGTCCTCTCGGTTACACTGTTTCTCATTGCGATGAACTCAATGTTTGAACGCATTCCTAAGGAAGAATACATTATTGTATACGCCGATGATATTACCCTCATCGTGTTAAGTAAGTTGAATATCCTTCGGACCCTAAATGGTCGCTTCTCTGAAGCCTCTCGTAGCACATTGACCAAGGTTGCTATGGCTCTGGTTGTCCCTAGCCTTTGCTCTCCTGCAAGCTTGTAGGCTAGCAAATGGGTCTCAGGTCGTTGTATTCTATGACTCTGCGAGTTGTCTTTCTGCCCTTGAGCATGGGCAGGTTGGACACCCGTGGCTGTTGGAGATGCAGCGGTATGCTAACATAACCTTTGTATGGGTACCTGGACACGCAGGTATACCAGGGAATGAGGCTGCTGATAAACTAGCTAACCAGGGTCGTCTTTCTCAGCTAGAGGCCACTTCGGAGCCCTATAGTGACGCTACCCGCTGGGTGAAGCAGACCTTGCGATACGCATGGAATGTATATTGGCATAACAACCGTGATGCATTCCTGCGTATAATCAAGAATACTACACAAGAGTGGAAAGATGCACCTAATTTTCGAGATCAGAAAGTTCTGACTCGACTCGGTTGAGGATTGGTCATACACGGCTCACTCATGGACCTCGTTTTAGCGGCAGTGTGGCCTACTGCTAGGGATGCGGTGCGGTTTTAGATGTAAATCATCTATTGGTGGAGTGCCCGGCAAGAGCACAATTGAGGGAAGATATGGGTGTCGTTGGTTCAATCCATGAGGTATTGTTCAACGACAGGAGTACAGAACAAACTGTTCTCAATTTCTTGCGGGCGATTGACTTATACGATATGATATAAGCATAAGTACGTTGAAGTGGCATTGGAAAGAAAATGACTTGTACAATCACTCCACTTCATTCGACAAGAGGCAGTCTTTAAGGTCCTAAAGACCATGGTGTGTGAGTGAGGACGACCCAATGAGGGACGATGTTGAAAAAGCTTCTGTTTGAACACCGTCTCGAATGAAATAAATTCTCCTCAACCAGGGGAACAGTTTAATAAGACGTTAATAATGCCATGGAGAGAATATTAGAATAATGCATTCCTCTGATGATTGTAGGCTGAGAGTGGGAGAAGATATCGTTAAGCTGGGTTTAGACTAGGCAAGTCAAATGATCAACGCAGTTGAATTCAATTAGCTTGAAAAGTTGAGCCTGGTTCAACTTTTTTCAATTCAAGTGAGTTGATCAAGTCAGTTGAATGGCATGGTTTACACGTTCAATTCGCATTCAAGTTAGTTAAATTCAACTGACTTGATCAATTGACTTGCCCTGTCTAAACCTAGCTTTAAGGTAAATTTCTTTTTATACACCGTTGAATTAAACCTTATTTCGGAGTTCTGTGGCAAAGTTAAAAATTGAACAATTACATCCTACGATGGTAATTTCAGAATAGGAATGGCTCCTGGTTTCAGCCTTCGTTTTGGCCACTCCATGTTCAACAAGATATCCTTCAGCCTGTAATCCTGCTCACAAAAATCTTCCGAACAAATTTTCAAATGTTGTAGCGAATTTTAATCTCTGAACCATACTGCTTTCAAACTTTCTTCACGATTGCTGCTTTGGAAATTTATTATTCATTGGCAGTATTTATTACGATTAGATTACATTAGGTAAACTGCTTACAAGTTGAATGTCTAGGTCAGATCAGGTCACCAAGACTGCCAATTACTTTATTCTGTCTCTTTGCACGCACCGGTTTAGTTGAATGCACCGTTGTTAGTTGATTTTTCCAAAGTTTCCAACAGCTCTAGCGTACAATGTTGATTTTAGTTATTCATCGTCTGCTCATTTGGTAGCACTTTATTTTCCACCTTAATTAATAACAAAAAAAACGCAAAACAACCGCCATTTCCACTTTATTGAATATGAATCCATTACAATCCGAAAAGAAGCCAAATTTCCAACCCATCCACTGTGATCGGTACGCTCCAAATTGAAAACCATACCGAATCGGTCCGATGAGTGCATCCAATGGCAAATTTTTATCGCTGCAGTCTCATATCCATACCCAGCTCATAATAAAAGAGACCACACTCTACCGCCGTCTCGGCTGCTGGGGGGTGCAATTCGTTGAATTACCGACGGTAGTTCGCTTTAGCGCGGTGAAAAATTCAAATGAATAAGCTGAATGTTTCACGATTCGGTGTTTTTCGAATTGAATGGTCAAATGGTGGTGATCACGTTGCTGACAGATTCGGCGACTGTTGGTGATGATGATTGCATTCGTTTCTTTGGGGCAGTCCGTTTTCCATCTTATTGTTTTGAATCCATACACGGCACGAAACCAAGCAGCGGCAGCAAGTGGTCAGTCAGTGTGCAGTGCATGGGCATTATTCAACTGAACGGTTGAGTAACTGCTACAGCAATTTTCCAATTTTGAACGGCATAGCGGTGTTGCCCAATTTGGGCTAATAGGTTTAAAGGGAGTGTTTTTCTTCTCTTTTCAAGCGGGGGAAAATGGCCTGTCACGTGCGAATATTTCCCGGAATCGTTTGTTGGCGGTGGCGGTGATGGTAAACAGTTACCTCTATGCAAATGTCTGCAGGCTTATCCTTTCAGCTCACGTGCTGGAGGAGTTTGTGGGGTTCCTGATTTCCATATCATATCGAAGCAAAATTATATTTTCCAGAGCTGCTGGTTCATTCATAACAAAACATGTCTGCTGAAAGGATTTCTATCCGTCGGAAGGAATATATAGTGCCTCGGATTGGAATAGTGTGGTTATTATATGGGAATAGGAAGCCAGAAGGATCTGAAGCTATTTGCTTTGGTGCTTTTTGGCTTTTCTTGGAAAGTAGTGTGAAAGCTGGAGAAGCCCGATGCTCTGAGGGCGGTTTGTTCAATCGATGATGGGTTATGTGGCATATGTGGCATGGCATTTTCTTGGGGATTTGTTCCTCCGTAAATAGTAATGCTTGCGAGAATTTGCAGGCATAAATGTGAATCTATAAATAGATGGAAGATGATGTCGGAAATAGCTCGATGATCGGTGAAATCCGACTTTAATGTTGGTAAATCCGTGAATGAATGGAGCGAATCGGTGAGTTGGTTTGTTGTAGAGGAGTTCATTGATTTCCAAGGAAAGACAGCTATGATTACGGGGTCAGACATCAATCAAGTTACTAAGCGTGACTAACAATGTTGAGGGACCGATTTCCAGACAAACACACCAACTACTCATGAAGCATACTAACTGCTGAACGGTTGTTAACTTTCATGGGTCTTATAATCAATTCAGTTTTAATCAGATCAAAATCACCATACAGTTGCACCAGCTCGTGGTTCAGTATCCTTCTCCATACGCCGTTTTCAAATACCTCGCGAGAGATAGTCCCAAACACACGTCATTCAAAAATTCCCAGTGCTGGCAGGTCCTTCTCGGGCATTGTCTACGTCTTGTGCCCGTAGAGAACTAGCGGTCTTGTCAGCGTCTTGTATGTTCATGGTACGCTAGGCTGCCTAGTTTTGAAAAAGTGCTAGATTTGTAGCAGGCCACCCTCCAGTTTGATTCGAAGCCCCAAAACATAAGCCTGTGCAAAACATGGGGAAGATTGATATTCATCATGATTGATCATATTCCAGGAAATTTCCTGGAAAAGCGAGGCAAATTTCACACATTCACTGAGTAGCCCCACTTTCTGCAATTTTGAGTCCAATTCAATTTAGTTACTGAATTACTCTCATTGACCGTGTACTTCGCCATTGATCAGATCCAGCAAAAATTGCATAATGAAGTACATGAATATTGCTTGGTATTAGCAATCCATTCTCAGTTTGCAATCTCCAGTGCTTTAAAAATCAATAACGGCACCGGCTCTGCTAGCACAAACGGTCGCCTTTAGGCCACCGAGCTCCATAAATAACAGCAAACCATTGCGACCGACCGATCCCAGTGATACAAAGCTATTCAAATTACGTGGCCGGAAGTACTGAACTACGTTTTTAACCTGGATCAAAACTACGTCAGCTTTAACAGATAATACGGTACAGTTCCGACCAACATCTAGCAGTAGCGATTTCCGACTTTCTCATCTAAATTGAGACTAGCGAGTGGCTCTTCAGTCTGTTTGATGGGTCAACAACTTCGGGGCTGTTCATAAACTACGTTAACTCTTTGGGGTCCATACAAATTTCCAAAGAAAAAATGTAGGAGAGGTAAAAATCGGTCTACGTAGTTTATGAACAACTCCTTCTTATTTTATCTTTGTCCAACGTTCCGATCTATTTGGGTCCATTGTCAAGGAGTCAATAATTTTTCGTTGTCAAATTGTTGGGGGTTCAATAGCTGGAAATATTGCGTATTTTATTCTTTACTTTCAAAACCCATCAAATAGACTGATGAGCCAATTCCTAACCTCACATTATTCCAGTCAATAGGCGCATACTAAAAGTTCTCATCCACTTATAAAAACTTGTACAAAAGGAAAAAGCCTAAGCAGGAAGCGAAAGAAAAAAATATATGAAATCGATTCAACACGCGCAACAAAATAAAGAAGTTAGATATTAAACCTAGGATCTCAGTAAGCAACACCAGTCACAACTAGCCTTCTGAATCTCTCATATTATTACAAACTATTACGAATGTTTTTTTTTTACTTTTTGAAATTTTTTTCTTAAGGCTTAAACGGCTAAAATGATTCTACGGAGCCGAGAAAAAGTGAATAACTTCATATTAAATAGAAAATTCATAAGAAACTATGTATGCGTTCTTCCTGCGAGGTCTTCCTAAATTAAGCTTCTGCTTTCTGCCGTCAACGCAACTCCCTTTCCTCTTCCAAACTTTTTTTTTCTATGAGAGCACCAAGTTCTCTTTGTACGCTGTTTGCTGCCGGTTAGTCTACAATTCAAAAGTGATCTTCTTTTTCTTCTTCTTTTGATTCGCATTTCAACCTTATTGCTTAGAGCATATTAGTTTATTGCGTGCCCTCAACTAAGTGTTCTAAATTCTCTTCCACAGTTATCAATTGAGAGCTTTCGATGCAAATACCACTGCATGAATTTGTATATTGTGTGGCAAGCACAATGATACTCTATGCCCAGGGAAGTCGAGAAGAGTTCTAACCTGAAAGATTTCCTGGACCGGACCGGGAATCGAACCCGCCGCCTCCGGTTTGGTAATACCGTGCCTTTACTGACAAAGCTATGAGGCCCCACTGACTATGACAAGTTGTAAAAGTGATCATACGCCTCATTCCGATGTTTGGAAACGGGCGTTTGGAGTTTGGACGACCCTTGCTTCCTTTTCATTGTTAAATTTCGACCTCCAGGGACGTCACGTTCATCTCCTCTTCATAAAAGCACCTCGATCTCTCCCTCTGGTTTTTTATCGCTGCCAGCCAACGATGCGCTCCCAGTCACCACACCTCCGTACGTACTGGTAACACCCTGTTCTCGTCCTGTTGTTGTTGTTGTTGTTGTTGTTGTTGTTGTTGTTGTTGTAGTTGTTGTTCTACATCTTATTTTTGTCATACCTTCGGTTGTTCCTTTTCTTGCTTCCGGGTCTTCCGCTTTGGGCAAAAATTCATCCAGTGCCCCTCAATTTTGCATAACAACAAACGTTTTTGTTTCCCTCATGTCAGAAAATGGAACGATGACGGAATCTCCTTTTTCACATCACGTACACCAGTGCGCATGTCAAGGCCCAGCTCAATGGGGAATTTTTCTCAAACGGCACGTATTCTGGGACCCACCGATGTTAGCACCATGGAAGCCACCAATTATCTCACCACAGTCGAGCCATTTGTGCCAGGGTTCTACAGTCGTCCCGGCCCTTTGTGTGAGTTGAAAAGGTGGTCTTCCAGTCTGTTACTTCAGGCAAATATTATCTGTTTCTTGACCAGTACCACTACTGATTCGTTCATTGGCTCCAGCGGCGGTTCCAGGATTCCAGCATTATCAGTCATCAATCATCCGTCACTTACCGTAGTTGGCACTACGGAGGACCCTTCTTCTCCCACCACAGTCGAGTCACTCCAGTCATCGTCCTGCAGTCGTCCTGGACCTGTGTGTGGGCTTGGAGAAGGGGTCTTCCAACCTACAATTCAAGGCAAGTATGATCGTGTCATGATCAGTCCCGCTCCTGATTCGTCCGTTGCTTCCAGCGCCTCACCGCCTCAAGAGCAACAACCGGCTGGTTCGACTGAAAATCGGATCTGGGTGTACTACCAAAATGTACGAGGTATTCGGACAAAAATTGATGATCTATTCCTGGCTGCTGCTGATTGCGAGTATGACGTTATCATCTTGATTGAAACCGAACTTGACGGTAGCATCAATTCGACTCAGATTTTTGGACCTGGCTACAACGTGTTTCGCTGTGATCGCAACTTACGCAACAGCGATAAAACATGCTTTGGTGACGTGCTGATCGCTGTGATGCAACGTTATGTCAGCTCATTTGCGAATGTCAGACTCAAGTCTGTGTATCACTGGCAAGGAATCAAAAATATCTCCAAATTACAAAATGACAAGCGATCAACGAACCAAATGATAACGCTATGTCAGAAGTGGATAGCAATACTGATATAATCTTCTTCCTTCTTTTTCATGACAAGCAGCCCGTGCGACACAGCTCACTCGGGCGGTAGAAGGAAACGAGTAAATTGTTGGCAAACTGCTTCACGAAGTAAAGCCGAAGATGATACACGTGTGTTAATGGTACTTTTTTTTTTTTTTTGTTATGTCTTTTCTCGATTCAGATCAAGCTATGTCCTCATCCGTGTATATTGCAACAAAGTAGGCAAGCAATATATCATTATCCTTCTACCACTCCGATCGAGCTATGTTATGTCGTTTTCGTTTTTGCGGTGTAGCACTGGTGTAGTGTAAGCAGGAATAAGCGCGAGTCTTTGACAGCTCAACATCATTTGTTTGTAAACAAAGGTGCATCCTATATCTACATCCTAAAATATTTCGGTGTACGGCAGTGTAGCACCGGTGTAGCTACACCGCAAAAACGAAAACGACATTACAAAACGAGTTTGTCATGGTGGTCGTAGCAACAGTTTTGTTTGTATCGTTAGTTGCTTTATGTGTTCAGATTTGCTGATTACTGGACTTACATGGCTATAGACTATATCAAGAACAACATGTGAAAAGGGCATACAAGCTTTTTGTAAACAATCCTTCTTATGCCCTTTTCTCGCTACCCATATGACACCAACGCAAATCATCAACATCACTGGATAGGGGAAGCTTTCCCCTTCCCGATGATGTTATTAGTTAGCGTGGGCGACTCTTGGTTGGCGAGAAGTGGCCCTACAAAGGTTTGTTTACAAAAAGCTTGTATGCCCTTTTCACATGTGGCTTGATATTTATGCGCTGTGTACATCCCACTCGATGACAACAGGGTCTACCTCACCAAACCTTACGAAACATCGATATCGGCATCATCACCGAAAAGCACATGAAGCCTGAGATTAACGTCTTTCTTCCCGATTTCCAGGCTGTGAGGCTGGATCGAACCAGCTCCGGGGGAGGAGTAGTGGCCATCGCTCTAAGGAGGAATATCAACTGTCAGCTCCTGCCGAGCTTCCAGCTGAAGATGATCGAAGCCGTAGGGGTGGAAGTTTCTATTCCTGTAGGCCCCATCACCATCGTTGCGGCAAGCTACCCCAAAATCAGTCAACATCAGGGATGGGTCGGCGGCAGACCTGCGAAGAGATCAAGCTAACACGACGGTGGGAAAACATCAAGCTTTGGGAAACAATCAACGCAATCAAAACAGCACCATTCTGAACAACGACCTGCAGGAAGCGCAGTACAACATTTTAAGGCCGGACACTACCACCCAGTTGTATTCACGCTACCATCGATATCTTCTTCAGAAACATCACCTACCAGGAGCTCAGCTCGGATCAATATCCGGTGGTGACCAAAGTTGGGTCCTCGGTGATCCGATTTGAAGCTTCTCGGCGCAACTACCATCGTGTCAACTGGGATCAATATCAACACTGCGTCGACACAACCATCGACTACGATGTCCAACCGGAGACGTCCGAAGACGTTGACCGGTCTCTGCAATCTGCCGAGGAGGCAATATTCCGGGTCAGGGAACAACACGTGTCAGTATCCAGACAGGTGAGTAACACTCTGAACCTTGACAGCCCTACCAAAGATCTCATTCGGCTCCGTAGCACCATTCGTAGTACCAGCGTTCTGGTCTGCCTATCTTGAAGACCTATTGTAATCGATCAACTAAGATCACTGAGGCCAGGATGGTGGATCTAAGAAATAACGATTTTGCCAATAAGATCCGTTCACTCCCAGATTGTGCGAAGCCCTTCTGGAAACTAACAAAAATCCTTAAAAATAAGCCAAGGCCCCTTCCACCACTTGTACCGTTGAATCAATCCAATGATTCAGTCACCCAACTGATAACCCCTGAAAAGAAGGCTGATGCTATAGGTCAACACTTCGTCAGCTCTCATATTCTCGGATTGAACATGGCAAGTGCTGACAATACTGCGGTTGCTGAAAATGCAGCCAACCTCCATCAGATTCCCAACAATTTTCCTGTAGAATCCGAGATTACGGCTGTGCTAGAAGTCAGCTAAAGTCATTCCCATCCGGATCCGTCCTCTCCTCCAAGTTATCGACCGATTCAGCCTTCTCGCGGGGTTATCTAAGCTGTTCAAAAGGGCAGTCTACCACTGGCTCCTAGCATCGAACAACTTGTTGCTCGAAGAACAGTTTGGCTTCCGTAAAGGTCACTTGACTTTGCACCAGCTAACTCGGTTGTCTAACATTCTCAGATGGAACAAGCCTGTTGAAAAAGCGTTCAATACGACCTTCCTTGTGAAGATCATAAAAAAAAACTATCTCTCTGACATTCCGAGACTCGCTGAATGGCATCACATCGGATGATTTCAACATCGGTGCGGGTGTTCCACAAGGAAGCATCCTTGGACCCATCTTGTTCAAATTGTTCACCTCCGATATGCCGGCTCTCTATGATGGTGGATCGATTGTCTCTGTTCACAGATGACACATCCATCGTCTACATGGGTAGGGTCATCGGAGCTCTGAGTACCAAACTTCAGAGAGGACTGGATGTCCTGTATGATTATTTCAACAGCTGGAAGATCCGTATAACCGTGGTAAAAACCCAGGTCATCATATTTCCTCATTCCAAATCTCTCAGACTTGTTCCGTCTGAGAATAATAAAGCACAGTGGTGGAATGGTCAAAAAAGGTAGTCTACCTCGGCCTTACACAAAACGAAAACAAAATACAACATCCTGATGAGATCCCTGTATCCGCACATCAACAGAAGATCCACTCTATCACTGAAAAACAAGCTTGCTGTCTACAAGCAAATCATCCTTCCCATAATCGAGTACGGTATGCTAATCTGGGCGAGTTGTGCCAAATACCATCACCTTAAACTTCAAAGGATCCAGAACAAGATCCTTAGGATGATCCTAAACAGTCCTCCACGGATGCAACATTCTGAGTTCCACTGCCTGGCTGGTCTTCAGACTCTAGAAGAGCGATGAACGGTCTTCTTGGAAAGGTTTAGAGACACCTGTCTGAGATCAGATCATCAGATCATTAGGTTAGTTTAGGTTAAGTTATACGAGTAGCTAGGTACCCAAGTAACCAAAAGTTCTGATAAAAGGCTATTTGAGGCTTAAGCAGCTTGGTTGAAGGTGGTCTATAGAATTCTAAGCAGCCTCATTTTTAAGTCGTTATAAGAACTTGAAAGTTCCGGTACCATAATTGAAGAGCATTCTAAGCAGCTTCTGGTGGAACTTGAACGAAACTTTTAGAAAATAAATTTAAAAAAGGTTTTTGTCCTCTACACGAATTCTATATGTAGTTCGCACTTTTATGAAAGTTATTCCTAAAGGCAGATATTAATATTATTGGGATGATTAAGTTTCCAGTAGGACACAAGTCTGATCCTGTGAAAGATCCGGAACATCCGTAAAAGTGGCCAATTCATGAAACTGATCCTAGAGCTCTGCGGATTTTTCGAAACCACTCATAAGCGTCTTATCAGAAATAATTCAGAGTTGTTACCGAAATATGGGCCTTGGGGACCACGGGATGGTTCACCGGAAGATCCGGAACATCCGTAAAAGTGGTCAATTCATGAAACTGATCCTAGAGCTCCGCAGATTCTTCGAAACCACTCATAAACGTCTTTTCAGAATGAATTCGGAGTTGTGACCGGAATATGGGCCCTGGGGACCACGGTATAGTTCACCGTAAGATCCGGAACATCCGTAAAAGTGTTCAATTCATGAACCTGATCCTACAGCTCTGCGGATTTTTCAAAACCACTCATAGACGTCTTATCGGAATGTATTCGGAGTTGTGTTCGGAATAAAGACTCTGGAGACTACAAGATGGCCCACCGGAAGATCCGGAACATTTGTAAAATAGGTCCATTCATGAAACTGATCCTAGAGCTCTGTGGTTTTTTCAAAACCACTCATAAACGTCTTATCAGAATAAATTCAGAGTAGTGACCGGAATATGGACCCTGGGGACCCTGGTTCAATAGAAGATCCGGAACATCCGTCAAAGTGGCCAATTCATGAAACTGATCCTAGAACTCCACGGGATTTTAGAAACTATTATTTTCCAGAGGAGCGTTCATGGTCTCCAGGGTCTATTTTCCGATCATAATTCCGAATTCATAATTATAAGACGTCTATGAGAGTTTACGAAAAAAACGGAGTTCTCGGATGAGTTCCATGAATGTTTCGGATCTTTCGCAGGACCATCTGCACAATGGTCCCAAAGCCGTGTTTAGGAAGATAAAAATGTTTGTGCCCAAACCATCAGTTTTAGGTATATAGTGTCTTCGGGAAAGTTTATTCTTATGAAATGAGGGTGGTCCACAAAATTGGAGCTTTGAAAATACAAACTTTTTTTTTTATTATTTTAGATAGACCAATGCAATATTATAAAAGTTGTAGAACAATCAATTCGAAGCAATTTTGCTCACGACACCAAATTTCTATCTCTTAGTTATGATTTGTTAAACAAGCAGGTTAGGACAGATATCTTCGAATATCTTTTCATAAGTTCATTTTTCGTATGGGATCCTCCATTCATTATGTCACACTTTTAGGGGGGAGGGGGGTTTTGGAAACTGTGATGAGACTTACAAAAAACAATTAAGGTCCATATAAAAAATGTGACAAAGGGAGGAGGGGGGTTGAAAATGGGCCAAATTTGCGTGAAATAATTAATGGACCTTCCCTAAAAACCATGTTTTGATTACATTTAAAACTTATGATGACGCATATTTTTGCTGAAGCAACCAGGCTGCTATCTTTTTTAAAAATTAATGGAGATTTTCTTCGAAAAAATGGTTCTATTAAAATGACAATGTCTCTAACTGGAGCAAACCGATTTTTAAACTTTTGATTTCATTTTAAAGATCGTGTTTTTTTTTCATTATTGGTGGAAAAAAAAACTGTAAGAGCGTTTTTGTTTAATAAATTTATTTAAATTTTATAAAATCTTTTTTTTTATCAAAAACTAGCCATGTTTTAACGAGAGGTTAGGGTGGCCCCTAGAAAATCGGATTTCTTTAAATATTGTTTATACGTTGATCACCAATAAAAATATTTAAAGAAAGATTTTCTAGGGGCCACTCTAAGCTACTCGTTTAAAATAAGAGATAAAAATTTGATGCCATGAGCAAAGTTGGTTCAAATTGATTGTTCTACAACTTTTTAAAACTCTACATTAGTCTATCCCAAGTAATAAAAAGAAGGTTGAATTTTCAATTCATCAATTTTAAGGACCACCCTAATTTCAAATTGGCTAAAAAATACGAAGAAACTTTCCCCAAGACACCATATACAGGGCTGTTACAACAGGTGCGGATTTCGCGAATTTCGCGGATTTGAATTTTCAGTCGCGAAAATCGCGGAATCATTAAATGATGTCGCGAAAATCGCGAAGGGAGATGTGCTGTCACAAAAATTGTGGAATTCATTGTAATCTTTCCGTCCCGGATTATTTTGCTGTCATCAATTTTGTTGTTCATTTGGCTCTCAATGTTTTACCGGTTCAAACCAAACACCCTGCAAATAATTGATATAGATGATCTCAATTCCAAAGTCACATCGGATTTACACGGAAATTCCCTGAGGTCTGTCCAATGTGAGACATTTTCCTTTTTCCATTATGAACATAGCATTTTTCGTTGTCAAATCATAAACGAATCGTATATATGCGAGCAATTGCCATTTATACCGGATATTCTAGGTTCTCCAAATCGTCCTGGAGTTCAGTGGATTTGTTCTACTATATCAACCAAGACTCCAATAATGTCTGTAGTATCGAAATATATCCAAACAGATTCAAAGTGTCTATGTGGATTGTACCCGACCAATTGCTACATATACAAGATGTAATAAGTTCTGAAATCATTTGGGATATTAGATTATTTTTCTACTAGACCACCCAAGACTAATTCAATATCTGTAGTATCGAAATATGCTCAAATAAATTTGCAGTGTCTATGTGGATCATGCCAACCTATTTCCGTGTATGCCAAATGTTCTAGGATTTCCAAATCAATAATTCGATACTACAGATATTATCCTAGTCTTTGTTGATCTAGTTAAACAAATCATCTGAACTTCAGGACGATTTGGAGGACCTAGATCATCTGGTATACGTGGAAATAATTAAACATTATCCATAGAGACACTATGAATCTGTTTGGATATATTTCGATACTACAGACTTTATCCAAGTCATGGTTGATTTAGTAGAATAAATCATCTGAACTCCAGAACGATTTGGAGAGCTTAAAACATTTGGTATACATGACAATAGTTCATACATGATCCACATAGACACTGTGCATCTGTCTGGAAATATTTCGATACTAAAGACATTGTTCCAATCTCGGTTGATGTAGTAGATCAAATTATCTGAACTCCAGGACGATTTGAAGAACCTTGTACATCTGGTTTACTCGGAAATAGATAATGCATGATCCACATAGACACTTTGAATTTGATTGGACATTTTTCGATACTACAGACATTATTGCAGTCTTGGTTGATCTAGTAGAACAAATCAACTGATGTCCTGGACGATTTGGAAAACCTATAATTTCCTGTATACATAGTAATCAGTCGTGCATGATCCATAAAGTCACATATATACGATTCTGTTATTATTTGACAACGAAAAGTGCTAGGTTCACATTAGAAATAAAAAAATCTTGAAAATGTCACACCATTGGACAGAACCCAAGGAATATCCGTGTAAATACACAACCGTGACGTGACCAACAAGTGTGACTTATGAAACTATGGTAATTTCTCGATTATGTGCAGGGTATTTGGTTTGAATACGTCAGAGACGCAAAAGTTAAATTTAAATAAAAATGCGTTACTAATAAAGACTAATAAATAAACATAATGTTACTACTACTACTATCCAAGTAGATTAATGGAACCGAATGTACACCGTTTGTATACATTCGCTTGTATACCATATATTTAGGTTATCTTATGTGTCTATGAAGAACATGCACGATCTATTGTTATGCACACCTGATGTTCTGGTTCTCTAAATCGTCCAGGAGTTCTGATTATTTGTTCTACAAGATCAACCAAGTCGTGGACAATGTCTGTAGTATCGTATGCCCAACAGATTCATGGTATTTATGTGAACAAAGTCTGATATACATGACAGATGTCCTAAGTTCTCCAAATCGTCCTGGAGATCATATCAAATTATAAACATCTTTTTTATTTTTCCTTGATTTGTTTTCCGTCGATCTTGTTTTCCGTGCTGAGCACCAATGCTACCAACGTGCCAGGAAGGCAGCTCCCACACCTGGACCCTTCCTATCGACCCATCAACTCATGAACCGGGGACCAACGGCTTTACTTCCCTTCCTAAGGAAGGCGTGATCAGAGATGTTATGCCTTAGAACATCCCAGCGGCGCCGACTGGGATTGAACCCAGGCCTGCTGGGGTGAGAGGTAATCAAGCTTACCACTACACCACCGACGCCGATGTACCCATAATGTCTATGCGCATCATTTTCGATCCATTTTAATGCATACCAGGTTCTCCTAAATGTATTGGAGAATTGATTAGAAGATCTACTTGATCAACCATGGCATGGCATGAACAGTGTCCAAAAAAACGACACATGGCTACATATTTAAACAAATTAATCTCGATCAATGTCCATCATTATTCAACACCTTTAACGGCTTGCCTCATAATTCGACTCATAACGACTGGATCTCAATAAGTTTGAGTGGATTCAATGTTTTTAATGAATTAGACCAACCCAAAGTCATGAAAACGGCACGACTGATGAGACCTTCCAAAAACCATGCAGAGCACGTTCGATTACATTGTTTGTTTCTCAAAGCCTCTGACCACCGCACTGGTCGTTCATAGTC
The DNA here is from genome assembly GCF_037179485.1 of Ochlerotatus camptorhynchus. NCBI lineage: Eukaryota > Metazoa > Arthropoda > Insecta > Diptera > Culicidae > Ochlerotatus > Ochlerotatus camptorhynchus. The sequence goes on along the minus strand of NW_027040919.1, from coordinate 3,494,840 downwards.
GTTATGGTGGAGGTTTTTTCTATACAAGGCATAATATATATATTTTTAAAGACATTATGAAACACTGCCAACCGGCCCCGATTTCCTTCTTCCATTACATGCATGTAATATTACGCTTGGAGCCGCTGAGTGGCGAAGCTGGCTGTTACCCTCCCCTAAATGAGTGCACTGTGCACATACACGTTCGATAGGCACTATTTAGAAAATGATTGTCTTGCATGCGATCATAAATCAACGCCAAAAAGCCGCTCCGATGCTACTATCTCTATTATTATTATGTTATGCCTTCTTCGTTTTCGAAGCACACGCATGCACTTTTCGTCCGTCTGTTTTGAGGTTTCAATTTCGACTGCCGACACCAACCGGCAAAGCAAAGCAAATAGATTTGTTTCGCAAAAAAAAATGAACGAGAGTGCCGCGTTAAATGAAAATTATATTTTTCGCACACTTAACTCCATTTTCGAGCTCTCGCAGGGCTCGACTGCGAAGCAAAAGTTAACTTGTTAACGAACGAAAACTGCCTCCAGGTAGCAGGGGCTAACCAGGTGCGGAAAAACGTGTATCTTATGAAAATGGAAGATCAAGCCAGGCGGGGGTGAGCGGAAAAGCCTCATCGTCGCTTCCAATCCTGGTGGTGGTCACGCGAAAGTGTTTCTTTCCGAGATATTTTTTATCTCGCAACCGATGGGTTGAAGGTGATGTTCACTTACCTTCACTTAATTTCTTAAGGTTTTTTTCTTGTTGCAGATAACTTGGCTTTTCTGGAAAAGTCGGTGCTGGGTGGATATGAATTGAGCCGGACGCAAAATTTCTTGAATGGAAATGGCTGTCTACCTGTTGATTGGAGGGGTTTGGACGGTTTACCTGAAATGGAAAAGATGAAAATTCGATTAGAGAAAGAGTTCAGAAGAAAAGGTTTTTCATGGATTACGAAGCTTTAGTGAGAATGGCACGAGCCATGTAAGATTATGATTTTCGAAGAATTTTCCAGGGAATTAACCCTGAAAATGCCAAATTATAAGCGCTATGATTGCAAGGAACAGCACTACCAAAAACGGACGTTGATTCCGAATATTCATTGTGATTTGCGTATTGACATGTTTCTGATTCAATTGCGGTAAACTTAGATAACGAAAAGGAGTGTCGCTGATGTTTTTACCAGATCCTAAGTGGATGTGATTTTTGTGTGGAAAGCATGACGAATGCTCAATCCGGGTTCGAATATATAAATTTTATAGTTGTTCCTTAATTTATTTGATAAGACTCAATCGAATTACCTTTACAAGGCCGAGAATTCTTGGTCACTATACCATACATCTTAAAACTATAGTCAAAAGGTACAACACAACAAACACTTAATCTTCCGCTATTCAAAAAGCCTCCTCCATCAGAACGGGAGCCGCCTCAAGTCGTTTCATTGTATGGCAGTATTACCAAAGGGGGTCAGAGCACTTCCATTGCAGCAATGGACGCAAAACGTGGTCGGCACTCACACACTCATCACTAAACGGTTGCTTTCCAAAGTCGACGACGCATCGACCGAAAGAACTGCTGATGTAGAACAATGAAGAGGACCACACAATGGTTGCTGCCGAGAAAACAGAGTGAACACTGGGGTTTGAAAATATTATTGACTGCTACTCGGTCGCAGTCGATTGCGGTGATACAATGGACTTGGTGGCATAATTGCGACTAGTGTTTCTTATGCGGAGAAACCATTCCACTATGGTCCAGAAGCCGTATTAATGTGGATTATTTTTTTTTTTATAGAGCCGAAGAATCAAATTGCTTGTTCTGGTGAGAACACATTTACTAATGAATATTTATTGCGTATGAAAACAGTGCCTACTAGGCATAAATATTATAATTCAAATTGAGCACGCCTGCTACTACTGACACTCTTTCTCGTACAAGTCTGTACTTATTCCCATTTGCCTCCTCAAGTTTTCGAAATGAACCCGTTGTAGTAGTGTCGTTAACAGGTTGGCAAACATAAACTCCGAAGGGCAATACTGCAGGTTGATTAGTTGTTGTTGGTGAAGATAGTGAATGAAAATGAATTTCGTTTTGATGTGCTTGGTCCTACGCTCCAAACGGTCACTGTCAATTAACTTGCAGCTCTGCTCTGATTGTCTTTGAATATCGTGATTGGCTGAGCTGAAGACACGCCAATTTTGTCCAATAAACGCTTCGTCCAGACGAGTTCTCGACATCCTTCTGCGAGTGCAACTAATTCTGCTTCAGTTGTGCTTAAGGGGAAGTTCACCGCTTCGAAAAAAAGAATTACGTTTTGATTTTTCTAAAAATATTGAAAAAAAGTATCAAAAATCTAAAAAAATCACATTTTTTCTAATTTTTTAAAGAAAATTCACATGCAAAAAATTGTTTTATAAGTCATTATGGCATAAAGTTGGACTCAAAAAACCACAAAACAGCAACTTTTCGGTTTTTCTGAGAGTCCAATTTTTTTTCATGATGGGATAGAAAAAAATTTTTTGCATGTAATTTTTGACAAAAATCTAAGGAAGAAACTGATTTTCTTGGATTTTTGATAATTTTTCCCAATATTTTTAGAAAAATAAAAACGTACCGAAAATATTTTTTTTTTATTTTTGGGCCGGTGAGCTTCCCCTTAAGGCCACACACGACTGCTTTCTGGAACCCCACTGAATTATGCCTCCTCCAAACATGATTAAATGCCCAGATTTGGATGTCCGGTCTCGCTGATCTCGCTGGTCTCCTGCCCAATCCACGTTGGCGTACATTGACAAACCATCACTGTTGGATCCAAGTGCCAACTTGTTGTTTCTGCTCCAGGACCGTAGTGCTCACTAAAATATCCGGACGTGTGTGTAAAGCCACGTAAATTAAGCCTCCGATTAAGCTGATGTACTGGGTGTTATTCGGAAGCTTTTTTTTTTTTTTTAATAATCCATTTATTTGTCAAGGCTCAAATGCGTTAGCTTTGCGGAGCCGAATATTTTTTACATTATTGTGTGTGAATATCATTTTCTTACAACTAATGTTAGTAGAACGGGGGCCGATTACTCGCGGTTTACTCGAGATTAGGGATTACATTTATTGATCATTTGGAGGGAGGACAAGGGAAAGCATTTTGAACTAATTTAAAACTTAAACGTAAAGGATGACTAAAACACAAAACACTAAACACATACATCAACAGCTTTAAGAAAGTCGTAAATAAGCTTCATAATGTCGATATCACGGCAAGCCAAGATGTCTCTAATTGGCTTAAAGGGTTGTTTTCCTCGGACCCTAAGGGAATCACATAGAACGGATCTCGCCTCATGATGCAAGGAGCAGGACCAAACAACATGCTCGATGTCGTGATAACCGTTTCCACAGGTACATAGGTTGCTGTCGGCGAGCGTAATACGGAAGAGGTGGGCGTTTAACGAACAGTGATTGGACATGAGCCTGGACATTACACGAATAAAATCACGACTCATATCCAACCCTTTGAACCAGGGTTTGATCGACACCTGTGGGACAATAGAATGTAGCCATCTTCCCAGATCACCATCATTCCACTTTTGTTGCCAGTTGGCGAGGACTTGCTGACGAGAAATCGTGAAAAATTCGTGGTAGGCGATTTGTCGCTCGTAAATATCGCCTTCCATAGCGCCTACCTTGGCCAGCGAGTCCGCTTTCTCATTGCCCGGGATAGAGCAATGAGAAGGGACCCATACCAAGGTGATGACATGTGAGCTGTTTGATAAAGCACTCAATGACGATCGTATTTCCTGGAGGAAATACGCCGAGTGCTTCATCGGCCTCATTGAACGCATAGCCTCCAGGGAGCTTAGGCTATCCGTAAAAATGAAATAATGGTCAGGTGGAAGTGAGGCAATACGCTCTAACGTGTACGATATAGCTGCTAGTTCAGCAACGTATACCGAACACGGCTTTTGAAGCTTGAATGAGGCGCTATGAAGATCGTGGAATACTCCAAAACCAGTGGACGCATTTATCACCGACCCATCTGTGAAAAATCTCTTCTCGGTGGGGACGTGGCGGTATTTGTTCGCAAAAATAGTTGGGACAATCAGGGCACGGTGAGGCTCTGGAATTCCTTGAATCTCCTGCCTCATTGTGAGATCGAATCTCACGGAAGAACCACTGAAATGATGGGAGACAGCGCGATTGGGGTTGAACGAGGAGGGGCCGATGTCCAGAATCATGTACTCGTAGTACAAGCTCATGAATCGTGTTTGAGGATTCCGCTCTAGCAGCTTCTCAAAGTTTTCGATCACCAGCGGGTTCATGACTTCACAGCGGATGAGGAACCGGAACGATAAATCCGCAAAACGATTTGTTAAGGGGAGGACGCCCGCAAGAACTTCAAGACTCATTGTATGCGTCGATTGCATACAACCTAGCGCGATTCGAATGCAACGATATTGAATCCTTTGGAGCTTCAATATGTGCGTCCCTGCCGCCGATTGAAAGCAAAAGCTACCGTACTCCAAAATCGAGAGAATGGTGGTCTTGTAGAGTCTTATCAGATCTTCCGGATGGGCTCCCCATGAAGTGCCGGTAATGGAACGAAGGAAATTGATTCGCTGTTGGCATCTCTGCCTCAGATACGCTATGTGTTTTCCCCAAGTGCACTTGGAATCGAACCAGACACCTAAATACTTAAACGACATGCTGTGAGTGATTGTTCTACCCATAAGTTGAAGCTGAAACTGTGCTGGATAAAGCTTCCTAGAAAAAAACAACCATCTCTGTTTTCTCCGGAGAGAATTCGATACCCAGATTCATTGCCCAAGTAGACAAATTATCCAAGGTATCTTGCAATGGTCCTTGCAGGTCCGGTGCTGTTGGTCCAACCATGGAAACCACGCCGTCATCTGCAAGCTGCCTTAGCGTGCAATTTTCGGCCAGACATTCATCAATGTCTTTGACATAGAAGTTGTACAGGAGGGGACTTAAACATGAGCCTTGTGGAAGACCCATGTAGCTGATTCGTGCAATTTCCGTGTTGCCATGAGAGAAGCTCATTCGTTTCTCGGACAACAAATTAAACAGGAAATTGTTGATAATCGGAGAAAGCCCACTCGCATGGAGTTTTTCCGAAAGGATGTCGATGCAAACAGAATCAAACGCCCCTTTAATGTCCAAGAAAACTGAACCCATCTGCTGTTTTTCAGCATAGGCTAATTGGATTTCAGTTGAAAGCAACGCAAGGCAGTCGTTCGTCCCTTTGGCCCTACGGAATCCAAATTGCGTATCTGAGAGTAAGCCATTCGCCTCGACCCACTTGTCCAGACGAAGAAGAATCATTTTTTCTAACAGCTTCCGAATACACGACAGCATCGCGATGGAACGGTACGAATTATGATCCGACGCGGGTTTACCGGGCTTCTGGATGGCGATAACTCTCACTTGTCTCCAATCATCCGGAACAACGTTGCGCTCCAGGAATCGATTGAACAAGTTCAACAATCGCCTCTTTGTGACGTCTGGGAGGTTCTTGAGCAGGTTGAACTTGATTCGATCCATTCTCGGAGCCGAGTTATTGCATAAAAGAAGAGCAATTGAGAATTCTACCATCGAAAACGAGGAGTCCATGTCATCGTTTTCCAGCGGCGGATCGCGAGTGTTGCATCGGACCGGAACCGAATCGGGACAAACCTTACGCGCGAAGTCGAAAATCCACTTGTTAGAGTACTCCTTGCCCTCGTTGACCGACGATGCCGCGTTACGCATTCTCCTGCCGACATTCCAGAGCGTTTGCATGGAAGTCTCTCGCGATAGCCCTTCGACGAACCGACGCCAGTAACCGCGTTTTTTGGCCCTGACCAAGCTCTTAAACTTTTCCTCTAGCACCGTATACCGCTCAAAGTATTCGCGGGAACCGTATTTACGAAACTGTTTAAACGCGATAGACTTCTCTTTATTCACGTCGGTGCATTCCTGGTCCCACCACACAGTGGGAGGACGTTTGCGGATGGTAGTGCCAGGAACAGGCTTCGTTTGTGCTTGAAACGCGCAATCCACTATGAGCCGCGATAGGAAGGAGTACTCATCCAATGGAGAGAGAACGTCGACCGATTCTGAACCGTCACGGACCGCGTTCGCGTATTCTTCCCAATTGATGTTTCTCGTGAGATCGTACGCGATGTTGATAGGACACTGTGAAGATGAACCGTTGGAAATCGAAATTTTGATGGGCAAATGATCACTTCCATAGGGGTCTTGGATTACCTCCCACATGCAATCCAATGATAGTGAGTTCGAACAGAGTGACAAGTCTAGTCTGCTCTCTCTTGCTGGAGGTTTGGCTATTCGAGTTACTTCACCGGTGTTTAGAATGGTCATATTGAAATCGTCGCATAGGTCATAGATGATGGTTGAGCGGTTGTCATCGTACAGCTCTCCCCAGCCTGTACCGTGGGAATTAAAATCCCCTAAGATCAACCGCGGCTCAGGTAGCACTGAGCAGATGTCAGATAGCGCTCGCCGAGAAACAGCCGTTCTCGGAGGGATGTATAACGAGGTAATACTGAAGGTTTTACCTCTAATATTCACCTGACATGCGACAATTTCAATACCTGACACTGGAGGAAGGTCGATTCTGTAGAATGAGTGTTGTTTGTTGACCCCTAGGAGCACCCCACCGTACGAATCTGCACGATCGAGACGGATAATGTTGTAGTCGTGAAGAGAAAGGTTAACATCTGGAGAGAGCCATGTTTCGCAGAGAGCAAACGCATCACAGTGTATGTTATGCAGTAAAAATTTGAATATGCCTAGTTTTGGTAAAATGCTTCTACAATTCCATTGAAGGAGAGATACCGTATCATTTTTTGGAAAATTATCCATCGAAGGATACGAATGAAGCAAGGAGGGGCCACTTGGAAGCAAATTGCTTCAGAAAAGGTTTCACGATTGGAAGCATCATGTTAATGATGCTCCGAAGAGGGTCAGTGATGTTGAACAGATCGAGAATGCTGTCCACAATTCCAGAAAGCGTGAACATGGCGTTCTGCTGTTCTGGTTGCAAAACTGGGACATCTGGGGTTTTAGATGTTCCCGGAAGCCCCGGAAATTCTTTGCCATAATCGACAGGCTTAAAACCCGGTGGATTGGGTTTCGGTTTATTTCCGTGACCTCTTGATTTATCCAAGGGGGCTTGGGAGTCAGTTTTTTTAGTTTTCTGCGAGTCATTCTTGGATCGCTTCCTTGAAGGACCTTTGAAAACAAAAGGATTTCCGTCATTGCCCTCTGAGTCAGTGTCATCCTCGTCAACTGGGAGAAGATTGAACGGATTATTGTTTTCTTTTTCCGGAGTGATTTTGGGAGGAGGATTGAAAGTCTTCAAGATCTCCACAAAGGAACGCTGAGAGCGCGCCTTCAGAGACCGTTCAAGTTTTTTTCCTTGCTGTTTATACTTCGGGCAATCTGCGAGAGGATGCGGAGGTGCCAAACAATAAACACATTTAGGAGGAGCACCACAAGCACCCTCCGCATGCTTCTCGCCGCACTGATCGCATCGTGGCTTGTTGCCGCAGAAGGTGGCGGTGTGGCCTAATTGTTTGCACTTGGTGCAGTTCATCACCCTTGGTATAAACAACCGCACAGGAAGTCGAATCCTCCCAATTCGGACGTAATCCGGCAGAGTCGATCCGGAGAAAGGCACTCGAAACGAGTCAGTCAGCGAATAGATTTTTTTTGTCCCGTCGAGGGATGCTGACTGCATTTGGGTGCAGTCAAGAATCTTGACTTCTGGAAGAACGGGGTTCTTGAAGACACCAACCCCCCTCTTCAAGAAGTCATCGCAGGTCAAACTCGCTTCGGTGACCACTCCTTCGATTTCCACGTCACGACTGGGAATGTAAACGCGGTACTCTAACGTAAAAAGCTCGCAGGCAACAATCTCATTCGCCTGCTTGCGGTTACCAACAGTGACGCGCAGTTTGTCTGGCCTCACCTTCAAAATGTCGGCCACTGACGAGAAACGTTTGAATAGATCTTTTTCGATCTGGTTAACGTTAAGCGGTTTTTGTTTGGGTCGGAAAAAAACAACCCATGGGCCTGTCGAGGCGTCTGGGTATGACTTATGGCGGGGGGCAGTTTTTGTTTTCTTGGCGGGGTTAGGCGGAGTAGGGGGAGACGGTTTTGGTGGTGTGGGGGGAGAGGGATTAGGTGGGGTAGGGGGAAACGGGTTTGGTGGTGCGGGGGGTGACGGTGCTGGTGGTGTTGGTGGCGATGGATTAGGCGGGGTAGGAGGAGATGGGGTAGGCGGTACGGGCTCCGGTGCTCGTTTTCGCCTCGGCCGCTTCGGGATGGTTCCGGTGTACTTCTTCACCGTGGCTGTCGTTTCCACGTCGGACAGTTCGTCTTCAGTGGGAAGGGCAGGAAGGGTATTCCCCCCGCCATCACTATTACCATCCATTGCGGGGCAACTGCCACCGCAATAGATACAAAACAACTACACACAGGGAACACACAGGGACAAGAGAAAAAGAAGAAGAAGAAGAAAATATTTGCGTGGGATGGGAGAAAGGGGAAACTAAAACAAAGGGGCAATAAATAAAACTTATTCGCTACTTAACTACACCGGCACAAAGCGTGTGTGTGGAAACGCTGCTATCACGTGGTGCGTTGGTGTTGGTCCACGCTGCTATCCGGTGGTGATGGTTGGTGTTGGTGGGTCGGCAAGATGGTGATACGACACGCTTCACTATCACTTGCACACCCACGCGACGGCGTGAAAAAATGATGGACTTGACGACGCCGTTAACTCCGGTGATGGATTACCGGGATGAATTAAAGCTGGATGGTAACTCCAAGGGGCTCGGCCGATGGAATTCCACTTCCTCTGTTGGACACTGGTCACTTGGGGCACCCAATGGGGGATGAAAAAAACCGCTCGGGCGGAAAAAAAACACCGAAAAAAACTAGATGCCGCGCAACTGAAACCGGGACGTTGTTAACCGACTGAATGCTCAACTAGAAATGTATTCGGAAGCTTGTCTTGCTCCTCTTTCTTCAGCTATAAATAGTCTGCATCGATGGAAACCTTCGCTGGTTTGGCATTTTCCAAGCTGAACCTTTTGACTAACTTGTTAATGTAGGCCTGCTGGTTCAATTTGAACCCACGTTGACCACGTTCGACTTCCATCCCCAAGAAATGGCGTAGATCTCCCAGGTTGGTAACGGCGAACTGCTGCTCCAGGTTCACCAGAATGGAGCGGAATTCTCCCTCGGACTGCGCTGCGATGATCATGTCATCCACGTAAATCAGAATGTACGCAAATGCTCCTCCTGTCCTCTGGCAGGCATGGATCTGCATTCGACTGAACAAACCCCATTGCTTTAAAGACGGAGTCTACCTTTCTATTCCACACCCGCGCTGACTGTTTGAGACCGTATAGGCTCCTTATCAGCCGTTTCCGGTGTAGAAACCCTCTGGTTGGTACTCTCTTTGAACTTCCAAGCAGTTCATAGATCTTTCGAGCAGTTAATATAAGTTTCCAAATAACTTTCAAAATCTCCCTAGAATTTCCGACTAGTTCATAAAACTTCCGTGCAGTTCACAGGACTTTCGAGAAATTCGTAGAATTTTCGACATGTTTGTAGAACTCCTTCAATATTCATTCCGAGGTATTCATAAAATTTCAGAGATTCTCATAGAACTTCCTAGATGAGCATGGAACTTTCTAGATTAGCATAAAACTTCTGAGTAGTTCTTATAACTTCCGAGAATTGAATAGAATTTCCGAGCATTTCAAAGAACTTTTGAATTGTTCCTATCAGTGCTGTTTTTATCATTTACCATTACAAGCAAGCAGTAGCACTTCAACCCAGTGTAGATGAATTTCGTTTGTTTTGAAAATTTTCGCTGTTACGAGCGAAATAAACAAATGAGCTCATTATGCATCAATGCAATGATGATTATTTTGAATATTGTCTACCCCAGAGCGAAGACAACAAATCAAGAAGACTGGCAACTCTTCCATTTTCTCATACGAACGCTATGAGACAGGTGCCGCTCAAAGGTAGATGCTTCGAACGAATTTGATAGCAAAGATTACATCCTTAGACGAAGGGTTTGTGTATTTGCCCATTTGTCTATGCGTTGCTTCCACCTTCACTCAAGCGCAGCGCTACTGTATCTGTCGCTTGGATTCTGGCAAAGTTGCCAGTTTTCTTGATTTGTTGTCTTCGCCTAGAGCCTTAAAACCTAGATATTATCATCAATTCAGCATGAGGCAATAATTTGCCATCGATCTGTGTGCAAACACTGACACGACACGTTCTTCAGCGCTATATTTGTGAAAAACGAAAATAATCATTTTGCCATTTGATCGTCCTAATCATTCCCACCTAGATGACAACGAATACCAATATTGACAACAGCAGAGGCGATAATGAGCATCTAGCCACGAATGAAGAAAAACCAATGTTGACTTGAATACTCAGAGGTTGCTTTGATCAAGAGAATGCTGTTATGTCAAAATTCAAATTCATGCAGGTAGTTTGTCTATCTGTTAAGGTTGTCTTCATTTTCAGCTAAGTTGAGAGGAGAAGAAATTATTTTTATCAGCACTGGTTCCTATAGCTTCCGTCAAGTTCACCAAACTCCAACGCGATACATTTATTTTTCGTGTACAGCATGTTCCTGATACTTTTTTAAAAATTTGATAGCACACCAATCTTGACATCTTGAATGTTTTGGTTTGAAACCGCAAGGATACACCGGATTGAGGATGACACGGTAAATGACGGGTGTGTGAAATTTTTGTGTTTTGTGTTCATAGGATAATAAAAGTCCTGTGTTTTAGGGTTTTATAATGCTCTCAAAGGCAGACCAGAAACCTAGCATTTCGTGATGTGAAAAGCAACGGTCTATCAGCGGCCGGAAATAGTTGGAACAGATGGGGAACAACGATGGAGATTGACTATAGAGGATGATGAACAGATGTTGAGGCCTTACCGTAAACCTAAATCTAAATTATATACTTAAGTCAAAGATTGCCAAACCTACCCTAAAGCTACGGCTTATATACTTAAAGATGCATGTGTGATAAGAGATAAAAAAAGAGTGATAACTAATACCATTGTCCGTACACAAAAGTATTACACTTGATCACCCGATCGATGAGAGGTCAGTGTCAACCTGATCAAAACAATCAGTACAAACTCAACTCACAGCGTGAATACACGGTCGATTGTGTGCGACAAAATTAAACACAAATTTCTTTGATCCAAGGAAAGTTGGTTTCTAGTACTTGTCCGCGACTTTAAAGGGTGTCCACGATGAAATTGCCACACACAAAATTGATTCGCAAAATTCGAGTTTTCATCCCATTGCCATCAAATTTTCAGGGATTGAGAAATAACTATTAAACTTCATTTTACCATTTTACTCGTATTTTATTTACAGTCCATACGCAAATGCCCACACCTTGGCCTTAACCCCGGCCATAAGATTCTGCACAACCTGTGAATCAACCGTTTTTTGCATGTAAACCCATACTTTCTTCAGTTCCTCGACTGTCTTCACTACCTTAGGTCGTTTAAGAAGGTGCTGCTTCATAATCGCCCAGTACTTCTCGATGGGGCGGAGCTCCGGAGTGTTGGGAGGGTTGAACATTTTCGGCACGAAATTGACCTTATTGTTCGCATACCACTTCAGCACGTCCTTGGAGTAGTGGCATGAGGCCAAATCCGGCCAGAAGATTGTTGGGACGTTGTGGGCCTTCAGAAGAGGAAGCAGCCGCTTCTGGAGGCACTCATGTGATGTACACCTGTCCGTTCATCGTGTCCTGGGTCACGAAAGGTGCACTCCGCTTCCCGCACGTGCAGATGGCTTGCCAAACCAGGAATTTCTTCGCAAATTTGGACATCTTCTGAGTGCGGACATGCTCCGGAACGCTGAACTTATCCTTGGCCGTGAAAAACAGGTTGCCGGGGATCTGTTTGAAGTCGGCCTTCACATATGTTTCGTCGTCCATGATGCAGCATTCAACTTTCGTCAGCATGTTGAGGTACAACTTCCTGGCACGGGTTTTGGCGGACTTGTTCTGCTTCTCGTCGCGATTAGGGGCCTTTTGTACCTTGAACGTTCGAAGCCCAGCCTTAGTTTTGGCCTTCTGGACAAAACTTCGGCTTAGGTGCAGCTTCTTAGCCACATCCCTAACGGAGGCGTTCGGATTTCGGTTGAAGGCCACAACTACGCGGTTGTGATTTTTGGTGTTGTACGGAATACTTTTTCCTTCACTTCTGGGCTTCCGATCGGTGGTCAACCGTTCCTCGAACCACTTAATCACTCGCGACACCGTGGAATTCGCGATTCCCAACGTTTTAGCGATGGAACGATGCGAGAGATCCTTGTTCTCGTGATGAATGCGCAAGATTTTATCACGCACGAGCTGTTCTTTCGACTCCATTTCCGCGAGTTTTGATCACAGGACTTTAAAACTTGCACTATGAACTAAATCCACCCAAATTTTCATTAAATTCTACCCAACGGTTAAAAAGTTAGAGCAATTTCATAGTGTGGCAATTTCATCGTGGACACCCTTTAGTGCAAAGTGGGAAAGCAGACGATTATTTAATCCCCCAACGGTACGCGATCGATGTGTGCTAGTATTGCGCTCTAGTGAAAGAGCGAAGATAGCAAAAATAAGAGCAAGTTAGTGTAGCCATTCTACTGGCCCTTTGGCAGCCGTTTAGACGGCGAAGAAAAACCTTCGGTCCAGCAATTACAGCCAACTGACTTGTACAATAGACTTCTGTAGTTTGTTTTGTGTGAGTTGCAGAATTATTTGAATTAAGGGTATTCATGGGTTCTGATTAATTGCCTCTTTCTTTTGAAGCCTACTCTAGAACCTACATTTTGTATTTAGATCTATAAGTGGTCTGAGTTAATGTGGAATTATCAATTAGAGGATGTCCCTGAATAAACAGTCCAACAGCACGTAATGTTGTGAACAATTTCAGTGACAGTTGTCCAGCAGTGCTCCCATTTTATTTACTAAAATGCCTAAGATATTGTGCCAATGGTGTGCCGAAGGCAGTGCTGTGCATTATCATAACGGTTATTGTACCTTGACGGTCAACGGTCAACGGTCAACGGTCAGTTCCTTTGATTGTTAACCGTAGGAATCTCTTTTGACAATCTAAAGGCAACTAAAGGCAACTCAGCACTGGCCGAAGGTATGCCAATAGATGTGCCCAAGTGGTGCTGAATCTAATTTCGACACAATGTGCTGAGTGACTTACTCCTTGTAGCAAACATTTTTACCGAAGCATCTAAGGTACTATCTCTTTTTGAACCTATCATGAGGTATATCAAACAGGTTATATTGAATGCGCAGGATGCAGTTATTAGCCCATGCAAATGGTTATTAAGTTGAACGGTCATAAAACCGCACGGTCATTGGGCTGAATTCCGAAAAAATATTTCGGAACACTTAGGAAGAAAATTTTCTGGATTGGAAAGAGAATAAACAGCAAATTAAAGAAGGATAAATAAGCCTACACTATTTTGGACTCAACTTGCCTACAATTATTCCGTCTAATGTCAGGAAGAAGAAAAAGAAGCAGAAGAAGAAGAAGAAAACAAACTACTATTTCTTAAGGAATTTCATCATTAGTCAGGGAATAATAATAATACATTTTATCATCCCAAGCAACAATTCAAGCTGAACAGTAAGAACAAAAGCTGGTTATTGGTTGATTTAAGGTGTACAAAGCTGACTAACAGCAGGATGAATATATAGTTGAATAATAGTACGAGAAGCTAATTGTATCCCCATAGTTCAACCTCAATGAGTTGGCTGATCTAAAGGTTGAACAAACCTTATTTTAGCTTAACACTACTCCACAAATCAGCAATGCACTACAAATATATTGATATCCTGATTTGTTAAATGTAGTCAGTGACACTCGTTGAATTTCCGACATTTTAGTTCTTCTAAATTCACTGCCTACTTTTCTAATGCCAAGCAGCGGTAGCAGTAGAGACAAGGTAGAGGAGCGTTTTAGCTCCAGGTAGAAGTGGGCTGCGACGACATCGGAAGTATTAAACTTTGTATTTCTGTGTTTTGACTGATATATTACACTGAATTTTCAGGCAGAATTCCAAAAATATAACTCAATTATGGCACTGATTTAGCTTCCATATGACCATCGAAATAAATCACGCACTTGTGTCCACATTAAGTTAACTGTACTTAAAAATGCGAGGAATGTTTTACTGTCACCAGTTGTTGTTTACAATTCTGCATTGCTGTATAATGCTCTTCCGGTTGCTGTTATTCAACTTAAATTTGACGTGTTTCAAGTCAATGATCATACCTTTTGCCACAGATATGCTTTAGTGGTCCAGTAGGTATGATTGATGCCTGAGAATCAGTGACTTCCGGTTCGAATCCCGAAATTCAAAGGTAATTTTAAGACTTATAATAACAATATAAATATGTAAATCCAATTAGTTAGTAAGCACCTTGTTGCAGTCCCATAAAAATATAAAAAAAAACTGAAGCGATCTTCAATTATTTTCTAAATAAAAGTAGAAGGCTGTCAAAAGGTTGTAAAAGACTGTTATTTAATGCCTTGAAAATGTTAAATTTGAAGAATGTTTTAAATACTGTGTACCTAAAAATAATTATACTTTCGGAGATGAACCAGCCTACGGCTGAAAATCTCCTAAATAAAGAAAAAAAAATATACTTAGAGAAATTTTCAAGAACCTATTTCCTAGCTTATTTCCTCGATCACAAATTTGAAAAACTTCAAGATTGAGAACCTTACATAATTTTCAAGGCTCATAATGATAATTTCTAAGGAACTTATCCCGAGCAGGAGAAAACAACTGATGAGTACCTAGTTCTGATCTGATACTTAAATTTGGTATTGATCAGCATGACATAAGAGAAATAATACCAAAGAATAATACCAAAAAATTACATGCAAACTACTTTGTAAATAACAAAAACTGATACTTGGATACCAAATGAATACCTGTGCAGTATTGTTTTGGCATTGCATTTGCAAAATTTTGTATTATCATGGTATTGTGGGACCATAGTTTTGGTCAGGCTCATCCATACCAATTTAAGATATCGAGATATTCGTTCCTGCTTGGACATCAAGTGCAATCTGCTTTCAAGGTAGTCCTGAGGAACTCAAGATTCTTTGAAAAACCCTCATACCAAGGTAGTACCAACCGGTGGAAACTAACGATTGTAAATTGGCTCACTACTTGACTAGCCTATTGGTCCCAAGCAAATCTATTAACGTACCCCATTCTAGTCGAAATTCTAGCACTACACTATGTTTGTTTTGATTCGCTATGAAAGTTTAACAGATAATATGAGGGTGATCGCGCACGGGCGGAATCCCTACGTTGTGTTACGGATAATAAAACAACACCGATTGCTTTGCCGTCCTGCCATGGCAGAGGCAGTGAAAACTATTGATATGAATATTTATTGTTATCATCGGTATCATTTGTATCTGCTTGTGTGAATGTGTGTATCGCCGGTAGGGTAGGTGTACATTGTACAAACAGAGGGGTTCGTGGATTTTTCAATGTTTCGAGGGGTGCATCGATTAACTTGAGACCTAAGATAGTACCAGAGCTAAGCCAAAAAATTGAGCATGTTTCTTCAGGACCTACTAGTTTTAGAGTTACCTCTATGGTAATACTGATTTTAATTCCAAGTAAACCATGAATAGTATTCAAAAGAAATTTTAATGGAAATTCATACTAAGTTAATGCCTAAGAAATTCTGTACAGGACTCCAAGGAAATTTCAAAGAAGAATTCCAAAGGAATTTCAAGGATGATTTCAAGAAGTTTCAGAGAGAAAAAGAATCCGAAGCATAATTCCATAGGAGTTCTTAGAGAATACTTCGGGAGAATGCTAAAAGGAGGATTACAATTAAATCTTCAAATAATTCCAGGAAAACTTCGTAGGAACTTGGGAAATAATTCCAGGAGAGTTCTGACTTATATGCCAAATAATTTTTAATGAGCAATCTATGGGATTGGTTGCAAGTGAATTCTTAGGAAACTTTCAAAGTGAGTAGAATTCCAAGGGAAGGAGTAAAATTCAAAGGACATTCTGAAATGAATTTATTGAAAATTTTGAGATTAATTCCAATGGATTTCTTACTGAGGAGCATTTCAAGGTAATTCAGAGGAAGATTCCGTGGACATTGAACTCCAAGGTTGATTCCAACGATATTTCGAGGAACATTTCTGGAGAATTGTAATCATGTTCCGGTGATAATTTTTAGAGAATTCAATTAAATTATTAATAATACGAAGAGCATTTCAGATTGACTTCAACGATTGTTTTGCAAATGATTTTAAACAGTATTATGGAGCAAATTATAAGAAAATACCAAAAAGAGGTCTAAGATGAACTCTGAGGGTAATCTGAGATGATTCAAGTAAACTATGCAGACAATACTAAACAAATCCTGTTAGGATTTTAAGAGATGCTTTGAACATAGAGGTTATTTTCGAGATATTGGACATAAATAAAAGAATCAAGATCCAGGATTTAGACAAATTTAATATGGGTCATTCCAGCTCAAGTAGGTACAGAATTTTAAAAAGTTGTGGTCGATGTCGCTGATTTGAGCCAAATTTGACGCTTTTTTGACATTCTGAACAAACGCCGTTTTAGATTTTACTCTAAAGTGCCTAGATCCTTCTGGGCTACAACCTTGGATTTTCGAGGGTTTTAAAAATTTCATCTTTCAGAAGAGATTACTCCACAACCAAATAAGCTATTCGTGATATTAGAACGTAAATTTAAAAGTTATTTAATGTAGATTCTGAAAAATATACCCACATTTTGTTTTTGTAACAGTAACAACAGTTAACAGACTGATTATCACCATGTATCAAAATTGTAAAAAATTGCCTATTTTCACCATGGGCGGGATTTTTTATTTCTTAATATTTTGGGTTCAAATTTTCACCACACTTTGTAAAACTCTTCTACAAGATGTGTTTCCAAGGGCAAATGATTTGGACAAATAGTTTTTGAGATATGACCAGATGAGTGAGTGGTAGTTTAGAGCTTTTCTGGCGGAAAATCACCAGCGTTATTTCTGTCTTTTGGCAAAACTATCTATTTTCTTTACTAATAGTGCTCTATATAAGTCATCTGCAATTAATCTGTTCGATTGGTTGGAGGACAACTGAGAAATATCGATGGGAAAATAGTACCACTTCCCGAGCTATTCGGAAGATGGTACTCATGTTACATACTGGTGACTCGGTTTTACATAAATATCTGTTTGCTACCTACCAAGTGAGATGAAATAATTTTAGTAGTGCTCCCAACGTTGAAAATATACCTCTTCTTATGCCCCAGGCGAATTTTGTCTTCTGAGCACAAATAGGGGAAATTACGGCTTCGGCATGACAGACTATTTTCGGCAACACAAATTGAAACACTATTTTCACTAGATTTTCTTACAAAAACACTTCGCTGAATGCATGCAAACGATTCTTTATGCTTTCAGATTCAATTTGACTATATTTTTACCACTGAGAAAAAGCAATCTAGCAAGGTTTTCTTGGAATGCAACACACGCACTACAAATTGTAGCTGATTTCGAGTTGCCGATAATAGAACAACAGATTTACATGCAGTTCAAGTGGAACGGTTGCCGAAGAAAAACTGGTTGCCGACAATACTCGCTCTCACTAGAGAAGATTGGAGCTTTGTAAAACCTTTTTAAAACAGTTTTTGACAATTCTTTCGACTGAAATTGTTAGAGCAGCTGGCAGCAAAAGATTGTAAACAAACCAATACTGCATATGTGTGCGTTCTTTAGAGAAAAAGGTGATAGAAAGAAGGTCGCTGCTTAGGTTGCCGAGAATACGTAAATTCCCCTACAGCTTACTATTTGTTTTGTTTTTTATTTTTCTTAATGAACACGTATAGGGGTTTTGATCTTATTTCCGTACTACTAAAAACACAACCTACGCTTTACCTCTCTTTTCTGAACGCGTTTAAACAAAAATGGAATTTTTCTATGAAAGATGACTTTTAAATTTATTCACCAAGGATATTATTCAAGCAGCAGCTGTCATCCACAACTGAAATTTTATATATGTACCTGCTAATCTATCTGATGTCATCGTACTTCTAAAGCACAACGTTTTGGCTGTATCCATGCTTCTGGCTGGGACTATCAGGATACATCAGTTTTTTTTTTTTAATAAAATGACTTTCAGTTTCAGTTTCTTAAAAAGTGGAAGGGTCTGGGTCACGAACGGAAGCTTGAAGTAGGACCGCTAGTGGACGGAAGAAATTTGAAGAACATTTAGTTCTTTTTATTGATCGATCATCTATTATATTAACTCTTTCCGTTTTTGAATTGAAGGCGTACCAAATTTGTAGTATTTTTTTTTTTCAATGAGTCAGTTGATGAAGAGAATCGATCACAATTACTCCAAGTTTGGTTACAAGATTACAACTTTGGAGAGCATTTTTTTTGGTCGTTGGGGCGTGTGGTTCTCAATATTGACAAACAGGCACAGATAAATTCTATTCTTATTCTTAACTGTAATAAGCTTGCTGGCCCTGAAAAGGGCTGTTTTGTTGCCACAGTTGGTGATGATTTAACCTCCGAAACCGTACAGAGTGCGTAGACGACATCCATGGCCACCTACGCTTGGCGTGTTCAGAGTAGGTGAAAGCATCACGGATCACATTTTCCAGGAACACCTCGTGTTTTCTCGTAGATCAGACGTAGAACGACGGATGGCGGTTATCACGAAGAACCTTGCGATGACGCTTGGCGCCTCCTTTACCAAGACCTTTTCCTCCTTTGCCACGACCAGTCATTGTTGCTTGTTGAGTAGAATAGTGGACTACCTAACCTACCAACACCTTCCTACTGCTGCTATTGATGCTTCTACTGCCTGCTCACCACGCCGACCGAAGCGAAAATGAGTTGAGGTAGTAGTAGTAAAATTATGTTTATTTCTGTTGATTATGGGAGTACATTGATTTATCATTTTAATTGATTAGCCTACTTGGCTCTTCATCTTTGTTTAATTTGATATTCTAATTTAATATTTGCGTTTTCAACTAGTTTACAGAATATCCTTTTGGGGATGTGTTTTATTTGAATTGAAAAAAGTGATAACCTACCTAACTACAAGTATAACTTAACCTAACGTGCTAGATCACGTATGATCTGATGATTTGATCTCAGACAGGTGTCTCTGAACCTTTCCAGGATGAATACTCTCCGTTCTTCTAATGTTTGA
Source organism: Ochlerotatus camptorhynchus (assembly GCF_037179485.1). Lineage (NCBI taxonomy): Eukaryota > Metazoa > Arthropoda > Insecta > Diptera > Culicidae > Ochlerotatus > Ochlerotatus camptorhynchus. Next base: position 3,475,559 of record NW_027040919.1, on the reverse strand, counting down.
ATTCCAGCCAGGAAGTGGATCTCAGAATTTCTAGTCCGCGGGGGACTGTTTAGGACCATCCTTAGGATCTTGTTCTGGATCCTTTGGAGTTTAAGGTGATGGCATTTTGCGCAACTCTCCCAGATTGGCATACCGTACTCGATTACAGGAAGGATGATTTGTTTGTAGACAACAAGCTTATTTTTCAGCGACAGGGTTGACTTCCTGTTGATAAGTGGATACAACGATCTTATCAAGATGTTGCACTTGGTTTTTGTTTTGTCAACGTGCTCCCTGAAAAGAAGCTTGCTGTCTAGTGTTAGCCCGAGGTACACGACCTCTTTGGACCATTCCACCACTGTGCCGTTCAGGCAGATCTTGTTATTCTCCGACGGAACAAGTCTAGGAGAGTTAAAGATAATGACCTGGGTCTTTGCCGCGTTGATACGGATCTTCCAGCTGTTTAAATATTCAGACAGGACGTCAAGGCCTCTCTGAAGTTTGGCAGTCAGAGCTCCGATGACCCTACCCTTGTAGACGATGGATGTGTCATCTGCGAACAGAGACAACGATCCACCATCAGGGAAAGCCGGCATATCGGAGGTGAACAGGTTGAATAGGATGGGGCCAAGGATGCTTCCTTGTGGAACCCCGGCACCGATGTTGAAAGCATCCGATGTGATGCCATTCAGAGAGACTCGGAACGTCCTGTCTTATAGATATTTGTTTATGATCTTCACTAGGAAGATTGGAAGACCGTACTGCTGCAATTTGAACACCAGGCCATCATGCCAGACATTGTCGAACGCTTTTTCAACGTCCAACAACGCCATGGCAGATGTTTTCGAAACAGACTTGTTCCGTCTGAGAATGTTTGTTACTCGAGTCAGCTGGTGGACGGTCGAACGACCTTTCCGAAAACCAAACTGATCCTCGAGTAACAAGTTGTTTTCTTCGGCAGATGTTGGGAGCCGGTGATAGACTGCTCTTTCGAACAGTTTGGATAACCCTGACAGAAGGCTGATTGGTCGATAACTTGAAGGAGAGGACGGATCCTTCCCAGGTTTCCGGATGGGTATAACTTTAGCTGACTTCCAACACGAGGGGAAGTAGCCAAGTCTGAGGCACTGATTAAAAATCAGTGCCAGATGGTTGTAGAATCTGGAACTCAAGTGTTTGAGTTCCAGATTCAGGATTGTTGTTGAAACCTGGGGCCTTCATGTTTTTAGATGATTTAATATAGGCCAACAGTTCGTCAGCCGTAATCTCGTACTCCTCTAGAAAAATGTTAGGAATCTGAAGAAGATTGGTTGCATTTTCAGCAACCTCAGATTCATGAGGACTGACGATGTTTTGTCCGAGATTATGGGAGCTGACGAAGTGTTGACCTATCGCGGCAGCCTTCTCTTCAGGAGTTATCAGATGAACCACTGGGTCGCCGGGACGATCCAGTGGGGTCAGTGGGGGAATGGGCCTAGGCTTGTTTTTAAGAATTTTTGTAAGTTTCCAGAAGGGCTGGGAGAGAGCAGATCTTACTAGCAAAATCGTTATTTCTGAGATCCACCAACCTGGCCTGAATGATCTTTGTTAATCGATTGCAATTGGTCTTCAAGTTAGGCAGGCCAGTACGCTGGTACTGCCTACGAATGGTGTTACGGAGTCTAATGAGATCTTTGGTAGAGCTGTCAAGGTTCAGAGAGTTACTCACCTGTCTGGATACTGGCACGTGTTGTTCCCTGGCCCGGGAAATCGCCTTCTCGATGGTATGTAGACACCGGTCAACATCTTCCGACGTCCCCGGTTGGACATCGTAGTCGATGGTTGTGTCGACGCAGTGTTGATATTGCGCCCAGTTGACTCGATGGTAGTTGCACCGGGAAGCTTCGAATAGGTTTACCGAGGATCCAACTTCGGCCACCAACGGGTAGTGGTCCGAGCTCAGCTCCTGGAATGCCACAGGTAGCGAGACGTTGTGTCCCACGTTGCTTACGAAGATGTCGACGGTCGCATGGACCCCAGACCGACTCAACCGGGTGGGAGAGTCCGGTGCCAAGATGGTATAGTGGCCCTCTTGCAGGTCTTCATTGAGGATGATGCCGTTTCTATTGCTCCGACCGTTGCCCCAAGCTTGATGTTTTGCGTTCAGATCGCCAGCGATGATAAAGTTCCCCCTCCTCCGGGTGAGTTTGATGATGTCTTTGCGGAGGGCCACTGACGACCCTTCCCTTATGTTGGTTTGCTTGGGACAGTAGGCCGCGATGATGGTGATTGGGCCAAGTGATGTGCTCACCTCCACTCCAATGGCTTCAATTGTTTTCAGCTGGAAGTTTGGTAGCAGCCGGCAACTGATGTTCCGTCTTGCAGCGATGGCCACTTCTCCACCTCCAGAGCAGGTGCGATCAAGTCTGACGAGCCGGAAGTCGGGAAGGAATACGTTCAGTTCGGGCTTCAGATGCGTCTCGGTGATGATAACAATGTCGACCTCCTTGGTGTTGAGGAAATCGAGTAGCTCTTTATGCTTGTTCGTCAGTGAGCAAGCGCTTCAATTTGCAATTTTTATAGCTTCACGGTCCATACTTGGTGACGAGTGACAAGGCAGCATGAAGCTGTTCAGATCGAGTCTTGCAGGTACGCAGAATGACGATCACCTCTGCAACCAGCGTTACTAGTTCCTCTGATGTTAACGGAGATTCGTCAACTGAGTCACCTGAGGCAACACGGGCATACGATAGTCCGAGGCAGAAGCTTGATTTGGCAGAGCTGCAGCAGCAGTGAGGCGATGCTGAGCTGAGGGGGCGGCTCGTTGACTGTTGTTGAGAGGTAGCGGTGGAAGATTTGGGACCAGACGACGAGGATGGATTGCCGGGTATTGTTCGTCCGTGATGGCTGGTAGTGCACGTTTATTTCGATGCCGGCCTGGCTGGTTGCTAGTAGCCACCTTCTTCCTCATGGTGATGAATTCCGTTCGCTTGGGACAGTCCCGAGTAGTGGCACGGTGAGTTCCGCCGCAATTCACGCACTTCCGATCGGTGTCATCAGCTTGAGCACAGGTCGCCGTCGAGTGGGCCATAGCACACTTGTCGCAGCGTGGTTTCATATGACATGTTCTTCGTGCCATGGCCGACAGAGAGGCAACGTGTGCATTGGGTCACATCACGGTGTTGCGGCTTGTAGTATTCCCAGTCGATAATGACCTGAAACAGGTCACGTATGTTGCTCTTGAGCGCAACAAGGGTGGTGGAGCCCTTCGTGAGGTGGACCAGAAACAGTTGGTCACGATAGTTGGTATTGGGCATAGGCCGTCGATTCATTGGGTGGACTACCTCTGGTTACAATCCGAGCCTCACCAGCTCATCTTTTACGGTAGCCGCTTCGTACGACGGCAGACCTCGTAAAACAACCTTCAATGGTTTCATCGAAGGCAAATCGTGGGTGTAAAACTCCACTGTGCTGTTCTTCAGCAGGTCACCGACCGACTTGTACTGCTGTAGGCTGGAGCACATGATCTTTGTTCCAACGCTACAGATTTTGAATCGCGGGAACAATTTGCGCTTTGCTAGCTCATCCCTAAGCTGGGCGACGTCCTTCACCGGGGTAAACAGCGGGGGAATCCGCTCCTTTTTCGCAATTTCAGCGGCGTCACCAGTGCCATTTTCTACTCCGAGCACCGAGAATTGGTTGCTCTGTAGCAGCCGATTTGCTGCGTCATCCGAAGCAGCGCTGGGATCCGTTTTGGCCTTCTTGCTAGGGCCCTCCGATGCAGGAGCAGTAGTACGTTTGCGTACCATGCTTTGTTTATTGGCAAGTGCAATTAGATTTGCCAATGCGCCTGTCGATGACGGCACTTCCATGACGCGAACGTAGCAATAAAACGAACTAGAAAAAACTCGATAGCGAAGCGATCGAACGAACGAACTATACTGCTAGACGGTCTAGCAACGAATGAATGAGTTGAGGCCATTTTTTGCCATTTTAAATGATCTTTATTTCTTGTGATTGTGTGGTTTACATGTATGAATTTTTTAAGTGACACAGATGCGTCTTTTCAACTTTAGTACAGTGAGATTTTAATTATTATTTACAGTTCCTAGTCCTATCAGGCCTATTTTAAAGTATGACCACCTTGGTGGGATTGGTATGATTTGAATTGGAAAAAGGAGTCTACTTATAACTACTATTTACAACTACAACTAACCTACAACTACTATATACACCTAACCTACTATATACAAATTGCTTATCAAAGCATGTTCTGATAAATTACATTTTTGTGCAAATTTAGTCTTAATTTCGTTAATTTTGGAATCTATTTTGGCAATGCCTGCCTCTTCATGTAAATTTGTTATTCTAGTGTCGAAAGGACGATCAAGAACCATCCTCAGCACTCTATTCTGAGCGACCTGAATTTTGTTCCTGTGAGTCTGTGCACATGATTCCCACACCGGAGCTGCGTAGAGGATCGCAGGTGCTATGATTTGTTTGTAGACGGCCAGTTTGTTCACCCTTGAGAGGCGGGATCTGCGGCAAATCAGCGGATACAGACACCTAACCAAGGTAGAACACTTGACTACAGTTTTCTCTACATGCGAACGGAAGAGGAGTTTTTCATCGATCAACATCCCGAGATAGGTTACTTCGGCGGACCACTCAACCCTTGTGCCATCCATGATTACAGTACAAGATGGAGCCGGTTTCAGTTTGGGCGATTGCCGATGGAGGAACATGATCGCTTGTGTTTTGGTGGCATTGATTTTGATTTTCCACGTGGTGGCATAATCAGCAAAGGCGTTAAGGCATCGTTGAAGTTTGTTCGTTATTTCGCGAGGCATCCTTCCTTTGACGGCTATTGCGGTATCATCTGCGAACAGGAAGAACACGCAACCGTCTCCAAGGGGAGGAATGTCGGAAGTATAAATGCTGTAAAGCAAGGGGCCCAGCAGACTGCCTTGCGGCACTCCTGCTGGAATGGAAAACGTGTCGGAAAGACAACCATTCAACGATACCTTAAACGACCTTTGCTGAAGGTAGTTACGGGTGATTTTAACCAGATGTAATGGGAAGTTAAGGTTACAAAGCTTGTACACAAGTCCGTCATGCCAAACATTGTCAAACGCCTTTTCAACGTCTAACAAGGCCATGGCTGTGGACTTGGATACAGCTTTGTTGCTTCGGATGTTATTCATCACGCGTACTAGCTGGTGATTGGTGGAGTGCCCCTTTCTGAATCCAAACTGTTCCGGAAGGAGAATGTTATTTTCCTCGACAAACTTGAGCAAACGATTGAGAATGAGTTTCTCGAACAATTTGCTCAGCGCTGAAAGGAGGCTGATTGGTCTGTAGCTTGAAGACAATGTTGGATCCTTACCGGGTTTGCGTAAGGTATGATTTTTGCTACTTTCCAGATACTTAGAAAGTAGTGCAGTTCCAAACATCTGTTGAAGATAGCGGTTAGAAGAGACTGCACTTTCATGCTGAGTCTCTTCAAGATCAAGTTGAATATACCGTCAAACCCGGGAGCCTTCATGTTCTTGGTGCATTTCAGCGCTGAGCAAATTTGTTGTACTGTAATCATATCCGCCGGAGGCACGACACAAGGGGAGGTATCTAGGTTTTGAACGCATTGCGCAACCTGATCTTCGAGCGGACTTTGGATATTCGAGCCAAGCAAATGCGATGAAGCGACATGCTCGCCGATCGCATTTGCTTTCTCCTGTGGGGTGATTAAAAGCCGATCGTCATCATTTTCGACTCTGAGAGGTGGAATGGGTTTGGGATGAGTTTTCAGAACCTTGGCTACCTTCCAGAATGGTCTGGAGCGGTCGTCCAGATTCTGGACAACACGCCCGAAACTTTCATTTCGGAGTGAGTCCATTCTGGAAGCAATCTGTCTGTTCAGATCAGCCATTTCACGTTTTTTGCCCAGATCTCCAGTCCTCTGAAACTGGCGTCTACGAACATTTCTCAGGCGAATCAAAAGATGGGTGTGGGAATCAATGGCAATAAACTTACCCCTCACAGGAACTCGTCGGACGCACGCCTCGTCAGCCACGGTTATGGCTTGGTGGAGTCCCTCCAACGCTCGGTCGATGTCCTCCACGGTGTCAAGCGGCGGGTTGTCGATGATGTGCCTGTCTACCACGCGTCCAAACTGGGCCCAGTTAACGCGATGGTAGTCCTTGCGCAGGCTTGAAGCAGGAGCCACGTTGCAGCCCAGTTCAGCCACCACCGGTTGGTGGTCGGAGCTGAGTTCGTTCAAGGCTACCGGCTTGGACAAGCCGATATTTGTCAGGAACAGGTCTAGCGTCGATGGGTTGCCCGCCGGTGAGATGAATGTTGGTTCATCCGAAAACCAAACGGAATACAACCCATGCTGTGAGTGGTCGAACAGGAGACGACCGTTCTGGTTCTGCTGGTAGTTCCGCCAGGCCTCATGGCGAGCATTCAGATCTCCTCCAACTACGAAGCGGGAACCGGTACGGGTGATGGTGGACAGGTCCTTCTTGAATTTAGCCGCTAGTCCACTGCTGGCGGCACACTGTCGAGGGCAGTAGACGGCGATGAACTGGACGTATCCAGTCGACGACTCCACCTCCACACCAAGGGCCTCGATGATAGAGGTGCGGATATGGGACAGAGTGTGGTATTTTATTCCTTTCTTGACGATGACCGCAACACCACCCCCCCTGGAGCTGGTGCGATCAAGCCGGATAGTGTTGTGGTCAGGCAACCAGAAGCTGTCACCGGACTTTAGATGGGTCTCGGTTAGAAGGCCCACGTCGATGCTGTGCTTGCGGAGGAAGTCGGCAAGCTCAATCTTTTTTGCTCTTACAGAGCAAGCATTCCAGGTGACGATAGTTAGCGGTTTAGACGCCATACTGGATGATGAACTTACCGAGCACTTGGATCTGTTCGGGCTTATTGCGGCACTTACGAAGAGCACCGGACATGTTGACGAAAATTTCCATCAGTTCATCCGCTGAGAACAGATCGGGGTTGTTGTTTTGCGCTGTTGGTTGTCTCCAGAATCCAGGGGGGGATGGAGAGCTTTGACCAGCAGAATCACCGGAAGCTTCTTGAGGGGGGGCGGGTTGCACCCGCGAATTCGCTTGCCTTTGCTGGGGAGCACGAAGAGGCGGAAAATCCTCCGTCCTGAATGATGGGGTTTTGTCCTTCTTGCGTCCTGGTTGATTGTTGCTTGACGCCAGCTTTCGGATGCGTTTGAAGTCCTCGCGTTTGGAGCACTGTCTGTCAGAGCCTTGATGTGCACCACCACAGTTAGCGCATTTTATCGCCACGGCTCCATCCGCAGGACAGTTGGAAGTGGCGTGTTCTTGAGCGCAGTTGCTGCAGCGTGGCTTGATGTTGCAGTTGCGGGTACCGTGTCCAAAATTGAGGCACCTCTGACACTGCGTTACGTCACGATGACCGCCACGGTATGGCTCCCACCGTACGATGATGGAGTAGATCGATCGGATGGCTTGTAGCGCATTGAGCGTCACCGTTCCTTTCTGGAAGTGCACCAGGAAAAGACAATCCGGGTACGTCTTCACGTTTTCATCTCTCCTTGTCATTCGGAAGACAGCGATTGGGGCTAGCTTGTACCGGTTGATTTCGGCTTCGACCATCTTGGGGTCGAAGTTTGGTAGACCCCTGATGACTACCTTGAAGGGCTTCTCACCGGGGATGTCGTGCGTGAAGAATTCCGCCTTGGTATCCTTCAGATATTTCACGGCCACTTCGTACTCCGCTTTGGTTCGGAGCATCACCTTGGTGCCGATCCTGCCGAGCTTAAACTCAGCTGCAACGTCCAGCGATGAAAGATCGCCAATCAGCGTGTTGAGTGGGACTTGCTTCACCACCAGTGGAGGAAGCTTCATTTTTGCTGCACTCGGGCTGGCAGCAGTTTCGTTGTCGACGGCGTCGCCGAAATCACCAATGACGCTGACGTTCGTCGCGGTGGCATCGTCCCGTCCACTCGCACCATCGGACTGGCCTTGATTTTTCTTCCTCTTCTTAGACCGCTTCACCGTGGCTGAGGTGGGATTCCCTACATCGGTGGGAAGAGTAGCGTACCTATTCGAAATAGGTACACTCAAGCTACCCTCACCGCTGTTCTTCTTCTTCGTTTTCTCTCGGAGCCTGCTCCGGGAGCGCTGTCTTCCCATCACACGAAGCGACCGACACTACCGACGACGCGATTAAACTGCGAATGTTTGGAACAAACTAGGAACTTTCGAACAACTCGACAGAGCGAGCAAAGACCGAACTGTACTGCTTGACGTTCAAGCAGAGAATCATCGAATGAGTTGAGGCTAGACCAGCGCTCTTTTATATCTTTTCAGGTTAAAACAGAATGATGTGCAACCAAGTGGTACTCGATTATGACGACTGGGTTTGGAAAGCACGTTAATTTCAAGAAAATACTGTTAAAATTATCACTTTTTATTTGTACATTGGACAATGCTTGACATTTCCACTTTTTCAAAAGTTTCTTGTTGAAAATCATCACTCAGAAGCATTGCTATTGATGTGTGGAATTATTTCTGATCGATTGGTGATAAAATTATTGAAATTGGTCCAGGGGCATCTGAGTTATTAATGTTCAAAATCTTTCATAACTTTGTTACAATTTCCATTTTCCGGTTTTCACAAAGTGTGCTCCCATATAGAAGTCACAGACGTAGTCCTACGTCAAAAACAGACAGCATTTCCAGATGTATGTGAAATTCCCCACAAGTTCAAGGAACTTCATAGGGATGCTGCAATTATTTGATAAGCTCATTCGATTGGAGAGATGTTCAAGGAGCTTCGTTTGAGCTCAGAGAACTGAGTTTAGGTCTTAAATATTATGTTTAAGAATTTTAGAGAACTTTGATGATAGACACCATTTTTTTTTTGATAAGATATCAATAAATTCCTCCGGATATTTTTCAAGACTCAAGAACATGAACGACTGATCAAAAAGTTTTTTTTTTCAAGTGATTTGTACTACTCAGTTTAGTCCTCTGCATATTTTTTACAAGACTTGAGGTTGATTAAGTATTATTCTGAAGATCCTAAACTGATCATAAATATATATCACGTTTCACAGGTATTGTCACAAGATGGTGGGTTGGTCAGAAAGTATTTAAATAGATCTTCAACTGATAACAGATTTTAATAATGACCTTTGCATATTTTTCCAAGACTAAAGGTTATCTTTATCTTTTAAACAAAACTGTATGTAATTCTAGCAATTCTAGATTCCGTGTGAGACTAATAGCATTAGAGCTTCAAGCACGAAAGTATAGAAAATATCAACTTAAACAACCCCAATCAAAATACTCAGTTCGCTAGCTGTAAGTTGATATTCAACCCAAAGATTTACAAGCTTCCTCCACCAAGCCCAAGCATGACGAACCCATCATTATCCAAACAAATCATGATAGAAGAGACACAACATCTAATGAAGTGTCAACCCTTCCACACAGGCACAACCAAACTCACGAATGCCACGGCCAGGCCACGTCACCTGGTCCTATATCATTAGCGTCTAGATAATTACATCCAGCCCAGAACTGACTGACTGGGCGGATGACTGCCTCTAATGGGTAGCACTTTCTTCTCAGGTGGAAAAATCCATTATCACGTCATGTTTCACCGTCTTCCTCGGAAGTGGGAACCCCCCCCATCGGATAGTTTTTCCTAGATTTTTCCGGAAATTAATCACGACATCCAAGACAGGTAGTTAAATGGCTCCGAGGTAGTTGATTTTCACGCATCCTTGAGCTAGCGGTTCTGATTGCATGGAAACGTTGAACAGGATTCATCATTATTGTCCCATCGATAGAGTTGGATGCATTTATGCATTCTTCGGAGCGTTTGTTTGGGTATGCTTCAATTTTTTTTTTCTTTTATTGGAGAGATCTTCCAATCCAACAGAGAAAAATACCGCTTATCTGATCCAATGTCGGTACGTACAGAATGCGCGCGGCAGGGATCCAGGGATTATCCGTTTCGATTACCTTCTCATCCTCGTTTCCGATGGCAAAATATTTTCAGTTCTTGCGAAGCTTGTGTTTGGATCGCTCGCACCGAGCAGCAGCAGCAGCAGGGATTTCTTTTGCCCTACTTACGTGCAATTTATGGATATGTATGTATGTATGGATGGTGAGGTCGTTCCTGTTCCGGATGGTGCTATCCCGCAGGGAATGTTTTCCACACTTGAGAGCACCTATGGGATGGAGGAAAATACGATTTCGTAGGTAGCGTAATTGAGAACAGGAGCGGAAAAAAAGGAAGATGAAAACTTGTTTTGATAGAGGATATTGAAAACAAGATTTTGCGAAAGCTTACAAGCATTTCTTAAATCAAAATCCGTCTCCAAAGTCAAAACAACAACGAACAGAACGCGCAACCAGCAGCCATCTGACCACCAGACTAACCGTACACACTCATGCCATATACGCATGTAATCCCATTATGTAAGAGGATTAGAACTTTCGTTTCGTCCAGTGGAGGTTCAAACTCCCACATGGCCCGTTCCTTCGTTAGAAACAGTATACGGCACGTGTAGGGCGCGGAACACTTACCGGGTTTCTTCGGTTCTATTTCCGACTACCGCCTGTACTGTCGGTCCATTTAATTATCGCAGGCGGACCGGCCGGTGGTGGTGCTACCGGTGGTGTCTTAGTACGGGTTTGGCGAAGGTCGACGAATGAAGTGTCTTTCTATCGCGCGGTGTACTTCTTCTGTCCAGGAAAATTTGCGTGGCTGGCAAGAAGCAACTTTTCTGCTTGTGAGCTGACTCCGCAGTTGGAGAGGAGCGTTTATTTGTTGAAGTGAAAGTGGTTCCCGGTTGGACAGATTGTGATGGGCGGCTCCGACTGATAGGACTGAACTTGTGAGTATCCCAGCGCGTTTTAGGTGCAAGATGGAAATTGTTGGATTGCAAGCAGGGTGTCATTTTCAGACACGATGTAATGATATGAAATGCATAAAATCTTCTAAAATTGCTACAAAAAAATGGCCTTAATAGCACTTAAATAGTCAACCCTAAAAATGTATTAAATAGCTAATTAAGAAGACCTCGAAACAAAAATTGCCTCACGTCAACAAACATCCTTTCAGGACATTTTTAGATATTTTAATCTGGTTCACGTGAAAGTTTCTCGGAAGTCCTAGGTCATCCAAATTATCCTGGAATACTGATCCTGGGCTATACCGCTTTTAGAGATTTAAAGATGTTTGTCTGAACAGACTGTTGGATAAATGGACATTTGGCCGAATGGACGTTTGTTCGGATGGATGTTTGGCCAAAATTTGTATCATTGACACATGTTTGCCGTTTTGGTTACTCAAACATCATTTTTGACACATACCAATACTAACACGATGGAAGTATTTAAATAAAAATAAAATTTATTAAATTTACTCTGATTTACAGGATGAGGTGAATAAACTGTCACTGAATAAAATGGCTGTAAAGATCGAAAGCTTGCATGACTTTCTGTTAACAGTATATTTAAGATGTACCAACATACAGTCAAGATTCCTATAGACGGATTCGTTCTTGCCGGATTCCTATAGTTCATATCCGGCATAAACGAATACACGTACCATATTTGTACGGCAAATTGAAGAGATAACTTCCTGATGTTTATGAAGAAATTGTTAAACAGGCATTTGCCAACCTTTTGCGAACGTTCAGATTCCAGTAGGTCACAAGTCTGGCCCTGTGGAAGATCTGGAACATCTGTAAAAGTAGTCAATTCATGAAACTGATCCTAGAGCTCCGCGGATTTTTCGAAACCACTCATAGACGTCTTATCAGAATGAATTTGGAGTTGTGACTGGAATATAAACCCTGGGGACCACGGAATGGTCCACCGGAACATCCAAAAATTGGTCAACTAATGAAACTGATCTTAGAACTCCGTGGATTTTTCGAAACCTCTAATAGACGTCTTATCAGAATGAACTTGGAGTTGTGATTGGATAAACGACCCTGAGGACCACGAGATGGTCAACCGGAAGGTCCGGAACATCCGTACAAGTGGTCAAATCATAAAACTGGTCCTAGAACTCCGTGTATTTTTCTAAACCACTCATAGATGTCATATCAGAATGAATTAGGAGTTGTGATCGGAATAAAAACTTCCACCAGAAGATCCGGAACATCCGTAAAAGTGATCGATTCATGAAACTGATCATTGTTTTTTTCAGTAATTCTTTAAGGGTCTTATCAGAATGAATTCAGAGTTTATGACTGGAATTTAAACGCACGGGACAACAGGATAGTCCTCCGGAAGATCCGGAACATCCGCAAAGTGGTCAATTCGTGGAACTGATCCTAGAGCTATGTGGTTTTTTCAATACCACTAATAGACGTCTTATCAGAATGAATTCGGAGCTGTGGCCGGAATATGAACCGTGGAGATCACGGAATGGACCTCTGGATGATCTGAAATATCCGTAAAAGTGGTCAACTCATGAAACTAAGTCTAGAACTCAGCCATTTTTTCGAAACTATTTATGAAAGTCTTATCAATATGAATTCGGAGATGTGAGCAGAAAATGGACCCCTGGTACAACGTAATGGTCCTTCGGAAAAACTGGTCAACTCTTGAAAATTAAATTCTAGAACTCAGCAGTTATTTTATTTCTAAAACACGCTCAGAGACGTCTCATCAGAATGAATTAGGAGTTTAAACCGGAATACGGAATTTTTAGTAAACCACTCAAAGTATACTATAATTTAATCTGTTAAATATGTTTACTATTTCAATGTCAATGTGAAATGTCATTTTGCATATTTTGAATAATGTCCATAAAGGTTTATTAAGGTGGTATAACGCTTAGAAAAACTAACTTTTTGTAATCACAAGATAAAAGGCTTATAACTTTGGAAAAGATGTATGAATTCCATGAAACTTTGCCAAAGACACTTAGTTCTAGATAATAATTTTAACGATACATAAATGAATTTTTGTCAGGACTTGCTTAAAATCCATCTTTTGATTTGTTTGCATCATAAACCTTATTTAATCGATTTGATGTGCACACTTAGAAATATCTAATCTTACACGTGACCGAATCCATATTTAACAGAAATGATGAGACTTTAACAAACATGTCATGTAAAATTAAGTGCTCCGAGACTGAAAAGCTTGAAAGTACGTTTTATTGAGCTGAATTTCGCGTCTATTATGACTCAATTTTATGTCAAAATTGACGCTCGTATATGTCAGTCTCAGAGCACCTAAACTTACATCAATTTTTCTAAGTGTGTGTTCTACAATGTTTTCAATATAAAAAAAACTACAAAAGTTTTTTGAAGACTGCAATATTTTGAATCGATTCATTTGCTTTGTCAATCGATTTTATAGCAAATTGCCACCAATTTTTCAGTTAAAATTTCTCTGAAAATGGCAATTTCTGAAAGCAAAAATTATCGTTGTTGGATCAATTATGATAAGAAGTACCAATGAACCATAAATAACTGTCGGGTCTACCCGGGTACATATGCTTTTCCAATAATATTTTTGGTCGTTTATGTTATATTGTGTGTGCTCTATTCTTGCATTCTATTGATCGTTAGGTAATTCATTAACTTAATTTTTCCTAGCCTCACGGAAGCCGCTGCTCGCTTTTGCCTTGACCTGGCCCCAGGTCAGATTCCTTTCGACTTGCTTTATTTCCTTGTTGAGGCTCCGCCGCCATGAGCCCCTGGGTCCGCCTCTGCTGCGATGTCCTGCCGGATTCCAATCCAGCGCTTGCTTGCAGATTTCGTTTCCGCCCCGTCGAAGTGTGTGGCCGACCCACCTCCGCTTTTGCTCTCGAATTTCTGTTCATCGGCATTTGAGGTCCAGTTGTGAGGCCACCAGGTACGAACTATATACCGCAGGCATCGGTTGATGAACAACTGCAGCTTCTGAGTGTTCTCCGCTGATACACACCACGTCTCGCCGGTGTATAACAACACAGATTTTACGTTCGAGTTGAAAATTCGAATTTTGGTCGTCGTTCGAATTTTGATTCGTGCACCTATGTTGCTCTTGGTCCCGCCGTCCGACGCTTTTTGCCTGCCAAGATTTTGGAAACTTTCGTCCTTCTCCACTGTTTGCCCCGCTACCGTAAAGTTGGAAGGGTTGCCCGTGTTGACATCCAACGATTTGGTCTTGTTGACGTTAATGGTGAGACCCGCCGCAGAGGAGCGTTCGGCTAGGTCATTGAGCTTGTTGTGCTAGTAGAGCAACATCATCAGCCAAATCGAAGTCGTTGAGATGCTCCATGGTGATAGGCTGCCAAAGCAGCCCACGGTTCGGTACTCGGTCAGTTGAACCCACCATGATCTCGTCGATTACGATGAGGAACAATTGCGGTGATAGTCTCATACCAGCTACTACCCGGATAGGGTCAGACAAGGCTCCGTTATGCAGAACTCTGCACGTAAAAGCCTGATACTGCGCTTCGATGAGGTTGACGATTTTATCCGGGACTCCCTTGCGTCTCTGGGCGCCACACAGATTCTCATGATTGCGTCGGTCGACAGCTTTTTCGTAGTCAATAAATACCAAATAAAGGGACAGCATGTAGTGCTCAGAGGATAACAATTTAAGAATAGAAAGACTTGCAAATCCTTTAAATTAGATTTTGGATGATTTACGTTATGGGGTTGAACCAATACCATATGCATATCAATTGGGAATGACAATCATTAAACAGAGAGCATTACACATTTCAACTGAGGTCCGTTCGCTTCTCGTATCAATATTCATCCTGTATTCGAGAGGAGCATCATCTGGTTTCAAAACAACTGTCATCCGATTGCAGCTATCATTCGAAAAAGCGATTTCGATGTTTTGATTTTGAATGGTTTGAGGTTTCATTGGGACTATGGTGAGTTGACAACCTGGAAGGAGCGGAATACCAAGTTCTGGTCCTCACAAGTTCTGGTCCTCACAAGTTCCTACCTCACGCCTCCCTGAATCATATGATAACAAAAGACTACCAGCTGAAACATGGACACAGCTGGGTGGCGTAGCCTGGGCAATGTTGCCAGTCCGGCAATAGCAAAGTGAAGAGGTGCGACGCGAACACTGGCGCGGTAACCAAAGTACGGTGATAGAGGAAATGCTTCACCAAACCAGAGTATCTATTCACCATGGAGGTGCGGCTCGAAATGGCGTCTGTTCTCCATCTTAAGAGTGCCTCCCCGTGCTAGTACCAGCATGGGACTTTAATCAGAGCTGTGCATAATGGTTCCCCGGCGAGACAATGAGTTGGGGCAAGCCCAACAAGCAGCCCTGGAAAAATACAAAGTTGTAAATACCGAAGAAATAAATACGGATCGATCGATTAGAGTCAAGGCGACTTCTTCGGACAGTAGAGGACAAAAAGGCCATATCCTGATTGGTAAGGTAAGTAAGAGGTATCATTCGAACAGAGGATGACGTTTTGGTACAGTGTAGGAGATATGATAAACACTTCGAATAGGATGCCTCCGAAAAACGTGTAACGGCAAGTTTGTGGTAAAAGTGGTCAATCCACGATCCTGATCCTAGAGCTCCGCGGTTTTTAAACATTAGGAACTGAGATGATAGAATGAATTTGGGGTCGTGACATAAACATGGTTCTTGATGGCCATGAGACCGTTCTCCGGAAGATCCGGAACATCCGTGAAATTGGAAAATTCATGAAACTGATCCTAGAGCTCCGTGGTTTTCTTGAAAACGTTAGTAACTGTGATATTAGAATGAATTTGCGATCGTGACATAAACACGGACCCAGGTGGCCGTCGGACCGTCCTCTGGAAGATCCGAAAAATCCGTAAAAGTGGTCAATGTATGGAACTGATCCTAGAGCTCCTCGGTTTTTCCGAACTATCATATATAAATTAACTTGTGGTCGTGACATAAACATGTACCGTAAAACGGGCTATCTTTTATAATGCGGGTAACTTCGATAATATAATGTGAAGATTAAATTTACTCGTTGCGCTTTTTCCAAATTAAAAACATTGGTTCCATATTGTAGTTTGGGGTATTTCCGTTGATATTGTATATAGTTTTTATATAGTATGTGTTACATATTTTACAAACATTTTAAAAATCAATTTTCGTGTTTTTCGCCTGTTTGAAAGAGCACTCACTTATGAAATGTATTTCCGATATAGTCATCACAAATTCAATGTGGTATTCTTATCTATGATCAAAGTTCCATATTTAACGAATTAAATTGTCTGAGTTTCAACCATATTTTTCTACATTCATCAAAGTAACCCCAAATCAAAAAACTGAAGTTCAGTCACAAAACTAAAAAAAAAGTACAAATGCTTTAATTTCCTTTAAATATATTACTGACTAACTGACTCTTGGATCCTCAGTACTTGTCTTAAAAATTAAAAAATTGAAAAACATTCATTGCTGTAAATTTTATTTAGAATATACTATAAAAAAAACTATCAATGTTACCCCGTTTTATGGTACCTAGAAGGCCATGGGACCGTCCTCCGAAAGATCTAGAACATCTTTAAAAATGTTCAATCCTCGAAACTGATCCTAGAGTTCTACGGTGTTTTCGAAAGCATGTGGAACTGCGATATAAGAAAGAATTTGAGGTCATGACATAAACATGAACCCAAATAGCTATGGGGCCATCCTCTAGTAAGTCCAGAACATCGTAAAAGAGGTCAATCAATGAAACTGATCCTAGAGCTCCGCAGTTTTTTCCAAAAACATTAGCAACTGTGATATAAGAATGAATTTGTGGTTGTGACTTAAATATGTACCTAGATAGCCATGGGACCGTCGTTCGAACGATAGAAAAATAGACAATCATCTACAAACCCTAGGAATTCTAAAGGTACCACAATTTTTAAAATTCATTAAGAAATGGCTAAGTTGTGCCATTGCAAACTTGCCGTTACACGTTTTTCGGAGGCTTCGTAGTCGGCTTAAAGTTTTTTACCCACCATTTTCGGAGTGTTAATATACTTCTTTGGGAAGTTTCGTCGATTTTGAAATTTTGTTCTTTCTTTAGCCCTTTGTCCGTTCGAACAAGATATTTTTTTTCCAGAATTCTTCGAGACCACAGTAAACTAGCATTCACAACATGTTTTCATTACATATATAAAAAGTGAGTTGTTCAGTCTTCCAGACATCCCAATCAATACTAGACATTATCTGTTACTCCATTTCAGTCTGTGACAAAGCACGCATTCACGGTATCTCCCTTTAATCTCCACCAAAAATTCCGCATATAATTGTGCTCCTTACCTTTGCTTTAAAACATAAGTAATTCGGTAACTTTTTCGACCACGGTAGATTTTATCAACTCTACCCTACCCCACTCCGTGATTTGATCCATCCTATTCAAGCCACTCTCCTGGCGAGAGTGCCCTCTGGAATGCTATCTATCGCAAGAAAAAGGAACAGAATCACTTGCGGTTTGGCCGCATTCCCCCTCTACTCGTCCCCCTCCCTTGGAATCACACGAACCGAAAGCATTCGCTTTCGGCTACTGCCACTAAAATGCTGCATCTGCCACCGGTTCCGATAAGAACCGGTCATATTCAAATGGCATTCAGAGTATGACAACTTGCAGACACTATGCGATAGCGAGACAGAGACACTCATTTCCCCCGACCAGAGCCCAGTTGCAGCAGCATTGAAGGAACAAAAGTTTTTAATAAGCTGCGAGACCTCAAACCTCGAGTGGAGCTTTTCCCCCCCAAGGAGGTGGTGGTGGTATTTTGGACGACCTCGTGACTTGCCAGTAGCTAGAACGGGGAGGGAAATTGTTTTCCCTCTCAACCTAGTTAAATTGTGCTCTGCAAAAGCACGGTCGAACTTTTCCTCAAACGTTGATTTTAAAGTCCGAAAAAAGTTGGCCCATCGCAAATACCACCAGTTGAGGAAGGATGGATGATCGGCGCGTAACAGAGAAGCCATCAATTATTGCCGTCGACAGGCAAGCTTGAAGTTGTTGCTTCAAGGTGAGGGGGTGGTTGGCAGCATGAATGCCATTCGGCTTTTGGAGGATTCCGATTCTTGGCCAATGGCGATGAGAACATCGCTCGCTCATCGGTAATAACATAATTATGATAATGATCTTTTCCCTCCGGTCGACTTGGCCGGCTTCGTCGGTTCGTATTTGGATCTTGTTTTTGCTCGAATTCGAATGAAATTTTTTTTTTTCGGAGGAACGGGAAATTTCGAGGGAAGGGAGTTCTATTTTTCCCGGTGATTTTAAAAGTTTTAAACCACCATCGACCGATCCCGGACGGCTCGGAACAAGAGAGAGGGAACGGGTAGAAGAGAAGGGACGTAGGGGGTGGTAGGTGGTGTGTACGCGCGTTGGTGCGTTATAACGTTTAAAACACTTTGGTGAACGTTTTTCGAGTGAGCCGGGCTCCAGTTCTTTTTCGCTGACGTTTTGTAGAAATTTTTTTCTGGTTTTTAATTAAGTATTAATTAACGGCTTCCCGGCAGTAAAAATTGAATTGATAAACGTGCCTGCTCTTTGGCGGTGCCTGTGGGATAGGTTTTTTGAGCTGATTTGGTGGTTTCTTTCTGAGTGCAGTTTATGGCAACCGAACACCGTAAAGTAGTTAAAAGACATGGACGGTACAAAGCAGGGTTTGAATAATTTAATAATGTTCCAAATAGATTAGGAAATATGGCACACATGTTCAATGGGTTGCAATTTTTAATTATCTGCATTTATTGACAAAAACAAATTATTTTATAACTGCATGGCCAGGATAAGTTTGAACGATTACAATTCGATGCTGGGAATGGAAAGATTCCAGTAAATCATTACTATTGACAATGGCGGAGAAAAGCGGTGGTACGGTGTGGCTCGTGCCCCCCTTCTCCGGAATCACGGACACCCCAAGCGCCGTTCTGATATGCAATTTAACCCAATTTATTACAACAATAGTGGCACAGCCAGGGTTTCAACCTGGGCAGGGGGGTGTTGTAAAAATTACTTGACTAAAAATACAAATTTGGATGAAATACTATTGACATCCTGAGAATAAATTCCCGATAATTTCACCAAAAATTGCGTTTCCAAATTCTAGGAGAGCTAGTTTGATATCCTGAACAGGCTTCAAAATTATCCGATACACATCCAGTGGATAGAAATAAACGGAGGCTTTTCATATCCACAGTTTTTTTTTCTATTCGGAATATATCCAGGTTAAAATTATCCGGATAATTTTAACTTGGATATTATCCATTATTTTTCTATCCGGATAGTATCTGGATGGTCTCCGAACAGGTAATGTTTAGAATAGGGACGTTTGACATCAAATACCCATAAATATGGGGATTTTTGGAATCGGGGTGACGTCTACTGACCGCAAATTGACATCCGACGCCATTTTGAATTCCAATATGGCGGCTTCCGGCTTCAGAAAAAGTGGGAAATACTGTCAAATACCCATAAAATTGGGTATTTTTTAATCGATGTAACGTCTAGAGACCGAGAATCGCTATCCAACGCCATTTTGAATTCCAAGATGGATGCTTCTGGATTTAGAAAAAGTGAGAAATACTATCAAATACCTATCTAATTGGGTATTTTTTTAATCGAGGTAACGTTTAGAGGTCGAAAATCGCTATCTGACGCCATTTTGAAGTCCAAGATGGTGGCTTCGGGCTTCCGAAAAAGTGGGAAATACTGTCAAATACCCATTAATATGGGTATTTTTAGAATCAGCCTAACGTCTAGAGGCCAAAAATCGATATCCGACACCATTTGAAATTCCAAGATGGCGTCTTTCTGCTTGAGAAAAACTGGGAAATACTGTCAAATATCCATCAATATGGGATTTTTGGAATCGGGGTAACGTCTAGAGGTCGAAAATCAATATCCGACGCCATTTTGAAGTCCAAGATGTCGGCTTCTGGCTTCAGAAAAAGTGGGAAATACTGTCAAATACCCATTTAATTGGGTATTTTATTAATCGATGTAACGTCTAGAGGTCAAAAATCAATATCCGACACCATTTTGAATTCCAAGATGGCGGCTTCCGGCTTCAGAAAAAGTTGGAAATACTGTCAAATACCCATCAATGTGAGATTTTTGGAATCGGGGTGACGTATAGTGGCCGAAAATAGCTATCTGACACCATTTTGAAGTCCAAGGCGGTGGCTTCTGGCTTTGGAAAAAGTGGGAAATGCTGTCAAATACCCATCGATATGAGTATTTTTGGAATCGGCCTGAAGTCTAGAGGCCAAAAATCACTATCAGACGCCATTTTAAAGTCCAAGATGGCGGCTTCTTACTTCAGAAAAAGTGAGAAATATTGTCGAACACCCATCCAAAGGATTTTTTTAATCGGCCTACGTCTAGATCGTCTAAATCGATATCCGACGCCATTTTAAATTCCAAGATGGCGGCTTCTGGCTTCAAAAAGTGGGAAATACTAACAAATACCCATCAATATGATATCCAAGATACGACGCCATTTTGGATTCCAAGATGGCGCTTTCCGGCTTCAGAAAAAGTGGAAAATATTATCAAATACCCATCTACCTAAAGGCCAAACATTTCTATCAGACGCCATTTTTAATTCCAAGTTGGCGGCTTCCGGTTTTAGAAAAAGTGGGAAATACTTTCAAATACCCATCAATTCAATAATTTGGAATCGGGATGACGTCTAGTGGCCGAAAATCAATATCCGACGCCATTTTGAAGTCCAAGATGGCGACTTCTGGTTTCAGAAAAAGTGGGAAATACTGTCAAATACCCATCAATAGGGTATTTTTGGAATCGGGGTGACGTCTAGAGGCTGAAAATCGACATCCTACGCCATTTTGAATTCCAAGATGGTGGCAACCGGCTTCAAAAAAAAAAGTGGGAAATACTGTCAAATGCCCATCAATATGGCTATTTTTGGAATTGGGGTGATGTCTAGAGTAGCATTTGGCAATCTTGAGACAAGAATTGATCTTAGTGAATCGATTATTTTTTTCGAAAATAATCGATTCACCGAGAAAATCATTCTTAATAAATAGTCTCGAGCAATGTGGCTATACATGGGGATATACACTACGGATTTTCTCCCCTGCTTGAAAAGGATCAACAGACCGTGGGAAAACAGGCTGATGCAAGAAATTTTGTAATTTTGCCGATATGCCCCCATGGCAGCGCTGGTTGCAAGTCACTTTTTAGTGACTTGGTCACTATTTTGAAGTCAGTCACTAAAAAGTCACTTTTTAAACCAAAAAGTCGCTGAAGTTACTAGTTCTCTAAAAATAGTCACTAAAGTCACTTCTTCAGAAGTCTTTGAAAGGAATTCTAGGGATGACAGCAAGTTATTTCAGAGAATAATACCAAAGTACAGACTACGAAAGTCTCATGCAAAATTAAATGCTTTGAGGGCCGATTTCTTAACCTCTACTTGAAATCTTAAATCAGATTGACCAATATAGTTAAACTTGTTTCAAGGCTTAAGCGAAGTTGAAAAAAACGGCCCTGAGACTGACACATACACATAAAGAAGTATTCTATGGTTATTGGATGAGGATTCTAGGTCCAATTCTAATAACAACTCAAAATAGGTTCTGATTTTTTTAAGAAAGCTCTGAGAGATGATCTCTGCTGATACTTCTAAAAGAATTCTGGGTGATTTCTGAGGATATTTCCAAGAGAACTCCAAAGAGTTCAAAATAAATTGCGAGAAGAAATCCAATGGAATCGAATTTGGAGGGTTCAATCTCAAAGGAACTCTGAGAAGAGTTTCAAGAGTATTCTGAGATGAATTTTGGTTTTGAGAATTCTAAGAAAATGCCATGGTAATTCTGAGGAAAATACGAATTTACTTACCAAAAGAATTCAAGGGAAAACTCCAAGATTATTCCAAGGAAAAATTTATATAATTTCTGTGGTTAGGGCCCATGCATTAATTATGTCACGCTAAATCGAGCAAAAAATTACCCTCTCCCCCCTATCGTGACATTTTTCCTATACCTAATGCATTGCTTGTCACAAAAGCTTAGAACCCCCTTCCCTCCTTAGAGCGTGACATAATATATATATATATATATAACCTTTAATTGCATGGGAATTTGAATGAAAATTCAAAAATTAATAAAATGGATTTATAGAAGGAACCTTCACGGAATTCCTGGAAGAATAATTAAACAATCAAAAATACTCTAACTAATCATGTGTCATTACTTCATGCGTGACTGAAAGACATTTTTTACGATAGATGAGGAGATGAAAGTATAGAACTCTTAGTTCCGTTATAGTACGGCAGTGTGAAAATTGTATATAGAAAGTAGAAAAAAAGGCAATTTTGAGTAAGGCAATCGGGTAGATGCATGTCAGATGGCAACTTGAGTGTGAAACAATCGATAGAACTGTTTCCGCATATCGGCGATCATCCCTTTTGCCAGTGGTGGCGGGGGGAAATACCCCTCACCATCCATCAACGGGTGAGTTTGGTAAAAGGAATGCTCGATCCGATTCGTGCCTTTATCAACATTGACCTTTGCTCGCATTCTACTTTCTATTAACAATTTTCACATTGCCGTTCTCTAACGGTAACTATCCACTCTATACTTTCATCTCCTCAACTATCGTTAAAAATGTCCACTTTAAGTCTGATTTTTGACGTTAAGGTGATTCGCTGTGACATTATTATATCAGCTCCTACGATACATGCAACATTCAAATTGTTACTCCATGTTTGCTGCACTGCAGCATACATGAAGTAGCAATTTCAAAGGAAGTGAGGCACTGATTTCCAAGGAATCACCTTAATCATCTCCAACTACGAACATAATTTATTTACAAGAATTTTGTTAATTGTTCTGCAAAGAATGTCAAGAATGCAATACTATTTTTGTTAAGCTTATTTTAGAGGCAAATGATTCTAAAAAAGTTCTTGAGGTCATTCTGAAGAAATTTGATGCAAAAATCTTAGCGAATTATCAAAGTTATCTACCTCTAATTTGAAATATTTCGAACGTAGCATCAAATACATAATACATTTGGATGAATTGTGGCGGAAATTCGAGGGAGTAGAAAACAAACCGAAGATCTTGAAGACGTAGACGACGAGTTCAGGGATGAGAGACGGACATTTCAAAATATTTATTACACGCTGAAGGCAACGTTGGCAACCAAGATGCCCCCTCCGTGTATTCCGTCGTCGTCTGTGCCAAATCTCCGTCTTCCAGAAATCACTGATCCATTCAAACCAGCAACTAACCATGATGCAGAAGCTGCATTATCACGCATGATCGCTACCCGCGATATCACCGCAAACAATTATTCGGTAGCATGCAAGATTGGAAGCTACTACAGGTGTACACCTGTAAAATACGAAAAATCATGGATTTGCGAATTCGTCTGGAATCGCTCTAATGTAGAAGGTACAATATAATGCTTATAAAAGGCTAATATAAAAATTTAAAGCCGTATATCAGCCGTTTATTGAATGAAGGGCCCATATCGTGCTGTTAATGGACTAGGTGGTTACTTGGGTACAACTTTCGTCCAAACATACAATGGCTGCATAACTTGTAGTTTTGACAATATGGCAGAGTTTAACGATTCACTTGCTTAGCAAATTACTCGGAGATCAGCTTGCATGCAAGCTGTGTCACTTATGACAAAATGTATCAAGGGTTCCATTTTTTAACTAGTTCGTTTTTTGGAAGGCTCAATCGCGTTAGCTTTGCGGAGCCGATAGTGCATTGTTCATTGTTTGTAACAAAATTCACTTATTTCTATGTCTAGTAGGAGTTGGGCCGAATACTCGCGGCTTACCCGAGGTTAGAGTGGTACATTGTCGAAGGATAGGATCAGGGGAGGAGCTTGGGGGTAAAGTTTGGTTGTCTCATCAGAGCGTTGTCGCCAGTATGAACGGTAGTGCGGTTCTAGTTTCGTCTGGAGTTCGACCGACTATGGTGACCAGTGGGCGACGATGAGACTCATCGAGACGGGGGGACAAGACAAACAAAATTAATAGTTTTTAGAGAGACAAAATGGAGATTTCCATAATCATAATAAGAATATCAGAATTTCTCCTAAGAAACACTGCGTGTTCACTTCTGAGTACTTTTTAGGCCAATTTGAGTTGTATGTTTATGTGTCATTCAGCCAAGGTAGCAAAATTTCGTCAGCCAAACTATGATTAATGTCAAAGGTGCAACTTGCATGTAAGTTGATTCCCGAACAATTTCGCAGAAAGTGAATCTTTAAACGATTAAATATCAC
Organism: Ochlerotatus camptorhynchus; assembly: GCF_037179485.1. Taxonomy (NCBI): domain Eukaryota; kingdom Metazoa; phylum Arthropoda; class Insecta; order Diptera; family Culicidae; genus Ochlerotatus; species Ochlerotatus camptorhynchus. The sequence continues at coordinate 3,451,358 of NW_027040919.1, read as the reverse complement.
CAAAACTACTATTTGTGCCCCTAAATCATTTCCGAATGAGCTCAAATTTTGCACAGGGTTTTTTTTTTTGTAGTTAATGACAATTTGGTACCTGATCGGTATTGGAAATTCGAGATAACTATTTGTATTGGAATCATAGCCTTTAGTTATAGTACAAACACACCTAGCCGGACTTCTTCTTCCTGCCACTATTTGCTGAGCTATCGCTACCACCTCAGCGAAATGATCAATCTTGGAAGATGTCATGCAAAAAAATTGTCTCGAAAGTCAATTTGATCGAATCCTAAATCCACATTTTGTCGGTCAAAACGGAGCTTCCTCAATCTTCCATTCCGGCAAATTGATTACAACGGATTCCACTCCCGACAGAAGGCGATAAAACCTGCTAGCTGTAACACAGCCGAACATTGACGAGGGTCAGCTCTTCTTTTGGTCATCGCCAGTTCACGGATACCTCAATATACCTTGTTCCTAGTCACACCCACCACAGAGTTTCGATGAAAATAAAACACGAAGTCCCGTTCCTTCGCACACATCAATTACAGCCAAGTGCTAATTTCATTAGAGAATTGACACCTTCCCACTCCTAACTAGAACGAACCCCTCGTCAAATGCGGCGACTACTGGGTGCGATTCTTGTGGGACTTGGGGAAAATTTCACAAGCTCGGCTCGCCGCAAAGGCCACGCTGCAGCGCTGACTGGGTGAAGCCTTTCCAATTCCGAGTCGTTTCTCATTTTTCTTCACTACAGTGGAACCATGGAGCGATAAATCAAAAACAACTGTTTTCCTCCCACCCAGCAAGCATCGAATTCACCTGACGGCAGGGTTGGCATGCTCATTTTGGTACAGAAATTGCTCTTATGGTAATAGAATTTCAATCAGCTGCTGACACTTGGTTTAGCTTTAATCAATTGATGAGGTAGGATTGAAGATCACTGTAGACACGCATGGAGTAGCTAAATCACAACATTTGAATTCACACAGCTTTTTCGAACGTATGGAAAGAGCAGTTATTTGAAACGCAAAAATGTGAAATGATGATTGTCATCATCAACAAATCGCTGTATGAAGGACCAAAACAAATGGATGGATTCTATCAGTTGCTTCCAGAAAAACCATGTTTCATCAAGTGAGTGCAGAGCTATTAACACATGAGCAATTTTTGCGAAAAATTGAGCATGCCAACCCTGCCTGACGGTAATTCGTCTTGGTCCGGGTATTCGAGGGGTGGCCTTTTGCTGCTGCTGCTTTCATGCTTCAATTGTTTTAGCAAAAACAACGACCAGTGCAACTCTTCGTGTGAAAAATAGAGGCTTTTGAACGTTGCGGCCACTCACTGCTTCGAGTCCGCTGGCCATCGTTGGCCATTAGCATCGTTGTTGTTGCTGCTGCTGCTTCTGCTGTTGCGGCTGGAGCTACTATTATTATTATTGTGTGTACTATCTCATCAGCCAGCCGATGGTGATGCTCTAGAAACCTTGATTCGCACCACTTTTTGTAAACAATTCGGAAAAGCGGGTGCTAAGCGTTTTCGTAACGCGCCCATAAATAGCTGGAATTGAGAGTGCGTACGATATGTAGATGGTACAATTATGAGTATCGCAGTGGAAAATGGGTATGTTTCATTTAAAAAGAAATAGATTCACTTCTTGTGGAAGCTTGCAGTGGATGAAAAAATACAATTCAAATTACTACATTCGATGAGGTCATGTTGCTTCTGACCAGAGGTCGAGCAGCCTTCAATCGATAAATCGACTTGAGGATGCATGGCAAAATTCATTTTTGATTAAAACTACCAATAGCGGTGTAATTTGTCCGACTTATCAGTTCTAGATAATATTACTAAAAAAAATAACTCGGATTTTATCGTGGAAACTATAACACAATTCTTGATACTGTTACAGTAGTTCTGAATGTTTCGTTTCCACACAAAAAAAAAAAACAAGACTCATTTCCTCGAAATCCTTTTTGATGAAACGGAATCCCTCCAGCATTCCTCCCACATTACCATCGTCATTAATAATGGGGCCTTACTTAGATCAGTTGGTAAAAACAAAGCGGTAAAGCAAGACCATGCTGGAAGCAGCTGGGTTCAGCTCTCGGTTCGGTCTAGGATTGTTTCGGGTTGAAAAATTTCTCGACTTCCCTGGACAAAAGAGTACTATTGTACTTGCCACACAATTATACGAATGCAAAAATGGTACTGGCTTAGAAAGATCTCAATAAGCAACTGTAGAAGCGCTCAAAGAATACCAAGTTGAGAGCCAGCGTAAAGTCTCAGTGGGGACGTAATAAATCCAAATAAGAAGAAGAATATGATTATTGCCATTCGCCACACAATGAGCAAAGACGTCATTCCCCGGCAAATTCCAATATTGTCCGACTTTCCCAGACATCAACAAAGTGACCAACAACAACAACAACAACGAGAATAACACCACAACAGCCCTCCTCCAGAATTCGGACCGGCAACAACGTGATTGATTGGACTGTTTCCCCTCCCCCCTCCCCATGGCTTCTGGGATTCTTGGCAAAATTGAAACAACAGCGAAAACAAATTACGGCATTCCGAAGTCAATTTTTGGTCACAATACATGCTACGTCGGCCAATATCCGTGCAATCCTTTACCTTACACATGGCGGAACGTGAAGGGCTCTGCATTGGTTCTGTGTATGTAGCCAGCATCCTTCCTGAGTAGGAAGTAGCAAAAGAAGGTGTGATTGAGAGGATATTCCATTTACTGAATGGTCAAAGCTGCGGATGAAAATGTTGTGCTTGCTTCCTGTTTGGGAGAGCACTGGGAGAATTTCGCTGGCCAGTTTGACTTTACTGTGTCGGTTTTACGAAGTATTTAGTTAAATTAAATGTATCTTGAGAATCATTTGAATGTATCCTTCATTTTAACTAGACTTGCCTTTGAACTCCCTTGAACGTACTGATCGAAAGATATACATGATTTCCTCTGTATGGGTCCCCTTACATTGCTCAATCCCAGGCAACGAGAAGGGGGACTCTCTCGCAAAGGTGAGCGTGCAGGAAGGCAGAAAAATTTCACACGATGAATTTTGCTATTTAGTGCGTCAGAGTACCCTTTTGAGCTGGCAAACCGATTGGGACACTGGAAATATTGGACGGTGGTTACATTCAATTATTCCTAATGTTTCTTCGAGAGCGTTGTTTAGCGGCTCGGGCTTAAGTCGTGACTTCATTCGCGTGTTGAGTAGACTTATGTCCAACCACTACTCGCTAGATGCGCATCTTCATAGAATAATCCTCCTGGACAGCAACATCTGTCGGTGTGGAAACGGTTACGATGACATCGATCACGCAGTTTGGAAATGTTATGACGCCGCCATAGAGTGATTTTTGAATACCCTCGAGGTCAAGAAAGAAAACCCTATATCCCTTTTTTTCCCTTTGGTTTGTTTTTTCCGTCGATCTTGTTTTCCGTGCTGAGCACCAATGCTACCGACGTGCCAGGAAGGCAGCTCCCACACCTGGACCCTACCTATCGATCCATCAACTCATGAACCGGGGACCAACGGCTTTACTTCCCATCCGAAGGAAGGCGTGATCAGAGATGTTATGCCTCAGAACATCCCGGCGGCGCCGACTGGGATTGAACCCAGGCCTGCTGGGGTGAGAGGTAATCACGCTTACCACTACACCACCGGCGCCGTTAACCCTATATCCCTATCAGAGACGTGTTGGGAACCCGCGATCTATGCTATATGCAGTCCATTTATGTGTTTCTGCAAATCTCTAGTATAAGAATTTAATTCCTTTGTCTTTTGATAGTTTGTATTTGTCTTGTTCCCCCGTCTCGATGAGTCACATCATCGCCCACTGGTCACCATAGCCGGTCGAACGCCAGACGAATCTAGAACCGCTCTGATGAAATAACGTTTGAAAAATCCATATTGAAAGCACACCCGTGGGGCACAATTGCCAGTGATCCGGGAGTTCAAGTGTAGAGCTAAGGGTTTTATTATGCTGTTTTGGCGTGTGGCACTTAAGTCCTCTTATCTAAGTTAAGTTAAGCTTTTGATATACTTATGCCAAGTTATGTTATGCCAAACGGTGCGTGTTTTCGACCCACTAGGTCTTATATCGCACGCCTTAATTCACGGTAAACTGATCATTCAGGAGGCGTGGCGGGAACAAAAGATTTTGGAAAGTTGGCGGAATGGGTTTCTCTGCTGAAAGGACTAGACCAAATCCGTATAAATAGATCAATTTCCCGGGATTGACATCGGAAGAGATAGGACCGCTTGAACTTCATGCCTTCTTGGACGCAAGCGAGAATGCGTACGGCCTGCGTAACGTATTTCAGAGCAGTTATTCGTGGACAAATTTGCTGCTCCGTTGAAGGCGTTATCGGAACCACGTTTGGAGCTGCAAGGAGCATTGCTGGGAACGAGATTGGCGAAAGCCATCCGTGAAAGTCACACTAGGGTGGGGCTTATTTTTCAAAACCTTTCGGGGACATGTTTTCTCATGTGGAAAATGATTACTAGGGCCAAACGAAGCTGATTTTTGCTGAGGCCAATATATAGAACGAAGCTGATTTTCGAACAAGTCTAGTGCGTCTTTACGTAAACACGTGATTTTGTCCGTTTGGCGATATCTTTAACCATTTTTGAGATATACGGCATAGCAGGTTTGGACTTACACCCACGAATATGATCTAGCGCAAACAGTATTCTTGGCCACGATGGAAAATGAACAGGTGGGCAGGAACTCACAGTCTCCCAGTGTTGGTGAGTTCTTTGCCGTTAATGTTCACGAAAAGTTCACTATTTTGCTATACAGAAATTCAAAACAAAAATTTTATCTGCGGATTTGAACAGTTTTTGACCTGTTTCATACTACCGGAAGGTGTATGCTGGTCACAAATGCCGTGCCAAACTGATTTCCTACTCAATTAATCAATCTTTGATGTGAAATTCGCTAATAAACACGAGGCGCATTTCGTATAGCAAACATGCCATAACAAAATGGGCATGGTTCATTTAAGTAAACAAACTAACACTTCTTCCGACTGTTACACCTATGTATTAGCCGTCTCGATTCTTGGCAGTGCTAGATACAGTGAGCGTATGAGTACGATACAGATCGAGCGAGAACGCGAGAGTGTGAGAGAGAGCGAGAGAAGAGAGAGAGAGAATGATTAAATCTCGATGAACATTTCAAATGGTCCTATCTGCTTTGATCGATTCTCTTCATCGACTATCTCTTTTGATAACCACTGCTATGCAAACAGAATTTGCGCTAATTTTACAAAATAGTTTGATAAAGGAGGTTCTTATCTAGCATCCAAAATGTCAAACACAATAGGGAAAGCTTTAACAGCTGAGTTATTAACGGAAGAGAATCGATCAATGCAGATAGGACTTTTGAAATGTTTATCTAGAAATGTGTTCATTATATTTGTGTTAAATTTTATTAATCCATAAAATCCAATTCTCGAATATGACCTCACTATGACGAATACTTATCAACAATAGTACTTTTCTTCAAGTCAGTTAGGTTTTTCTTGTGGAAATTCACGTTTACAATAAGATTCTGGGAATTTTCGTTTTGAATTACATTACGAATATAATCATGAATTTGACGGATAGCCGGATTTTCTTTATCTTCCGGAAGAACAGTGGCCAAGAGAGTCATCGAAGCAGACAGACGAAAGTGCCGAAGAACTACGCCCAAGTATGGTACACCGAGCAGTCGTCGGTAAGCAGTTGGTGGACTTTAACAGATTTTTGAAGTGGGAACGCCTGTTAAAATGCATGGGGTATGTTAAACGCTTCATCGCTAATGTACGCCTCCAACGTATGAATCAGCCTAGGAAGTTGGATAAAGGTCTTTGTCAAGAAGAGATGCAGTTGGCTGAAAACTACTTGTGGTCGTCGGTACAAGCGGAAGTTTACCCTGCTGCAGTAGCGGCCCTGAAGACTGGAGACAACAGGTCGACAAACTGTCCCCGTTCCTGGACGAGCACGGTGTTATGCATGTGGATAGCCGTTTGAGTGCAGCTCCATACGCGACCTATAGCTTCAAGTACCCTATAATTCTTCCGAGGGATCACCGTATGACAGAGTTGCTATTAGATGCCTACCATCGCAAGTTTATACATGGCAACCAAGAAACGGTAGTGAACGAGCTTCGGCAGCAGTTCCACATATCTAAGCTGCGTGCAGTCGTTAACCGGGTCATTAAAGATTGTCAGTACTGCAAGATTAAGAAGGCGAAACCGGTAGCCCCGAGAATGGCCCCCCTACCTACAGCTCGTCTCACTCCGTGGATACGCCCGTTCTCATTCGTTGGGATCGACTGCTTTGGACCAATACAAGTTCGGATTGAACGAAGTGTCGTGAAAAGGTGGATTGCTTTATTCACCTGTTTATCAATACGCGCCTTTCACCCGGAGGTCTCCTATTCGTTGTCGTCGGAGTCCTGCAAACTAGCCATTCGTCGGTTTATTGCTCGTCGAGGTGCGCCTAGCGAAATCTACACCGATAATGGAACGAACTTCCAAGGTGCCAGCTGTGAGCTCCGGGCAGAAATTGAGGATATTCACAAAGGATTGGCCGAAGTGTTCACCAACACTAATACCAAGTGGGTTTTCAACCCGCCTTCAGCTCCACATTTTGGGGGAGCTAGGGAGCGACTAGTAAGGAGTGTCAAAACGGCGCTCAGCTGCCTTTCCAGTTCACGAAACCCAGACAAAGAGACGTTGTTGACGATCCTTGTCGAAGCAGAATCTATCGTTAATTCACGTCCACGTTCATACTCACTCCTAACCACTTCATTCACCTGAGTTCCAGTGGAGTTGTTCAATCTCCGAAGACATTTGCCGAAGTCGACCGAGTAACTAGGACCAACTGGGAATTGGCGAAACAGCTGATCAATCAGTTCTGGACTTGATGGATCCGGAAGTATTTTCCTACTATCGCTTACCGTACGAAATGGCACAACGAATCGGAACCGCTAAAGATAGGGGATCTCGTGGTAATATTGGACGAAGGGACTAGCAATGGGTGGATCCGTGGCCAGATTGTGTCCGTTGTTGTGGGACGAGGCAAGCTGTTGTACAGACCTCGAATGGATTGTTACATCTACCAGTTTCGAAGCTAGCTGTGCTGGCTGTGGAGACAGCAGGTAAAGCGGAACCGGAAGTTCAGCGTTACCGGTCGGGGGATGTTGCAGACGCAACCATCGATACAGTAGCCCCTCGGTCGACATAGCTACCAGATCTACGAATGTCATCAGTGATGGAATGAAATGATCGATAGTTTGACATCTAGCAGGGTAAAGGGAATCATTCAGCAGTAGTGACAGTGAGAGAAAGGACAATTGAAGCCAAGCCAAAACCTTGCTCTACAAAATTATATTTAATTAGCTTCTCTACTGATGTTAATACATTTGTTGGATTTATATTGCCTTTAAGAAAACCAAATTCTTAGTTGGATTATTTAAATGTATTTGTGGCAGAATTTAAGTTACGAAAAGCTAACCTAACATTTTACGTCTCTCTGAGGATATCCGAAAGAGGAAAATCCAACAACTTCCCTTGCGGAGGAAGGCGTGATCAGAGATGTTATGCCTCAGAACATCCCGGCGGCGCCGACTGGGATTGAATCCAGACCTGCTGGGGTGAGAGGTAATCAAGCTTACCATTACACCACCGGCACCGCTGTTTCTAGATCGAATGTTCGGCAAAGTTGGAGTATGAGTCACGGAATTATGCTGTGATATAACAACACTGCTCCAGTACAATCAAATACAGCTCAACATCTCGGTTTCATTTCATGATAGTGACTTCGAATGTTCAGCAAAGTTTCAGTAAGAGTCAAGAGCCATCCAAGAATTATTTGAAATTCAACCGGTAGATGGCAACACTGCTCTAGTAGATTCAAATAGAGCTCAATATCATGGTATCGTTTCAAGGAAGCGACTCCAAATATTTACCAAAGTTAGAATATGAGTCACTTAGGAAAATACTGAATCACTTCAGGAAAGTTCGGATCCCTTCGGAAAATATTAAATAACTTCTGATAGAACTGAATCACTTCACATAAGCTTTGGATCACATCGAAAAGTACTGAATCACTTCATAGATGTTTTCAATTACTCCCTACATCCCTTCAAAATTGTTTTGCACCACTTCGGACAGTACTGAAAAACCTAGGAAAAGTTTAGAATTACTTCAGAATTTGCTAAATCAGTTCATAAAAGTTTGGAATCATTCAAGAAATTACTTTAGGAAAGTTGGGATTCACATTGGAAAGTACTGAATCATTCCAGAAAAAGTATGTAGCTACTTCTGCAAGTTCTGAATCACTTCGGAAAGATCTGAATCATTTTGGAAAAGTTTGAAATCATTTCAGAAAGTACAAAATCTCTTCAGAAAACTCCGCGATTACTTTAGATAGTACTGAATCATTTCAGAAAATTTCACAGTAGCTTTGGAAAGTGCTCAATCATAATAGAAAGTTTTATCACTTTTGCAAGCTCTTAATAAATCACTTCAGAAATAACTCAATAAATACAGAAATGATCGGAATCGATGCACCGCTTAAGAAAAAGTTTAAATAACTTCGAGAAGTGTGCAGGAGAACCCGCGGCAGTCCATTCCGTGCCGCACACAAGAACTGGGCCTCTCGTAGGCTTCAACATGCACCCGTACAAGCTTCAATTGACCCAAGAGCGATCATAGACAGCGCCGTGTGTTCGCTGATTGGTTTTTGGAGCACTAGTAAACAGACCCCGATTTTTCCCGAACAATCTTTGCGACAAGGCCAATCCACACGAGGTTCACCAAGTGGCAATGCATCCCCAGAAAGTCACTGTTTGGTGTGCATTTTGGGCCGGAGGCGTCATCGGTCCGTACTTCTTCGAAAACGACGCTGGCGAGGCCATCACTGTCAACGGAGAGCGCTACAGGTTGATGATTACCAACTTCTTCTGGCCTAAAGTGAAGGATATGTGGTTCCAACAGGACGGTGCAACGTGCCACACCGCGCACGAAACAATAGATATTCTGCATGAGCAATTTTCGGGCATGGTTATTTCGTGGAAAGGAAATGTCAACTGGCCACCAAAATCGTGTGATTTAACTCCGCTAGACTTTTTATTGTGAGGTTATGTTAAGTCTCAGGTCTATGCCAATAAGCCGCAAATCACCGATGCCCTCAAAGACAACATTACTGAAGCCATCAACGATATTCAGCCAGATTTGTGCGCAAAGCCAAGGTGGCCATTTGAACGATGTCATATTCCTTACATAATGGTATTGATAAGCCTTTCAATCGAAATATAAATCTCATCAATATCTCACACACAGTTTGTTTTATTTAACTTTAAAGATAGAAAACGCTTATGGACAACCCACTAAAATTAAAAGGTCAGGCCTTTTTGGCCCACAGTGCACGATGATCATATTCATACACATTACTCTATAAATGGCAACGCAGATGATGATCTCATTTGAGACTGCAAGACTTGGATAACTTAAAAACCACCCCATGCTCTAACTCCAATCAACTTTTGTTTTTCTTTCAGTGAAAACCGATAAATCAATCCCCTGCCCGGTCAAACACGTCCAGGATCAACAGCAAAAGCCACCACACAAACACCCCCAACCAAAACACCCCCGGACAGACAGACTGTAACTTTTTTTTTTTTTTTTCGCTCTCTCCCCCCGGATGCCTTATTATGCCTTCCGGTGCCAATAAGAAAACGCCCGGTGGTGGTGGAAAGGGCAAGAAGCAACAGGACAGCAAGAAACAAGCGCTTGCCAACAACCAGAAGGATGACAAAGTGAAGCAACCCGGCGACGAGGACATCAACTCCGGCTTCGGAGAGTACATGCGGTCGTCGCAAGGTTTGTCGGAATATTGCGTCATCAAATTTGAACAAATTTACCGAATCCGATTTCCTTCACTAACCTCCCCAGCTGCGGAAATGATGAAACTGTTTGTGATTGCCAACACTTTGGTGGTGTTCTTAACGATGGCGTGGCCGCAGATGAAGCATTCGTTCGAAATCATCCAATCCTTGATCTACGGCGATGAGGACGGTGAATTTTAGAGTGTTTAAGACATTGGACAATTTGAATTCAGGGAAAGTGAACCGAAAATGATACTACTAGCGCTGAAGAGTTTGTTTTTCGTGACCGCCATTATCGGTTACAGCACCGGGGTTTGGCGGCTCATTGGCAACTACTTCCAGCAGGAATTCAAAACCTATCTGGACGAGGAGGTAAAGAAGAACAAATACTTACTGGTCGATCCGGTCGTCGAAAATTCTCCGGCTGCCGCCGCCGGGTCTTCAACAGTCGAAATCGTAACGGAAAGCGAGGTTCGGCAAGCCGGGAAATCGGTGACGGCCAATCGATTGCTGGACGAGATGATTGTCAACTTTGGCCGACTGTTCGCCACCAGTAACGAAGCGGAGTTTGCCAGAAAAAGAACTTCAGGTAATGGAATTGCAGATAAGTAATCATAAAATTAACCACTCGTTTTCTTCCCAACAGCAGAAACTGCGGCAAAGGAAATCATAACCTCAACTTCGAGAAACGTACGGAAAGAAACCGTTCCGGATCTGGACCCGGGAGGAGCGGCGGCAGCAGGAGGAAGCATAATTGAAAGTGATAAGTTTCCAAGAACTTCTTCATCCGAAGTGGACAATAAATCAGATGAGGATGACGTTGCAAGCGATGACGACGGTGATGGAGAAGAAAAATGGATTAAATACTGGGAAAATCGGGAACGGGGTATTGCGGCAGGGGCAGATGGTGATCGGGGTGAGGGACACTGTGAAGCGAAGCTGGACGCTTGTGGACCTTAATCTCTTGTTAAGCGTGGGTGCTGTTATTGTTGTTGTTGATGCAAAATGAGATAAAGTTTTATCGAGTGCATAATTGAGCGGTGATTGAATGTGAAATGTGGAGAAGCTGGTTCGAGAGCTTGATAGAGAAGGAAAAGTTTTATTGGATGACCAGCTGGATGCAACTGTGTTGGGAGCGAACATGCGAAGTCAATCAACAGCTCGTGCGATAAACTGTGGGGGGTGTTTGGAAACTTTTGCGATAACTATAAGCAATTATTATAATGATCCGTCAAGGCAAGTTTAGAAGTGAAAAATAAATATGGTTAGCAGTAGGGGAATAGGTTAAAATGACGTGTTTATGTTGAAAGAATGTATCCCAATCCCTAGAAGCTGTAGTTATCAGTAATTTCAAAAGGTAAACTTTTGACCATTCAGTTGTTGCTTGTTGTATGCATTTATGCCTCAACACGGATGATAAAATTCTCCATTGGGGTTGTGGCGAATAGAATAACTATGAAAGTGATGATGATTTCAAAATTTTAAAAGCTTATCGGTCCTATCTGGAAAAATCAGCAAGCTTTTAGAGTACAAACATACCCTTTGATTAACTTTGCAAATAAGCACCTTGATTATATTTACCTTGTGAATAAGCACCGTCAAGTAGGATTTGAGACAAAGTGTATAAACCTTGGTTAAGTATTTATCTTGATAAACGGCACGAGCGTTTAACGAACTGAGCTGAATGTTCGGCTGAGTGAGTGACAGGAGGGAGAAGTAGTGCAACCATCGAGGAACACGGTACGTGAGTGCGTTTTGGAAAAACGAGTGAGATTTGAAGTGAAAAATCCCATGCTAAAATCCTACATTTGGCGACGTGTAAAGGAAAACAATAAGGTAATTATTCATATTATTTGAAGTGAATTCAAACAAAATAGAGCTTTTTGTGTGTGTGTGCGGGTTTTTTTTCATCACTGGAAAATATGGCAGAAATACCGAGTTCAGTGATTGTGTTTTCGTTGTTTTGCGGCTACTTTCGCCTTTGAATGTCAGCCATGTTGGAATACACTTAGAATTATTGAAAGCTATGCAAGAAAAATTAGAAAACTTAGTTCCAGGGGGTATGGTGAAAAGAACTGTGGTAGGATACCCAGTCGGAGTTGCTTGTGTCTAGAAGTTTAGGGACAAGAGCCGTGGTAGGGTGCCCGGATGGAATTGTTAGTGCAAGGAGCCTTAAAAAGAGACCCGAGGCAGGGGGCCGGTTAGTGTTGCTTGTGTCAGGAAATTTGAAGAAGAGAACCGTGTAAGGGCACCCGGTTGAAATTGCTAGTGCCAAGAGGCCTAGAGAAGTTAGGGTATGTGCTGTTACAGAGCTGGTAAATATCACGACCGTCAATGAGAAAACAGGTCCTCTCAGGTCAGACGAAACTACCTATCATGGTATAACCCTTTTGGAAATTCACAAAAAATTTGAAAAAACCTCAAAAGCCTATTCCAGCGCTTAAAGAAGGTGGTAAAATTTTGATCACAAATTTGGAAAAAGCTCAGAAACTTGCTAAGCAATTCGAGAGTTCCCATAATTTCAGTTTGGGTCTTACTAGTCCTATTGATAATCAGGTTGCTCGGGATTGTCTGAATATTTTCTCTCGGGTAAATATTTTTGATGATTCCTGGGGGACTGATTTGGACAAAGTAAGGTCTATAACTAAAAAAATTCAAAATATGAAAGCTCCAGGTGATGATGGAATTTTCTATATCCTCATCAAAAAACTCCCAGAGAGTACATTGTCTCTCTTGTTAAAATTATTTAACAGATTTTTCCATTTGGCATACTTTCCTGATAAATGGAAAAATTCAAAAGTTGTTCCAATTTTGAAGCCGGATAAAAATCCTGCTGAAGCTTCTAGCTACCATCCAATAAGTTTGCTTTCATCAATTAGTAAACTTTTTGAAAAGATAATTTTAAATAGAATGATGCTTCACATCAATACGAACTCAATTTTTGCAGATGAGCAGTTTGGATTTCGCCATGGGCATTCAACTACTCATCAACTCTTAAGAGTTACCAATTTAATTCGTTCAAACAAATCTGAACGCCACTCAACTGGAGTTGCTCTTCTAGACATAGAAAAAGCATTCGGCAGTGTTTGGCATGAAGGTTTGATTGCTAAATTGAAACAGTTTAATTTTCCTCTCTATATCAAAATTATTTAACTGACAGAACTCTGCAGGTAAATTATCAAAATTCCAAATCTAATCGACTACCTGTTAGAGCAGGAGTTCCTAAGGGTAGCATTCTTGGGCCTATATTGTATAACATTTTCACTTCGGACCTCCCTGATTTGCCTCAGGGTTGCCACAAATCTTTGTTCGCTGATGACACAGGCATTTCCGCTAAAGGAAGAAGTCTTCGTGTTATTTGTAGCAGACTGCAGAAAAGTTTAGATATTTTCTCTTCTTATTTACAAAAATTGAAGATTTCTCCCAACGCTTCCAAAACTCAACTTATAATATTTCCACACAAGCCTAGAGCTTCGTTTTTGAAACCTAGTAGTAGTCACATAGTCACTATGAACGGAGTTCCAATTTCCTGGTCAAACCAAGTGAAATATCTTGGAAAATTAACTTTTAAAGATCACATTGAGGGCATTCAAGCCAAATGTAACAAATATATAAAATGTTTGTATCCTCTTATAAGCAGGAAATCCAAACTTTGCCTGACGAATAAACTTCTAATATTTAAACAAGTTTTTAGACCGCCCATGCTTTACGCTGTGCCAATATGGTCTAGTTGTTGCACTACCAGGAAAAAAGCAATTCAAAGGATTCAGAATAAAATTCTGAAGATGATTTTGAAGTTGCCTCCCTGGTACAGTACTAGCAAGGTACATAGAATTTCGAATGTTGAGACTTTAGAACAAATGTCCGACAAAATAATTAATAATTTTAGGCAAAAATCGTTAAGATATCAATTATTATACTGACATGCAGGTTTAAAAAACCTGTTTACAATTAAGGCTGGTAAGTTACTGTAGTACCTGGAGTACCTAGGTTAAAATGAAATGTAATTTATTTTGAATTTGAAACAAATCAAAAGTTAAAAAAAAAACAAAACAAAAAATCAAACGCATTCTTCAAGCGTTGTAATCTCAAAATTTGTCTTGCATTGACCAAAAATAAAATGGAAGAGCAAAAGTCAAGATGAGGAGAGATGATTGATTTGTATAGCTGTATTTTACTGGCAATAGTTAATTCATTTTTCAGTCGACATAGAATTCCATACTTCTTGGCATTTTTCTTGATGACATTTTCAATGTGAGAGTTGAACTTAAGTGTGTCATCAATAATCACGCCAAGATATTTAATCTCCCGAACGCGATCAATAGTCTCATCATCAATTACAACAGAGACGTTCTCATTTACTCGATTCCGCGAAATTACCATAAATTTAGTTTTACTTGCATTCAATTTTAACTGCTTATACTTCAACCATCTACTTAGAGAACGCAAATCTTCATTCGAGTGTAAAACGGCATCATTTTAATCCTTAGCTGCAACGAATAACACAGTATCATCTGCAAAAAGATTAATGTAGCAAAATCGTAAAACACGTCGCAAGTCATTAATATACATAATAAATAACCGGGGCCCTAATACACTTCCCTGGGGCACTCCAAGGTTATTCCCCACGGGACTGGAAATAGAATCATTAAAAACAGTCCGTTGAGTTCTGTCAGACAAATAGCTTTCAAACCATTTATATGCAGTACTCGTAATTCCAAAGCGCTTGATTGATCTTAACAATAAGGGCCTAGAAATTGTTTCAAAAGCGTGATTTTTAGATCCAAAGAAACAGCAACAATCGTATCTTTACACTCCAAGTTATTTTTTCACTTCGCTAATACCAAATTCAACGCGGTTTCACAAGAATGACCTTCCCAGACAACCAGAAGTCGTTCAACAATGTACAGATAGTATTGTAAATTTCTACAGTTTAAGTCAAAATCGCATATGAGAATGGCATACCTCGCATTATGTTTAAGTTAAATCGTATAGAATGCACATTTCCGGCTTACATGCGATGATCATTTTTCCGTCGTACTGTATCACACATTAAATCGAATTACATCGTAAGACTTTTCAAAATGGATTTGTTATTACAGATTAAAACGTATATGATGTTAAATCAACTCGTTTAAAATTAAATTAAAATATGCACGTATATGGCCTCCACTTTTGTACGTATAAGCAATTTCTTTGCATTATATACGAATTGTTTGTATATATGTTTGTTTATCACGAAAACAACTTTGCATATACGTGCATTCTGGTTGTCTGGGTTGACCTTGAGGCTGCAACTCTCAAGAACTTCAGCGTAGGATTCTTGAGAAGGACCAGTCGTTGTATGATATCGAGGTACTTGGCGAGTCGTTTGAGAGAGTTCGGAGTCAGGAGCAAGAGCTCAGAATCGAGAAAAATAGTGTCGGATCCGAATTCAGTGAAGTGTGCAAGGTACAAAAGGTGTTAAAGTCAAGGAAGGAACGGAGGGAGGACCGAATCATGAGCCGGTTCCCGATAGCTGCATCTACTTTTAACAAAGATATGAGGATTTGTTTTGCTTGCGGTCGTCAGGGTCACATGTCCAAGTCACCTCTGTGTCCTGCAAAAGATCAGAACTGTCGACGGTTCAAGAAGCTCGGGCATTTTGAAAACAGCAACTGAAAAGAAAGTCTACTCTACTTTTCACACCGGAAGCGATATAATGACTGTACTGTTGGAGGAGTGAAGATAGAGGTGTTCATCGATTCAGGATCAGATGTTCTGGATGCCAAGAACAATGGTTCTCCGTTCTCCAAGATAGCTGATACAAAGATACGTATTTTGATGGACCCAACTATTACTCCGGTGTTCCAGCCGTTACGACGAATCCCAATGCCCCTGGAGGAGGCTGTTAACCGAAAGCTAGATGAGCTGCTTCGTAGAGATATATGTAATTGAAACAAAAGAAGGTCCAGCAACTTGGGTATCGCCGTTGGTGGTTGGAATGGTAGTATTCGACTGTGTGTTGAGTTGCGCAGAGTGAACCAAGCCGTTATTCGTAAAAGGCATCCAATGCCTGTTATCGATGAGGTTCTGGCTAAAATTGGGAAAGGAAAGGTTTGGAGCATCCTTGACGTTAAGGATGCGTTTTTTTTTTCTTTTGGAGTTAGAAGAAGAATCTAGGGACATTGTAAAATTTATCACACACCGCGGGCTGTACCGATTCAATCGGCTACCATTTGGCCTTGTTTCGACTCCAGAAACATTTCAGCGAAAGATTGACGAGATTCTGGCCGATTGCGAGGGTATATATTGGTACTTGGACGACGTCAGTGTAGAGGAAAGCTCTGTTGAAGTACATGATTTGAGGCTCAAAAAGGTATGTAACTAAAAGTGGACGGAATAAATATTGATTGATTGAATTAATGCTGGTTTTTGTGAGTGCATTATGGGAAGACGAGTGATATTTGAAGTGAAAAATCCCATGCTAAAACCCTACACTTCATATGTATTGACATTGAGCTATGAATAAAGCAGTTGATTTTCACACACCATCGCATCCACTCGTCTTTTACACAAATGGTGTCAGAGTGAAAAATTACGACGCAGTAGTAAAATTCGTCACGAATAACAAGTTCGAACAAGTATCATTGATCTGAAAAATTAATTTTTCGGTCCGCGAATACCGCGAACAGTGAAATAACATCCGGAAAAACACCGGATAAACAAAAATATGGCAAATCCAGGACCCGCACCAGCAGCACCCGCCATCAACAACAACGTCCCGCTCCCGGAAGCCCTCAAGCTGAGTGGAAACATCAAGGAAAACGTCGATAACTTCGTGGAAGCGTTCGAGATCTACCTGATCGCATCAGGACTCGAAGCAAAAGACGAACGGGTTTTTCCAGTGTGAACAGGAGGTCAGCGGTGCCGGCCATGAAGGCGAAACCATGACGACGTTCATAAACCGGGTACGAGAGTTGGTGAAAGCATGCAATTTCGGCAATCTGATGGACGAAATGCTGCGCGATAGGATTATCATAGGCATACGTGACGTCAACCTCAAGAAGCGCTTCATCGAGAAGCAGGATTTAACATCGGTGGATGTCATCAAATAGTGTCAGACGGAAGAAGCTACCAGGGCAGAAATGGAGCGGAATCACTTGTACGACGCTGGACCATCAAATCAAGCAATCAACAAAGTTACGTCGTCGAGAACGAAGCCGAACAAGCAGAAGTCCAACGAAGTTAAAACTGTGTCTAACCAGGGAAAAGAAGCGCTGTCTGCCAGTGATGAGGAATCGAGAACCGCAACAACAAAGAACCTACTCTAAAAGCCAGCATCAGTCTCTACAACACGAATAAAAAAGTAGTTCCAGTACAGTGCATTGTCGATTCTGGCGCAACGTTATTGGAGCAAATAATGCGAAACAGATTTTGAACGTGAACAGCTGAAACTGGCTCTTACAAGTCTTTAGGAAGAGTCACTATCGATTGCGTGCACAACGATGCTCGATACAACATGGTGTTCCATGTGGTGAATTTCGATCATATCCCGCTCTTGTTGATGAAAAAAGGCCTGAAACTCAACCTGATCCTGCTCTGTTTCACCGTTACGAAGGACCAAACAGCAACAGCGCAGCAAATCATCGACAAATACCCGGAAGAGTTCAATGGACTTGGTAAGCTTGACGGCGACGTTCATCTCGAGGTGGATCACAGCGTGAAGCTGGTGGTACAGCAGCCACGCCGAACTCCTGTGACCTTGAGGAACGAACTTTGAGAGACGCTAGCTGCGATGGAGACAGACGAGATCATTATCGAAGAACCGAAAAACACAGATTGGGTGAGCATTGACCCAATAGTTCTTTACCAAGCATTGAAACGTCCGCACTACCAAATGCAGACTGTGAATGAGTTGCTACCTGAATTATCAAAAGCAAAAGTTTGTTCGACCGTAGATGCCAAATGTGGATTTTGGTAAATCGGTTTGGATGATGAAATTTCCAAGCTGACCACTTTCTGGACACCGTTCGGACGCTATAGGTGGCTCCGAATGCCGTTCGGTGCATCGTCTGCTCCTGAAATTTTACAGAAGAAGTTACATGAAGTCTTACATGGTCTAAAAGGTGTTCGAGCGTTGGCAGATGACATTTTGATCTTCGGATGTTGTGATGAAATCGAACAGGCGATGATGAACTACAATAGGAACCTTGAGTCACTGTTAACAAGGATGAAGCAACACAACATGAAGCTCAACAGTGAAAAGATTAAGCTGTGTCTGGAAAAAGTGAAGTTCTTCGGTCATATTCTTACATCAACCGGTGTACAAGCCGATCCCGATAAGATCAGTAGCATCCTGAAAGGTTAACTTAATGTATATCCATCGAAGACTCTTACGCCAACAAAGCGCATATACGCTCAGATCGAAAAAGAGACACTGGCTATTCTCTTTGCGTGTCGCAAGTTCGAACTCTACATTACCGGAAAACCAGGGATTGTACAAACGGACCATCAGCCTTTGATTGAAATTTTCCAGAAGCCATTAATCAAAACTCCTCTACGAATCCAACGAATGTTGCTAGGTTTGCAACGATACAGGATTACACTTCGTTTCACACCAGGCAAGGAAGTCATGATAGCTGATATGTTGTCGCGAGCAGCCACATCGGAAGGTGACAACACGAGTCGGGAGATCCACGACATACATGAGATAGAGCAAATTAACACTGTCGAGTGTATCCCTGTATCTGATGATCGAGTCGAAGAGATAAAGGCAGCCATACGGTACATTATTGATGGATGGCCAATGAAGAAAGACGTCTCTGAAACTATCCTACCGTATTGGCAGCATAAGAAGGATTACAGTACTCAAAACGGACTCGTCTTTAGAAATGACAGAATTTTGATCCCCCGCAGACTGCGAAACCAGATTATTGAGAAGTTGCATCAGTCTCATTCTGGTATTCAGGCAACGATGAAGCGTGCACGAGATACAGTGTTTTGGCCCGGATTGAACGACCCGATTCGGCAGAAAGTTCAGCATTGCAAGTTTTCATCGAATCAGCTTGTGCAACCAATGCAAAGCCCGTGACTGCTTTCTCATCCCAATGGGTCTGGGTTCAATCCCAGCCGAGGTCGGTGGGATTTTTCTGAGGCATAAAAATCTCTGGTCACGTCTTCCTTCGGAAGGGAAGTAAAGCCGTTGGTCCCGGCCCATGTGTGTTGAATGGGTGCGATATCCTACGCAGGTGTGGAAGCTGCCTTCTTGCACATTTGACTGCTTTCAATGGATGGCAATCGATGCCCGTCGGTGATTGGCACTAGATTTCGGAACAGAGACCACAGCTGTGAAAGCTTGTAAACGAAATTTCGCAAGATTTGGAAAGCCACAGTTCGTATCAACCGACAATGGAACACAGTTCCTGAGTGATGAGTTTCGCCAGTTTGCGCAGGCAAATGGGAAGGCAGAGTCGGCTGTGAATATTGACAAACTATTAGTGAAGTAAGCTTACGAATCGAACCAAGATTTCTGGAAACTTTTGTTGCAGTGGCGAACACACCAAATAAGATGAACAGTTCTCCGGCCCAGCGGCTGTTCAACAGACATACCATATTAAGGAGAAGATCAAGAAGAATCACCAAGAAGCGAAGTTCTACTACGACAAAAAGGCTAAAGTTTCACCACCACTGGAAGTTGGTATGCCAGTCTACGTCAAACTCAGACCAACGGATAAAGAATGGACATCGGCAACTGTAGTCAATCCAGTCTCTGATCGATCTACCGTTGTAGCGATTGATGATAACCAATTTCGTCGAGATAACACTTTGATCAAGCCAGCTTCACCTGTTCCTGCAAAGATAGAGTCAGTAGAGAGCAAGGTTTATGATGTCGAACAACGAAATTGTATATCTCAAGCCTAAAGGGTGTCCACGATGAAATTGTCACACTATGAAATTGCTCTAACTTTTTAACCGTTGGGTAGAATTTAATGAAAATTTGGGTGGATTTAGTTCATAGTGCAGTATTTACATCCTGCAAGTTTTAAAGTCCTGTGATCAAAACTCGCGGAAATGGAGTCGAAAGAACAGCTCGTGCGTGATAAAATCTTGCGCATTCATCACGAGAACAAGGATCTCTCGCATCGTTCCATCGCTAAAACGTTGGGAATCGCGAATTCCACGGTGTCGCGAGTGATTAAGCGGTTCGAGGAACGGTTGACCACCGATCGGAAGCCCAGAAGTGAAGGAAAAAGTATTCCGTACAACACCAAAAATCACAACCGCGTAGTTGGGGCCTTCAACCGAAATCCGAACGCCTTCGTTAGGGATGTGGCTAAGAAGCTGCACCTAAGCCAAAGTTTTGTCCAGAAGGCCAAAACTAAGGCTGGGCTTCGAACGTTCAAGGTACAAAAGGCCCCTAATCGCGACGAGAAGCAGAACAAGTCCGCCAAAACCCGTGCCAGGAAGTTGTACCTCAACATGCTGACGAAAGTTGAATGCTGCATCATGGACGACGAAACATATGTGAAGGCCGACTTCAAACAGATCCCCGGCAACCTGTTTTTCACGGCTAAGGATAACTTCAGCGTTCCGGAGCATGTCCGCACTCAGAAGATGTCCAAATTTGTGAAGAAATTCCTGGTTTGGCAAGCCATCTGCACGTGCGGGAAGCGGAGTGCACCTTTCGTGACCCAGGACACGATGAACCGACAGGTGTACATAAAAGAGTGCCTCCAGAAGCGGCTGCTTCCTCTCCTGAAGGCCCACAACGTCCCAACAATCTTCTGGCCGGATTTGGCCTCATGCCACTACTCCAAGGAGGTGCTGAAGTGGTATGCGGACAATAAGGTCAATTTCGTGCCGAAAATGTTCAACCCTCCCAACACTCCGGAGCTCCGCCCCATCGAGAAGTACTGGGCGATTATGAAGCAGCACCTTCTTAAACGACCTAAGGTAGTGAAGACAGTCGAGGAACTGAAGAAAGTATGGGTTTACATGCAAAAAACGGTTGATTCACAGGTTGTGCAGAATCTTATGGCCGGGGTTAAGGCCAAGGTGCGGGCATTTGCGTATGGACTGTAAATAAAATACGAGTAAAATGGTAAAATGAAGTTTAATAGTTATTTCTCAATCCCTGAAAATGTGATGGCAATCGGATGAAAACTCGAATTTTGCGAATCAATTTTGTGTGTGGCAATTTCATCGTGGACACTCTTTACACTACTGAACTCCCTCCTCCCAGACGTACCATCCAGCCGCCGAAGAAGTTTGCTGATTATGAAATGTATTGAATGGACAGAATGGAGGCTTGCTTAAATCAATGAAAGGGAGATGTTAGAGTACAAGCATACCTTTTGATTAACCTTGCAAATAAGCACCTTGATTATATTAACCTTGCGATAAGCACCTTCATATGTATTGACATTGAGCTCTGAATAAAGCAGTTGATTTTCACACACCATCGCATCCACTCGTCTTTTACAAAAACAAGCCGACAAAAACACTTGTTGACACTGGACATTCCCTCGAGTCGACATGAGAGTTTGTGTGTGGAAGAGTTTACAGATAAGTTAACTGTCAATTCAACGGTGGTAGGAAGTGGGTTGTTAATTAGGAGTATTTAAGCAATCAGAGAACGATTTGTCATCATTTTTATAGTGAGCGAAATTGTTAAAGTAAATTAAATTATATTTTCTCATACCTAATAAAATCCTTTTTATTAAATTAATTGATTGAAACTTCATAATATATTGAATTTGTTGCTGAGAAATATTTTGTGAAATACTTAATAGGATTGTAAATAAATTAAACTAAATTAACCGAAAATGTTCAAAGATAATAAACTTTTACAGCTTTGAGCTGATCTCATCGCAAAGACGAGTAGCTTCAACGAAATCCGAATAATAAATTCTCGCAACATTCTCAAACAATTATCGCCACAAGATGCAGCGATCATTAGTCCGTCAGAACCGATCTAGAACCAAGGTCACCCAAGATGCAGCGGGAAACCGTAATCAATCTGGAGACGGCGCTTGTGTGATGATTGATGATCCGGATCTTGAGCACGGAAATGAGTGTGAGTGTGCGAAATGTGATCGACCCAATAATGACGAGCTTTATATGGTCCAATGCGGAGGCTGTAAGCGTTGGTACCATTTCTCGTGCACGAATGTTGACACGATTACGGTACGCTCAAAAGACTTTGTGTGGGCGCAGTGTTCCCCTAAGGTACCCCCACCCTAGTTCTACTGCCGGACGGTCCAACGTCTCTAGTGCACGGAGAGCTCAGATAGCCCGTGATCTAGATCGATTGGAGGAAGAAAGGCAAGTACAGGAGAAAGTGGAGGAGGAACGACTACGGATGGAAAAACTGCTGGTCGATAAGGCGATGAAGGTCAAACTAGAACGCGAAAAGGAGTACATTGCTCTTAAGCATGAGCTGCTCCGTCAGCAGGACGATGAAGTATCCAGCACACGAAGTCGGCATGGTATCAGGAGTAGCATCCAAAAGGTGGAAGCATGGGTTGAGCAGCATGTGAAGCCCACTGGTATCAACCGAGTCAAAGTGGCAGGAAACGTGACTGATGCTAAGAACATCGATCAAGAGACACCAACACCCGTCGGTACGCCAACTCCGTTGATGAACAGCGGAATATCTGATATTGAAGGGGATGTAATTTCTATTCCGCGTACCACCGATAGTGTAACCATCGGTGAAAGTCCGGAGAACGAGTTAGATTCGGCAAACGATCAACATCGGAATCCAAAAAACCATTTGATTTCTCCAAAGCAGCAGTAAGTGAACATTCAACCATATGCTCGCCTACTGGAAGAGTCTGGGGTTGCACAGTGGAAGATTGGAATTAATCCGATGCAATCCAGAACCGGCACGATTCCGAAGATCGTTATCAACGAAACATCAGGAGGAGAACGATTTGAGGCGCAAACGAGAGATGGACCTGGTGAACAAGTTGAAGCAGTTGGAACAACAGCGTACGGAAGAACGGAACCAATTACTCAAGGCTGAAAACGCTTTGCATATGCAGCTTGGAATGAGTAATCAACAGTACCAGGCCCTGGTGGCGGTAAGGCAGCAGAAGCAACTGGAAAGAGAAGAAGACCGACGAAGATTTCGTTCGTTAGAGCAGCAACTTGCAGACCATCAAGAACTACTTCGCCTACGAGAACAGAGCCGTCCATTTCGAGCAACGGAGCCGCAACAAGTGGCACCAATGACATCGATTCAGCCAATGCTACATGTGACTACAAATCGTACTCCCCAATTGGAGCGTAGGGAAATAAATAACTTCTCCCATACTTCGACACCCGGTCCCAGTATCGTTAGCTCGTTAGACAGAATAGGAACGCCTCATACGTTTACTGTACCCCCTGAATTAGGGCCTTCTTATGTAGGGCCACAGGGTCAACCACAGCTCAATCCGTTAGGGCCTTATTATGTAGGACTACAGGGTCAGTCACAGTTCAATCCGTACCGCCCTCCGGAGTTGCACCCTTTCCATCATCACCAGTGCAATACGGTCCAACACATCATCAGCTAGCTGCCAATCATGTTATTCCAAAAGAGCTTCCGGTTTTCTCTGGGGATCCAATTGACTGGCCACTCTTCATAAGTAGCTACAAGCACTCCAACGAAGTTTGTGGCTACTCAGACTCGGAAAATCTACTACGCTTGCAAAGTTCCCTCAAAGGTGTGGCAAAGGAGTCAGTTAGTAGTTTCCTTCTTCATCCGTCGACCATGCCACAAATTCTTTCGGTATCGTACATAACATGGTTGCCAAAGTGCGAGCGACTCCAGCGCCAAAGGCGGAAAGACTGGAAACACTAGTCCAGTTTGGGTTAGTTGTTCAAAATTTATGCGGACATCTTAAGGCTGTTGGCATGCTTTCCAACCCTATCCTTCTTCAGGAGCTCGTTGATAAGCTGCCAGCAACAATAAAATTCAGCTGGGCACTCTATCAAGAGAATTTACCGGTTGTCGATTTGAACGCTTTTGGTGAGTAAATACATGGTAAAAGTTACATCTGCTACTAGTGGTGTTACAAACCAATGTATGACAGCAAAAAATCCAAAGGAGGAGAAACCGAGACCGAAGGATAAGGCATATGTGAACACACACGCTGCCTATGACCGGAGAAATTCGGGGTCGTCCAGTAATCAACTCAAGAGTGTACGGCGGGAGCTACCAACGAACAGCATAGGCAAAACAAACGAAGGAGGTAAATGCTGCCCGACTTGTAAAGCAAAGGACCACATTGTAGCGAACTGTACATATTTCAAGAAGCTTTCGTTAGACGAACGTTGGAAAGTGGTAAAAGAGAACAAGCTGTGCCGTAGATACCTCATTTCGCACACTCGCTGGCCTTTTGAAGGTGAAGTTTGCGGCGTCAACGGTTGCGAAAAGCGCCATCATCAACTTCAACATTATGAGTCCACCTTAGGACAATCCGCGATTACCACCAACGCTACTGTCACCATTCATCGTCAGCCTGTTTCGTCGACGTTGTTTAAGATACTTCCGGTGACGTTATACGGGAGGAATGGTTCCGTTGATACCTATGCATTTCTGGACGATGGATCATCGGTCACCCTAGAAGAAAAGGCATTAGCAGATGAACTTGGAGCCGATGGTAAAATGCAATCCTTGTGTATTCAGTGGACTAGCGGAATCAACAAAAAGATAGCCACTACACAACTGGTAAAGCTGGGAATATCAGAACCCGGTGGTAAAAATAAATTTGATGTGTCGGAAGTCTACACCGTCGAGAACTTGAGGCTACCAGAGAAATCGTTGGATTTTGCAAGCATGCTCGAAACATGCCAGTCAAGAGTTTCTAGAGGGGCGTTCCAACGCTCACCTCCTGACCACGTCCAAAGTTCGAGAAGGAGAGGAGAGGAGAGGAAGAACTAATCGCTACAACAACTCGTATCGAATGGGTAGTCTGCGGTAGTCTGCGAGAAGGAGATCATTAATTCCAATACCGGCAGATGCACATGTGCGTGGAACCAGTGTACGTGAATTTTTCTCTGTGGAAAGTCTAGGGGTTTCCGTGGTGCCGAATTTGGAAGGAAGTGAAGATCAACGAGCTCGTCGAATCCTCGAAGAAACGACGGTAAGAACAACTAGCGGGAAGTACGAGACTGGACTCCTGTGGAAACAAGACTCCATCGAATTTCCGAATAGCAGGCCGATGACTGAACGTCGTCTGAAATGTCTCGAGAAGCGTCTTGAGAAGGATCCGCAACTCTATGACAGCGTACGGCTCCAAATAGCGGATTACCAGACAAAAGGTTACATCCATGCGGTAACGGAAGAAGAAATTACAGAATTCGACCCACACCGCACTTGGTACCTTCCCCTTGAAGTGGTTCTGAACCCTAATAAACCGGGAAAGGTGAGGGTACTATGGGACGCAGCGGCTTAGGTAGACGGAATCTCTTTAAACACAATGTTGTTGAAAGGTCCTGATTTGCTGACTCCACAGCTGTATGTTACGTTTAAGTTCCGTGACGGGAAGTGGCATTCTCTGGTGATATCCAAGAAATGTTCCTGCAGGTTGGAATCAGAAGAAAGGACCGAAGTGCACTATTGTTCGTGTCCCACTACTCGCGATCGACTTGTTCCCCAGCTCAATCGCAGTATGACAAAAAAACTGAATGCAGCGGAAAACGAGCAAGACCATCCAAGAGCGGTGGCAGCAATCAAGAATAGACACTACGTCGACGATTACTTGGACAGCGTCAACACGGAGGAAGAAGCGATTGAGCTGGCTCTGGTATGGGGGAGATCCATCGGAAGGTTTCCACATTCGTAACTGGGTGTCAAATAGACCCAAAGTACTAGAGGCTATAGGAGAAGTTAACCCAGCTACTGTCAAGAATCTCACGATGAACAACCAGAGTGGATTTGAGCGACTACTTGGGATATCTTGGCTGCCGAGGGAAGATGTGTTCTGCTTTTCGCTTAGCCTGCAAGGAGATCTTGAAGAACTAGTGGATGGCGTGATTGCACCAACCAAACGAATGATGCTGAGCTTTGTCATGAAAATCAACGATCCGTTGGGGCTGGTAGGTTCGCTGATTGTTCAAGGGAAGATCCTCATATAAGAAGTCTGGAGAGCTAACGTGGATTGGGATGAGAAAATACCGGAGAATATTTTCAAGGCATGGAAACTCTGGCTTCAGGCCCTGCAAGAATTGAACAACGTGAGAATTCCTCGTTGCTACTGCTCGGGGTACGATGTTAACAGTGCACAAGCATACTCTGCCGTGGCTTACTTCCGTGTTCAGGATCGTGGACAGATACGATGTGCTCTTGTTGCTTCAAAAACTAAAGTTGCTCCACTACAGTAACTTTAAATCCCGCGCTTGGAATTGCAGGCGGCGGTTCTCGGGGCGCGTCTTCGAAAAACGATTGAAGAAGGTCATTCAATCCAAGTCAAGCGCACATATTTTTGGAGTGACTCTAGTACGATTATCTCGTGGATCAGATCGGACACTCGTCGGTATCGGCCATATGTTGCCTTCCTAGTCAACGAAATTTTAAACCATTCAAGGGTTGAGGAATGGCGATGGCTGGGAATTAAAATCAATGTTGCAGATGAAGCTACAAAATGGGCAAAAGGCCCGAACTGTACGCCAGATAGTAGGTGGATGCGAGGTCCTGCGCTTCTCTACGAAAAGAAGAGTGAGTGGCCGAGCAGCGGATTCGAGGTACCGGAAGAAACAACGGAAGAATTACGATCGGCATACATATGCAGTCATTTTCTAACAGTTCCGATCATGGAGGTGGAAAGATTTTCCAAATACAAGCGTCTGTTGCGGAGCGTAGCGAGAACAGCAGAAGGCGTTCGATAGAAGCAGCTCTATAGCGAAGCTACCTCCTCTACTCGACGAGCACGGTGTTCTACGCGTGGATAGCCGTATCGCAGCAGCAGACTACGTCTCGTACGATACCAGTAACCCTATCATTCTACCGCGGGGTCGTCGGATTACTAACCTATTACTGGATTGCTACATGCTTACAATGAAACGATTGTCAATGAAGTGCGTCAGACACATTATATAGCAAAACTCAGAACTCAAGTACGCTCTGCAGCACTTCGGTGCCAGTGGTGCCGCGTGTATAAAGCGAAACCCGTAGCACCAAAGATGGGTCAACTGCCTCGGTTCCGAATAACGCCGTTTCTACGACCGTTTACGTTTGTAGGAATCGATTATTTAGGACCCTACTTCGTTAAGGTCGGACGAAGTTCCGTCAAGTGCTGGGTAGCGGTCTTTACGTACCTTACCGTGCATGCATTACATCTGGAGATAGTCTTCAGTTTGACAGCTGATTCATGCAAGAAAGCCATTCGACGGTTTATTGCCCAAAGAGAAGCACCGCAAGAAGTGTATACGGACAACGGCACCAATTTCGTTGGTGCTAGCAGGGAGCTGGAAACTCAGTTACGAGAAATCAACATCGCGACGAGCAGCACTTTTACGGACACGAACACCAAATGGCGTTTCAACCCTCCATCTACCCCTCACATGGGTAACCACCACTAGCGTGCACAGGAATCTTGTTAAGGAGGGGCAATTTTTTTCAATGGTGCATTTAATCTGGGGATGGGGAGTACTCCAAAGTGCGTGGGAGATGGTGCTGTTCACCCACCACTGTTTTAATTTAGCTAATTTTATTTATGTTTTGCTCCGGTGGCGGTTCATCTTCTTCAATGCAAACTGCGGAAAATGGCAATTTAATCGCACCGACGATAATGAACCGTCGCAAAGTACCGTCAGTCGGGGTGACAGAAAATGATGCCGAATATTCAACATGTTTAAAAGATGATATAAAACACAAACCCGAATTTATTGCAACGTACATAAATAGCTGTAACTGACTTGAAACTTTCAGAGAAGATTCTTAGACTATTTTTTAGTAAGACAACAATAGACCAAGGTTCCATGACAAACTAATACACACTATTCAATTAGGGAATCCAAAAGTTGTCTTTAAATTTTGTACAGTTGCAAAAAAGTCCATCCTCAGAATTCCTTGATGTTCTTTTTGAAATTTTTAGAACTCTATGAGTTCTTTTGAAATTCTTCTCAGAAGTCCTCTCGAATTATTTGTAGAACTTTTCTTGACTTTTACCCAGAACACTTTGGAACTGAAACTACCTAAGAGTTTCAGAAGAATTTCCTAAAAAAAATGTTCCTGGGCTGAGCTAGAAATTATCGGTAGTCCCTTGAAATTTTCCTCAAATTCCCTTTGGAATTTCACTCAAAATTTAATTTTCTCGGTATTCTTTTCGGAATTATCTAGGAACTATCTGCAGGATTCACTAGAAATTACACCATTCATTTTCAATATAGCTTGCTTCTTCTATCATCAGAATGTTGCAGGTTTTCCACCTATTGCTCCTATTTTTATATTTTTCATCATAAATTTTCAGTAAAGCAGCTTCCCTCCAATCATCAGAATGGTGCAAATTTTACACCAGAAATTATTATTAAAGTTTGTTTCTCTATTCAGCACAAGGGGTAAGCCAACTGTACTCAGAGTTAATATTTTTGCAGCGAGTAAATTTGAGTAACTCATGATTACTCAAAGTTGATCAAAGTAGTCGCACATTCATCAACAAATAAGAATCAAAAACTGTTTTAATAAACATCAACTGTCAGAGTGATCTATTTCGTAATATTTTCTATATTGATAGTAATATTAACCAGGCAAATTTAATTCATTCACAGCACATTAGCCAGATATGCTAAATCTTGAAAAAAATATATGTTCAGGTTGTGTGACGTTAAGATTATTCAATCCAAATGAATTAATTCACAAATCCATCTAAACTGCTGCAAAACCGTGTGAGGGTCTCTACGGGATATTTTAGCTTGGATTGGATGATTAACTTGGAGAATTGTATAGTCAAGCGGAAGCCATTTTGAAGGTAAGAGTGGACAATAAAATAGAAAACTAGCTAGATGCCATTAACAGTGAACTCGTTGTCGAAATATCCAGAAAGGTGTGCATAATGATGGACGTTTTAAGCAAATTTGGGATCTACAATTGTAACTGTAAACTACAGTAATTCAAATAACATAGATCGAATGTATTAAGAATGAAACTCAATATCCTTCTTGCGATTCTTTATTTATTTGAAATTACCTAGCATAAGGTTTTGAATAAACAATTATGCCTATACGATGAAAAGCTTCTTTTCCATCGATTCCGTGACAAACTTACTAGAAAATGGAATTTCTTTTAATTAATATTACAGAAAAGCATGTGAATCCAAGATGTGAATCAGGTATTCCTAAATAAATACAGAGGTTATTTTCTTAGTACCACTAAGCTATAGTAGTGATGATGCCACATGATGTTATACTAGAGAAGTAACGGGTTGCCTACAACATTTTTTAAACGATTTTCAATAAATCTATGTTTAAATTTTTTTTTAAATTTACATTCATTTGCCTCTAACTTTTTTCATCAACGGAATTCCGTTTAATGATGTCTGAAACTTTTGTAGTTTTAAATATTAACTCTAACTTTTGTCCATAACTCAAATCTGTAGCTCTTATGCATGAAGAACTAGAGCGGGCAGAACTTTTTACTATTTTTCAGTGAATGTAATTTACATTCACTGAAAAACATTGGTAAGTTCTGTTCGTTCCGGTTCATCATGCATAAGATAAACAGATTTGAGTTATTCAGAAAAGTTGTAGCTCATATCAAAACCTACAAAAGTTTCACACATTATTTCATGGAAAGAGATGAACCAGCCCAAGGCTGAAAATCTCTAATAAAGCAAAAAAAAAAAAAAAATATTTCATGGAATTCTGTTGATGAAAAAAGTTAGAGGCAAAGGAATGTGAATCAATGCACGAAATCAATGTAAATGATTTGCCATGCCTGACGAGGAGCATTATCTAGAATAAAACAAAGATTTTTTAAATATTTATCTGTTAAAGATATTATGACAATTTAATTTACTATTCTTAGAGACGTTAAAATACTTGGATTTCTTTTACGACTGCAACACCCTAAGCTACGGTTACCTAAAATTAGTGGTTATTCTACCGATAAAAATCGTTACTTTTTACATTAAATTGGATATTTTTTACTATAAATTAAGACATGTTTAACGTTAGTTATTGGTAATCCATAATAGCCGATAATTTAGCTATGTGCACTTTCTTAGATTATCGGTAATTTTTACCGATATCTAGGTATTCTTTACCGACTTTTAGGTATGTGCATCTCAGCGTGAATCTTGTCCATGTTGATGGTGATCATTGAATGATGATTGTCTGCATTCAAATCTACTTAGTAAGGTTTAACAAAAATGTACGAAGATTAAGGGATTTGAGCATAGTGATCCAGTATGATGCGTCAATGGATGATGATGGTGATGGTGATTTGCTTCACCAAACATCGGACGGCGACATTTGGGAAACAAACACGTACACAAACAGGTTGCTGTGCTACCGAGCATTCAATAATGAGCAACTCGAGTTACTCAGAGCTACTCAAAATTAACTCCAATATTACTCATGATTAAAAGCTGTCTTGCCCCTAGATTCAGCAGAAGGATGCAAATTTAAGACCAAAAAGCTTGCTTCACCAGAACGGTGCAGATTTTCCACCAGAACTTTTCAATATAGCTTAATTTTAAATAAAGCTTATGCCTTCATATATCAAACCAGTGCAAGTTTTTCACCAGAAATTTTCCGTTCATTTCATTTATCAGAGCGATGCAAATTTTGCACCAGAAATTTTCAATAAAGCATGCTTTTTCATTCACTAGAACGGTGCACCAAAAATTGTCAGTGAAGTTTGTTTCACAATGCACCTTTGTGGTGCAATTTTCAGGCGAGGCAAAGCCCAGAATGCTGCAAATTTTCCACCATGAATTTTCAATGAAGCTTGCATTCATCAGAACGATGCAAATTATGCACCAGAAAAATGAATAAACCTTGACCACAGTGTACCGAACTTTCCACCAGACATTTTCAGTTCAATGTGCACCTCCAAATTTTTAGCGTGATTCAATGTTTCTAATTTTCATTTTGATTAATCCCTCCATGCACCACCTTGATGATATGTTTACAACAGAAATAGTCAATAAAAAGCTTTTTCTTTGATCTATCATCACGAAGGTGAAATTTTTCAACCTTAAATTCACCCTCTTCTTTAAACCCTCCATGAACCACCTTGAAAAAAAAAACACCAGAAATTTTTTGTATGCACCACTGTGGTGCAATTTTTGACCAAAACATTTCTTTAAAGTGTGTTCCTTCATGAATCTTTGTGGTGCAATTTTCAGGGACCATCGCAAAGGAATTGACGCAATAAAAGGTTTTCAGTGCTCTTATTTTATGAAATGAAGTTTTTTTTACCTTCAAATCAAGTTATCAAGAAATCAAGTTATTTTATATCATAATTTTGTAAATGTGGAAATAAAAATCTTATTTATAAAAGGAGGGGCAATTGCCCCACCTTGCCCCACCCTATGCACGCCAGTGGTAACCACCCACCCATGGGAACGGATGGTACGTTCTGTAAAGACTGCGCTGGGATCATTGCCAACGTTACACAAGCTAGACGATGAATCCTTGATGACGCTGTTAGACGAAGCAGAACACATGATCAATTCACGACCGTTAATTGTTGGATTATTTGTTGTAGTTGTCGTAGTTGGATTATTGAGTATTTACCAATCATCTCCCGCAGAACCAAGTGGTTTCAAGACGTGGCACCAGTCAGGGAAGGAGCGATAGTGGTAATAGCAGACGAAGGAGTTGGTAACCAGTGGACACGAGGCCGTGCGATCCGTACATATCCGGGCAAAGATGGAGTAGCACGTCGAGTCGACGTAGAGACATCTAGCGGCGTATTGAGGAGACAGGTTTGCCAACTTGCGGTTTTGGATGTATTTTCTGATGGTGACGCTGAAATGGATTCCAGGCGTCACCAGGGGGAGAATGTTGCCACTGGACAGTCCCTCGAATCGACATGAAAGTTTGTGTGTGGAAGAGTTAACAAATAAGTTAACTGTCAACTCAACGGTGGTAGGACGTTGGTTGTCAATTAGGAGTAAGCAATCAGAAAACGATTTGTCATCATTGTTGTAGTGAACGAAATTGATAAAGTGAATTAAATTATATTTTCTCATACCTAATTCAATCCTTATTATTAAATTAATTACAGATTGAAATTTACTAATATATTGAATTTGTTGCTGAGAAATATTTTGAGAAATACTTAATAGGATTGTAAGTATATTAAACTAAATTAACCTTAAATGTTCCCAAATAATAAACTTCTACAGCATTGAGCTGATCTCATCGCAAAGACGAGTAGCTTCAACGAAATCCGAATAATAAATTCTCGCAACAACACTGTTGAAAATTTATTTCTCCAGCCTTCTTCTTCTCTTCTTCTTCGCACGTGCTCTCAACTTAGTGTTCTAGCTGCACTTACACAGTTATTAATTGAGAGCTATCGATGCCTGTACCATTTCTGCATTAGTATTTAATTGAGTGGCAAGTACAATCATACTCTATTGGACTGGTACACGCATATATGAAAAAAAAAATCTTGTTCGGGGCCTTTTGATTCCTATAGTAACTGTGTAAAATTTCAGTTCGGTTGGTGGAACTCTATTTTAGCGACAGCGGTTTTAATTTTACATAGGATTTTCTATGGGAAAACTTACTTTTTCAAATAAAAATCTGACGAGGGTGCCCATTGTCCTCTAAAAATAAATCAATTCAACTACTCCCTAGGAAATTTTACAAGGAAACTTTTCATCGAAGATCGCAAAGCGATCCGACGTCCTTTTCCTTCCAAATCTAACGCGTTGCGACAAAGTGACAGCTAAATCTACTGTCTAATTGTCAGATATACGTCAACGCAACGCAAACGGATCAAATGTGGGTAGCTCTTAAGGGCGATACCCGGCTCTCTGCTCCAACCAGGCAACGCCACTGTCTCACTTATGTTGCAAATCACAAAACCAGTCTCATTTCCGACATCCGTCCACTTTTGCACATATTCCAACTCTCAACTTTAAACTTTTTCCAATTTATTCTCTTTCCACAGAGTGAAACCAGGTACCATCCCATTCCATCGTCTAACCAAACAAAACCGAAAGTGATAAGCAAACACTACTTTTCCCTTTTCCGCACTAAAAGCCATCTCCATCTCATACCTAAATCAAACTAAAACAACATAATAAAGCAGCCAAAAATATATGCACACATAAAAAAAAAACGAGAAGCCAAACACCAACCGTGACCCGAAACCGGTTTCTGGCCAACCTCCCTCCAGAAAAACCGGCCGGAAAAGTAAATCAGCTGAGCTGCAGCAGTAAATAACGGAAGGTCGCCGTTGTCGTAATCATGGGTCGACGGGTATCAAGCTCACATGTGTGTGCGTACGTTTCCGCATTGATGTGATACAAATTTATTCACAATTTGATGTTTTTCGATTTTGTGTGCTTCGTAGGAAAGCTTTTACTTCCTTACGTAATGTGGACCAAATGGTACGCGTTGCTGCGAACCGCTGGATGTGCTCTGATAAGCGGTTTTCTTTTTTTTAGACATCAATTAAAGACTAACCTAAAAATGTGCGACAAAACGGTCCAATCACGGCAAACGCGTGTCTCCAATCGCCGTCGCTGGCGCTGCTAATTTGTGTCTAATTTAATTGTGATTAGCAAAATGAGCGCTCGGCATTCGTTTTCTCCGGTTGAGTTTCATTCGTTTTGACGTTTCCGAGATCTACGAACAGTGCGCGATGCCGATTGACGACGGTTGAAAGAGAGTTAAATTATCCGGTTAAGTTGCAATTATCTCATTCGGGAAATTAATCGGAACGAAGAGGTGGTTCAGAGGAGCAGTCTGCGATGACGTGGGAATTGATGTTTCATGGTGGAATGGATCCAGAGCGACAAATGCGTGACTACTGGATTACTCCGATTCCAGTAGGGAGCATAAATCAACTCAGTTTGAAAGACTGAACTCTGCACCGCATTGGCATTCCCAGATCTTGCCGTCACCGGTTGTATATTTTACCTTTCCATTCCTAGGAAAACGGTCTGCACGTGTCACTCCCACAGAAAAAGGTTTACATTCAGATGCCGGTTACTTTTTGACCGCTGGCTGCCTTCCTTGGAATACACGTGGGACTATTCGTGTTGAAATCCGGTATCCGTTGCTGGCTTGGTATTTTCCACTTCGAAGGAAAACCGTTCATCAATGATTTGTTACTAAAGGATGAACAGCCAGCGTGGCGATCTTATCGGTTTCGCCAAAAGTTTAAAGCCTTGCCGGTGAGTAGGCGTTGATTTGAAAATCAGTTTTCCCACAGTCAACAAACGAAAAGCGACGCCTACCTCCGATACGATTCCAATACTACAAAAAAATCAAAACAACACTCAAACGTGGGCCAACAATCAAGATGAATCCATTTCCCCGAACTCGTCGGCGCAGTCACAGTCGCAATAATCGCAGCTCACAAATGAATTAATTGTGGACACCTCTTCGAGTCGCATTTTCACTTTCAATCACCCCACAACCGCACCCTCCGCGTCTTCCTCCATCGGATTGTCTGTCATTCGAGGGGTTCACATTTCACAAATGTGCATGCATTACATTTACGTTTTTAATGGCTTTGTTATTTTTTCTCACCTTGCTACACTGCTTTCTTTGTTGTCGGTTTGTCCGATTTCTGATATCAGCGTTGTGCTGAAGGTGATATGGTGATATGTCTGCGCGGTGTAATGGAATACCTGGCTGGGAAGTGAAATCGGAAATGGTGGTGTGGAATTGTATCACACCCATATGTGGCATTGTCTCATCAGGATGGGGCTGGTATAATTACGAAAGTCATTTTTAAAGGAAACGACGTTGAGTTTCGTTTTCATGCAAGTGTCCACTGAAGAATGTTGAAAGTGAATCTGATTTTGAATCATCTACACTAAAAACGAATCTTATTCAGAGGATGAGTCACTCTTACTCATTCGTATGGAGAAATTTCTAAAAGCGTAGGAATGTTGCATTTTTGTTAAGCACCGTGGCATTCCTTTACGTGGGTGGACCTCATCAGGCATTCATAAATTAGGAATGCGAACGCTCCGCACAAATCCATTAGACATAATGAACGCTTGGCAGTACATCTTACGCAATTATTCGTGTTTCCAAGCATTTGTTCCACAACTCTTAATTTTGTTCGGAAAACCCAGCTTGCACTCATGCCTTCTCAAAGTTCATGAGCAAGGGCGCTGCCAGGTTTTGATACACGGAAATTTGTGTTGGTGGATTATTGAGCCAATCACCATAAAGCTGGTATCTGAAGGCATGGTTGCTGCCATTTCAGGATAAGGAAATCATTATTTGGGTTTATTCCAGCTCAAATGTATACAAAGTTGTGGTCAATGGCACCGATTTCAACCAAACTTTGCCAAAGCCAAAAACCTTAATCGATATTCTAAGAAAACGCCTGTTTAGATTTTACTCTAACGTGCTTGGTTCCTTCTGGGATATAACCCTGGATTATTTTATATTTTAACGAATGATATCTTTGAATAGCGATTACTCCGCAACCAAACAAGTTCAAACTACAGTAAAGAACCAGGTTATTGGAAAGTACGCAAATTATAATAAGGGCCATTTTCAAACCGAGCAGGATTTGTTGCATATAATTTATAAGATATCACTAGATGAGTGACTAAGAAATTTGTTACATTTCAACCGGAACGTTACTACATAAAATCTTTCGATAGATTTCCTGAGGAGGATTCTAACGAATCCCGAAGAGGATGCTGAAGAATCCCGAGGAGGATTCTGACGAATCCCAATTAGAATTCTAACCAATCCCGAAGAGGATTCTGACGAATCCCGAAGAGGATTCTGACGAATCCCGAAGAGGATTCCGACGAATCCCGAAGAGGATTCTGACAAATCCCAAAGAGGATTCGGACGAATCCCGAAGAGGATTCTGACGAATCCCGAAGAGGATTCCGACGAATCCCGAAGAGGATTCTGACAAATCCCAAAGAGGATTCGGACGAATCCCGAAGAGGATTCTGACGAATCCCGAAGAGGATTCTGACGAATCCTGAAGAGGATTCTGACGAATCCTGAAGAGGATTCTGACGAATCCCGAAGAGGATTCGGAAGAATCCCGAAGAGGATTCTGACGAATCCCGAAGAGGATTCTGACGAATCCCGAAGAGGATTCTGACGAATCCCGAAGAGGATTCTGACGAATCCCGAAGAGGATTCTGACGAATCCCGAAGAGGATTCTGACGAATCCCGAAGAGGATTCTGACAAATCCCGAAAAGGATTCTGACGATTCCCGAAGAGGATTCTGACGAATCCCGAAGAGGATTCTGACGAATCCCGAAGAGGATTCTGACGAATCCCGAAGAGAATTCTGACGAATCCCGAAGAGGATTCTGACGAATCCCGAAGAGGATTCTGACGAATCCCGAAGAGGATTCTGACGAATCCCGAAGAGGATTCTGACAAATCCCAAAGAGGATTCGGACGAATCCCGAAGAGGATTCTGACGAATCCCGAAGAGGATTCCGACGAATCCCGAAGAGGATTCTGACAAATCCCAAAGAGGATTCGGACGAATCCCGAAGAGGATTCTGACGAATCCCGAAGAGGATTCTGACGAATCCTGAAGAGGATTCTGACGAATCCTGAAGAGGATTCTGACGAATCCCGAAGAGGATTCGGAAGAATCCCGAAGAGGATTCTGACGAATCCCGAAGAGGATTCTGACGAATCCCGAAGAGGATTCTGACGAATCCCGAAGAGGATTCTGACGAATCCCGAAGAGGATTCTGACGAATCCCGAAGAGGATTCTGACGAATCCCGAAGAGGATTCTGACGAATCCCGAAGAGGATTCTGACGAATCCCGAAGAGGATTCTGACGAATCCCGAAGAGGATTCTGACAAATCCCGAAGAGGATTCTGACGAATCCCGAAGAGGATTCTGACGAATCCCGAAGAGGATTCTGACGAATCCCGAAGAGGATTCTGACGAATCCCGAAGAGAATTCTGACGAATCCCGAAGAGGATTCTGACGAATCCCGAAGAGGATTCTGACGAATCCCGAAGAGGATTCTGACGAATCCCGAAGAGGATTCTGACGAATCCCGAAGAGGATTCTCACGAATCCTGAAGAGGATTCTAACAAATCTGGAAGAGGATTCTGACGAATCCCAAGGAGGATTCTGACGAATCCCGAAAAGGATTCTGACGAATCCCGAAGAGGATTCTGAAGAATCCCAAAGAGGATCCTGACGAATCCCAAGGAGGATTCTGACGAATCCCGAAGAGGATTCTGACAAATCCCGAAGAGGATTCGGACAAATCCCGAAGAGGATTCTTACGTATCCCGAAGAGGATTCTGACGAATCCAGAGGAGGATTCTGACGAATCCCGAAGAGGATTCTGACGAATTCCGAAGGGGATTCTGACAAATCCTGAAGAGGATTCTGACGAATCCCAAGGAGGATTCTGACGAATACCAAGGAGGATTCTGACGAATACCAAGGAGGATTCTGACAAATGAATTGTACCCAAACCCATTGGGGTGAGAAAGCAGTCACGCTTACCACTACACCTCCGGCGCCGGCTTTACTTCTTTCTCAAACTTGATTTATGCTCGTGGGGAGAGTTTCGATTGAAATGAATGTACCGAGCGTTATTTCCATCAGCTGTTTAACGGTCGTGATTGTGATAGATTGCAACTCTGACTGTTATAGTCAAATGAGAAAATCGGTGAAGAGAATCGTCATAGCAGATAGGCCCTTATGATTCTTAACGCTAGAAATAGTTGATGTCAATATTAATTCAATGGCAATCTATTTACCTGATATTTTAGATAAGCGAAGCTGGTTATTTACATCCGATCCATGGTATCCGCTCGATGAGAATCACTGAAATGGAAATCAAATTGAAAGATTCCGTAAGTAAGGCACTATCTAAGCAGCTGATAACTTATTTATTTAATTATTGACTCTCCATGTGGTGATTTCGTTTCCCGGTCCTATTGAGAAAATCCTGGGTCTGACAGTGTAAAAAAGAGACAAACTTTCTTTTTCTCTATATTTACTCGCAGGATTTTTTTTTATTCGGCTGCATAAAACTCAGTTCAAGATAACTGTTGTGAAGGTTTGATCATGCGGGATTCCTATAGCTCTCCGGAAGATCTGGAACATCCGAAACATCCGTAAAAAAGGTCAATTCATAAAACTCATCCTAGAGCACCACGCTTTTTTGAAAAATGCTTGCATTTGTGTTATCAGATCAAATTTGAACTTGTGACCACATTACGGACCCTGAAGGTCACTGAGTGGTCCTCTGGAAGATCCGGAATAACTGTAAAGTTGGTCAATTCTTGATACTTATTCTAGAGCGCTGCGATTTTTTTGGAAAATGTTTGTAATTTTATTATTAGACTAAATTTGAACTATTGACCGGACCGTGGGGGCAACAGAGAGGTCTTCTGGCAGTAAAAGTGGTCAATTATTTAAACTCATACTAAAGCGCTGTGGATTTTTGTGAAAATGCTTGTTGAGAAGTAATCAGACCAAATTTGGACTTTTGACCAGAATATGGACCTTGGAGGCCACAGAGTGGTCCTCTGCAGACTAAGATTTTGTTTTCGTGTTCGGTAATTTTTACCGAAATCAAAACAGTACATTGTCCATTACATGAAAAAAATTATTTCAAAACATGTTCAACCTTGCATAAATCATCAAATATTGTCATTTTAGTTGAAATTTAGTTTCAAAGTAACTGAAAAGCAATTGAATTGAATTGTATGAATTCTACCAAACAGTATGCTTGTAGATGTATTATCAGTCCAAATTTGGACTTTTGACCAGAATATGAACCAGAATATTACAGAGCGATCCTCTGGTACATCCGGAACCACCGTAAGAGTGGTCAATTATTGAATGCTAGTATATGTGTTAGGGGCAGTTCATAAACTACGTAGACAGTTAAGGGGGAAAGGGTCCACGGCCCATACCAATTAAAAGAAATGTATGGACAATTGTCTACGCAGGGGGATGGGGGGGGGGTCAAAAAAAAGTCTACGTTGTTAATGAACAGTCCCTTATCAGACCAAATTTGGACTTGTTACTGAATTATGGACCCTGAGGGGCACAGAGTGGTCCTCTGTCACATTCAGAACAAGCGTAAAAATGGTCAATTCTTGATACTCATACTAGTGCGCTAAGATTTTTTGGAAAATGTTTGTAGATGTGTTATCATTTCTCCACGTTATCATTATCCACATTTGGACTTGAGACCGGAATATAGAGAACCACAATGTAGAAAATCCGGAACATCCGATAAAGTGGTATTTTTTTTTAAACATCTGATTTTTTGGAAAATGTTTGTAGATATATTATTAGACCATATTTGGACTTGTGACTGATATATGGACCCTGAGGGGTATATAGTAGTGCTTTGGAAGATCCGAAACATCCGTAAAAGTAGTCACGCCACACCATATTTACGAATCATTCCATTTGACATTCCCTTAATCCTTAAAATTTGATTACCATGTAAAAAACTACAAGGGACAGTCCTATGGGGTTATACGCAATGGTGACGTTGGACTACGTGGTCTTATGCTTTATTTGTTAACTGCAGCAGGAGCTTGTATTTTGAGTTGGAAAAGGAATTTGAGCGGGGTTCTTTAGTATGACGCGCTTGACATAGATGGCCCACAGCAACTCACGAAGAGCTACTGATTCCGATCAATAGCTGTGCGGCTTCTCCCTCCTTCTATGGATGGTCATGTGGGCTGCAGCTCGCTGCTTGCAGACAGCCTTTCATTGTGTACTGGAAAACACCACCACTCATCACACGGTGATTGAATAAACACCGTTTGGTGAGACCGGATGGAAATCAACTTTGAAATCAATGTTAGGGAAATCGCTTTTCGCAGGAAATCGGTGATAATTCAAATTATCATAGCAACACTTGCACTTCCGTGCAATTTTCAATAGTGACATTTTGAAAAATGATAAAGTCTTAATTTTAACAGATTTGTAGAAATATATCTGATCGATTGGTGATAAAATTATTGAAATTGGTCCAGGGGCAGCTGAGTAATTAACGTTTAAAATCTATCATAATTTTGGTTTTCACAAAGTGTACCCCCATAAAGAAATCTCAGACGTAGTCCTACGTCAAAATGTTTTTACACTCCGAACACGATGCCTCTGGTAAAATGTGTAATGCCAAATTGGCAATGTTTGAAAAATCATTGCTCAGCAATTTATCAATAAAGTATGCAGGTTCAAATCGGATCAATAGATTTGAAATTCGTCAATAAATGGCGGAGCGTCTATGAAATCTCTCACCTATCAGCTGCGGAAGTGCACAACGTACAATAAGTAGATTTGATCCATGACGAAAAATTACTGAATTGAATCGACTTAAATGTTCAACACTTACTTCCTATGATCATCACAAGAATGCGGTAACAGGTCGTCAATCAACACCTTACCATTGCACCAGCACCATCAAACTATCGATTCAATTCCCCGTAAACACTGTGTCTCAATTACAGCTCATTCATTTGTCGAACCAACCACAACCCGTCGAACTGACAACCGGCTACTTACTCAAAAAAAAAAAACCTTTTACTTCTAAGCAGATCCCCTTCGGAACGCCGCCCCAAGTCACAAAACAAACAAACAGTAAAAAAGGCCAATCTCTGACCCGTCGTCTAATAGCCTTGCTATGAACTTTGAAAGGAGAAAAAAAAGTCAGAAGAGCAATTCAGCAATCGCATATCACAAACGAGGTGTATCATCGCAAGTCTTCCTTTCACAATAATGATTACCGGCCGAAGGTAGGTACAAAGAAACGTCTGCCTGAAATGACTGAGCTATCAAAGCCATAGTCGATCTATCTGTTGCTG
Organism: Ochlerotatus camptorhynchus; assembly: GCF_037179485.1. Taxonomy (NCBI): domain Eukaryota; kingdom Metazoa; phylum Arthropoda; class Insecta; order Diptera; family Culicidae; genus Ochlerotatus; species Ochlerotatus camptorhynchus. The sequence goes on along the minus strand of NW_027040919.1, from coordinate 3,410,507 downwards.
AACGAACGGTAATTGTAGGTGATTCACACAGTCTATCATCCACCCACTGGCTGCCGGTAGAATGGTTCAAGCTTGAAAGTTCAATTTTCTCGTCGCAATTCTCAGTTTTCCATTTTTCAATTTTCATTTCTAATCAGCATCATAAGTATTCCCCATGAACCAGTCTACCGTCTGATGACGATGAAAAGCAGCAAACCTCTCTCCCCGGAGGGCGAGCAGAAGCGGCATGGATGAGCTCAATTACGACAGCTGACCGCTGACGCGCACCCGGTTCGACTTTCTGATACAGTTTATCTGGCATGGTGCGATACATCGGATACCGAAAGCCATCGGGGGGTGGTGTGCTTTCAAGCTAGCACAGCAGCAATCTGAAGCATCTTGGCCGATGGCGATCGTTGGGTGGTGGGGAGGTAATCGTGGGAGAATCACTCTTTTGTTTCAATCGATTCACGGTGAACCGTTGGAAAACGGTTGGAAAAGTACGCTGGCTGCGCGTGGCTACCGCTCGCTCCGATATGGTGGGCATTTATCCATGGACCACTGACTGACTGTGGCGGCAGCAGCAGGCATCAACGAACGGGCTAGGTCGTGGATGGTGGAGCACTGATAAAGAAAAAGTTACTCGGGAAAATGGTTTTTCAATTACTTGAGCAGCATCGGCAGCCCGGAGAGCTAATGTGGGTCAGTAGTGAAAAGGTGAAGCGGCGTGTGAAGAGGTTCCGCTTGATGAAGAGGGGAATGTAATTAACAGACATTATAGCTCGTGGTCACCTTCTTTCTGCTGGGGTCAGGTGCATTAGTCTGAGTTCAGTGTTTTATCAGCTAATGGAATGCAATTTGCTAGCCTCTGCTATCAAACCTATTCACCAGCACATTTAATCAACATCATAAAAGCACATTAGCGTCAATAGATCGTCAAATCAAAATCTCTGCTTCGCAACCAGGTGCGTCTCCTCAGTCAACAAACCAAAGATGAGCAGTCACGCGTGTTAATTAAAATACGAAAATTCGATATCGCCCAGCATCCGGATGGAGGAAGTGGAAGAGACAAGCATATCATCACGACCAATGCTGTCACATTTTCAATTTTCCGCTTCTCGAAGGTGAGAATCGAATGGAAACGGGAAACGAGCCTACCCGATCGGCAGTGGGTGATTAAAATGAAACGGCAGTTAAATTTTTCGGGGCGAAAGTCTTTGCCAGGAAACAGGTGAGTGTGTGATTTTGATGAAAGCGATTGGAATAATGTAAGGTGCGCGGGAGATGACAGCGGGGATTAGGGGTTGGTGGAGAGGGGTCGGCTTTAAATATGGTGTTGATTTTTAATTAATTTATGTACGCTTAGGTTTAGGCAGGCTTGGGTTATTACACACATTAGGTTGAACGTGAAGAAAGTGAAACTTATGAATGGAAGGCGAATGTTTTCGTTGGGTTCGATTTGCAGTAGAAAATGTTCGTCACTGGAGCAAGCAGAGTTTGTTAAAGCGAAATTTCCATTTGTCTGTCTGTCTGTCCGTTTGTATATAACCTATTATATAATCTTGAATTTGGGCTTAAATCAGTTTCCGACATATCTAAATAGGGGAACTGGGTGCAAAATGTACAGTCCGGTCAGGCCACATCGTGCTCTCTCGCCGTACGGATCAATTTGCTTTTTGCAGAAGGAATTGTTACTGCTACCTAAAACTATAACAAATTTAAACAGCACTTCTCAGTGCTAAATATTATCAGTAAATTTTCTACCTTGTTTTATTCTTATTCCTCTTCGATCCTTGTTTGAACCCTACACGAGGTAATCCTGCTTGGATATCATCGAATCGTATGCAAGGTAAACTGTGGAGAAACCCAAAGAGTTCATGGAATATCGGAACTCGCTAGTTCTGAATCTGCTAAATGCAATATGTTCGTAAAACATTTTAAGGTTGCTTACAATTGTTCAACATCGTCTCCAGCTCAAGTTGAAAATGCATGCAGAGACACACTCCACGATTTTTGATCACTGGAAAATTTCCGGATTACTCCCCAGCATGTTAAATCCACCGTCGACAAACTGAAATACTCCACTCACCTAACCAGCAACTCGTCAGCTGGGGTCTTAGTGGCCATATTATCCATTTCGTCCGAAATTTCCTGACTGGCAGATCCTCCCGAGTCTCGGTAGGTAATACTAAATCCCGCACTTTCTGCGAGGAAACTGGCGTTCCTCAAGGTTCAGTGATCGCTATCACCTTGTTCCTGGTAGCCATGAACAGTGTCTTCGAGCGGCTACCCGCGAAGCAGGGCCCAAGCAGTGGTTTTTGCCGTGGCCAAATGGGCCGCTTCGAAAGGCTCTCAGCTGTCTGCTGGAAAGAGCGATAGGTGCCACGTTTGCCAGTATCGACATCAGGTCTGCGGAACTTCCATAAAGATAGGTGATCAGGCCATCCCACTGAAGAAAACAGTGAAACTGCTGGGGATTGTCATTGACCGGTCGCTGAATTTTGACCAGCCCCTTCAAGGGGTCAAGGCCAGCTGTCGCAGCAGGATCAACCTCATCCACACAATCTCTCATCCCCACCGCTCCAACAGAGAAGTACGTTTCCGTGTTGCCCGGGCCATCGTAGACAGCCGACTGATGTATGGACTCGAGCTGCAGCACCGCCGACAAGGCTATACAAACACTCGCTCCGGTGTACAATAGCTACACGCGCATAATCTCCGGTCTTCTGCCCTTGACGCCAGCCGATGCCAGCCGATGCCAGCTGTGTCGAAGCCGGTATTCTCCTTTTCCGGTACAGCATCAAAGCCGCTGCATTTTCAGCAAATACCGCCGGAAACGACAGAATTTGACAACGCAGTGCTCCCCCCACAATTGGCCATCAGTGGACGTTGATCAAAGAATTGGAATTCGACGCTTCGTGGAATAACACGTGCGCTTTCATCTCTTCCGGGACGTCGAACACCGTTTTCTTTTGCTCAGGCCACTCTGACTCCGATTTGTACAGGAACGGCGGTTCGTTGAACCATGGACCATCTGATTCTAGTGACGGTCCTTGTCCCCACTTCGTTACGACGTCGGCGATGTTCATATCGGACGGAACGTACCTCCAATCGTTTGTGGAAATCAGCTCCAGTATTTCGCCGATTCGAAAAGCAACGAATTGCTTGAACTTATGTTGATCCAACCGGATCCAACTTAGAACCGTTTGAGAATCAATCCACAGAACGGTTCTGGTAATGGGAAAAGAATTATTGGATCTTACCGTATGCAGCATCCTGGCCCCTGGAAGTAGGCTGCACAACCGTATGCGTGAATGCTTGCATCCTTGAACACATGCAGTTCCAGGGAGTTGATTGAAGATGAGCGGACGTCTTTGAAGTAACAGCGAGGAATGCGTATGTCTTCCACCTTCGGCAACAGACCCGTCCAGCGATCCTTCTTTTCGAAGCTCTTGTCATCTACTGCGTCGTCCCATTCGCAGCCCGTGCGCCACAGATCTTGCACCACCATTTTCCCGTGGATCGTAAACGGTGTGAGCAAGCCTAATGGGTCGAAGAATCCCATTACACAGCTCAGAACTATCCTCTTCGTAGGACGCTCACCATCCATCAGATACGGTCTCACGTCTTGCCGATGCTCCGTTGAAAACGAAAACTCGTCCTGCCTGGAATTCCAGATAATACCAAGCACTCGCTCGATTCCGCTTTCCTTGTCCCGGTTGAAATGCACCGACTGTTCCTTCTTGACCTCTCCCAGTTCCTCGAGAAACGCTCCAGAGTTCGACACCCAGTTCATAATCTCGAAACCTCCTTTCGAATGAACGTATCTAACGTAATTGATTGCTTCGTCGACCGTATCGACGCTGTCGAAGAAGTCATCGACGTAATGCTTTTCTATTATCGCCGCTGCTGCTTCTGGAAATTCCTTGGAAAACTCGATTGCATTTTTGCTCTTCACGTACTGCGCTGAGCATTTTGATTCGAACGTTGCGACGTCCATTATATATATATGCTGGAAGGCTCGTTTGGTGAGTTCCGGAACACGAACATCTGTACCTTCTTATCTGCCCCTGGCATCAGTAGCTGGTGGTACATTTCGCGAAGAGCGTAGCCGATGGGTCGTTCTCGAAAACGATTTAGAACACCCGGAAGTGGAGTGAGCATGTCTGGACCTGTGAGCAACTGGGAATTCTGCTGCGTCCCACACCAGTCGTACCTTCGCAAGCTTATTCGAATTTAGCACTACGTTGATGGGAAGGAACCAGGACTCCTGGGGATCGAATGTAGCCCTTCTGCTGGTATTCACCGATCTGCTTTCTCACGTTCTCGTATAGCTCCGGTGTCCTCTGCAGCCGTTGCTCCAACTGCCTTAATCTGCTCACCGCCATGGGGTAGCTGTCCGGAAACTTTGGATTGTCGGTTTTCCACAGCATTCCGGTTTCGAAACGATCGCCAACGCGCACCGTTGTTCGGTCTAGGATCTCCCGAGCTCGTTTCTCATCCTTCGACTCCTGTGATACAGCAACTACTGATTCTTACACCGCGTAGTGCTCCTTCAGCAGGTTGTGCAGGTCTCCATTCGAAATTTCGTGATGATACCCTATGAAGTTCTGCCGACGTTTCGATTGTCCTCCCATAGGACCGTAAATTGACCAGCCGAGTTCGCACCGTACTGCGATTGGCTATCCTTGCTCTCCGACTGTAGCTTCCATTGGTGCGATGGCGTGAAGGTTGTTCAAATCGATGAGCATACCGGGTCTTTGTCTAGGGTACGAAGAAATCGGTAGATCGCGGAGGAAATGGTAAGCAGTAGAAATTTCAGCACCGTCCAGTGACTGTCTCGGCAGAAGAAGTTGTTCCACGGTCTGTACGCAATTTAAAAGCAGCTTTTCTTCGCTTCCGGAGGCGGCTCCTTTTGCCTCTAGTCGGTCATTCAACAATCGCTCCACCAACGTGATTGAAGCTCCTTCGTCCAAAAAAGCTAACGTCTTCACTGTTCGATTCCCGCAGTGTAGCGAGACTGGAATCATCCGGAAGAGGATCGTCCCTTGCAGATGAATGTGTGTGTGTTCATCACAACTGACAATGCTAGAGGATGCAGTAGAGGATGATGACGTTCCTGAGACTCGCCAACGTTGCATCGAATCTTGAACCGACACGGTGCGTTTCCATGGTCGTTCAGGCAGATTTGGCACAGCTTACCCTTGCCAACGACCTTCATTCGATCCGCAAATGACATCGCTTTGAAATCTTGACAAAACCGCAGCCGATGATCTGTGCGATTGCACGCTTTGCAAGGCTTTAGACTCCTGGATTCTGGGGTGCTAACTGGAAAGCTGTCCATCGAACTTCCGGTCCCGCTGTGGTTATACACCGCTCCTTTTTCCTTCACACCTCCTTTACCAGCTTTTACGAAGTGAACGTCCTTGACTTCTTTCACCTCGACGCAGGCATTTGCTTCACATGCCTCCGATACGATTCTTGACAGAAAGCGTACCCATTCACGCTTATTGGAGGAAGGAAGTTTGTCTACCAGATTCTGTACCAGCAACGGATTGACGAGATACTCTTTCAGATCCGCCGCTTCAAGGTGGTCGCACAGTTGCTCTACCGCGTTTCTGAAAGGAATGAACGTCCCCAACTTCTCGGCTTTCGGAGGATCCAACTGCTTCACCTTTTCTAGGTGGTAATGTAACAGCTGTTCCGGACGACCGTAGAGTTGACTCAGCTTGAAGATCACCTTCGGTACGGATTTCGGTAGCAACAACTGTCCCCGAACGCTCTCCAATGCTGGTCCTTTGAGACTCTCCTGTAGACGAACAAGATTCTCGATATCGTTGTACCCACACGCTTCGTTCGACTCTTCGTAACTCCCTATGAAAAGAGGCCATTCCTCCGGTTTCCCCGTGAATATGGAAAGTTTTCTAGAGATCCCATTTCGCGTAGCCAATTGCGTCTTCGTTGGTCCAGCGGATTGCCGACCAGCCCGTGTGGCACCACCTTCTTTTTGGCTTGCTTCTTCTTTTTCTTCTTCGATTTCTTTTCCGGTTTCACTTCTTCTTCCGACTCCGTTTCCTCCTCTTCGCTAACGTGTTCGCTATCTTCTTCGCTATCTTTATCTTCTAAAACTTCCATTTCCGGTACCTTTAGTCAGCTTCGCTCCGTTCTTGTTGTTCTCCTGCGCTTTGTTTTGGTCTTTCGAGCTTTTTCCGTTCTTTTACGGAAGCATTCAACTTCTCCTTCACGCTTGGTACTTTTCTCGCATCCGTTCCATTTTATCTAAATGCGCTTGTTAGTCCTTGAGGGCCTTTTCAAGCAGCTGTTTTTCCTGCTCCCTTTCCTGCTTTCGCATCTCGTTCTCCATTTGGAGCCTTTTCTCCTTCAGCTTCCGATCCATTTCCATCCTCTTCTTCCATAGCAGACGTTCCATCTCCATTTCCTTCTCCTTCGCTCTTTGCTCCCTCTCTAACTCTTTTAGCTTTTTCTCGAACCGGGAACCGGACTGCCGGTCGGACTTGACGCTGGACAAGTCCTAGTTTTCGTCCGTTACGAGCGTCTTTTTGGAAGGTTTCCCTTTCTTCTTGGGATCTCCCAACAGATTTACCTGCTCTTCCTCCACCTTCTGGCACTGCTCTGTCGCACAGTGGTTCCTGGCTGGCCAAAACCTCAAAAATTATAGCTGATATTTTTTTATTTCAATATTTTTTATCATTTTTACATGTTAAGAGTATCCTAAATTGAATGATTTGTGCAGTTTTGTCGATTAAATATTTTTTTATGGCTGTTTTAGTGTAGCGATATCAAAAAATTTTGAAAAAAATCTTAATGTTTCTTGTTACTGTTTTGCTCAAATATAGCAAAAAATAATGTGTTTATAAACTTGGTTGCTTCAGAAGAAATGTTCCTTGGCTTATGTTACGTCAAATGGATGGTAAAAAAGAGTGTCTTAGTGTTTTTAGTGACAGTTTTTATTATATAAATTAGCAAAAATATACTTTTTTCGCATTTAGACTAAGCAAAACATATGACGGACACATCCGCCCACTATCATTTAGTAACCAAAAGATAGCTAGAAAAGTTAGCTTTCAGATAGGCTTTAATGTGTTTTGCGATTTTTTGCGAAACATGTTGAAATTAGGATTAATAAGTAAAGTGTTCTTTGAAAATATCTGTTTCTAAGTTATATAATCTGCGGTGAATACCGTAGCAAGCTTCACAGTGCCTTTTTCAAAGCACACCAATACGCACACACATACACACACGCACCGTATATCAAGAGCCACAGTGAAAAGGGCATACAAGCTTTTTGTAAACAAACCTTTGTAGGCCCTTTTCTCGAAAAACCGAGCGTCGCCCACGCAAACCAATATCATCATCGGGAAGGGAAAAGTTCCCTCTATCCGATGATGTTGATGATTTGCGTGTGTTTTATGTGGGTGCCGAGAAAAGGGTATAAGAACGTTTGTTTACATATAGCTTGTATGTCCTTTTCACATGTTGTTCTTGATATCTATCTCTTATGGTTCATGAGTTATGATTTTTTTAAACAAGCAGGTTAGGGTGGCCCCTAGACAATCGGCATTCTTAAAATATCTTATATACGTTCATTTCTCGTGAAATTTTTATACCAAATACTTTAAGAACTTTTTATGACGCATATTTTTGCTAAGTTGTTATCTTTTTTATTTGAAAAGTTATGACTAGTAATGTTAAAAAATATTACTTTTTTTTAAATTAAATTAAATGCTTTAAACACAAAAAGCTCTTGCAGTTTTTTACCAAAAATGAAAAAAAAAACGATGTTTCTAATGAAGTTAAATGTTTGAAAATCGGTTTGCCCAATTTTGAGATATTGACAATTGAAAAGAGTCATTTTTTCGAAGAAAAGAGCCTTTAACTTTCTAATCAAAAAAGAAAGTAACCTAGTTGCTTGAGCAAAAAAATGCGTCATCGAAAGTTCTAAATGTAATCAGAACAATGTTTTTACAAGAAATTAACGCATGAAAAGATATTCAAAGAAGATCGATTTTAGTGGCCACCCTAACCTGCTTGTTTTAAAAATCATAACTCATGAACCATAAAAGATAAAAACGTTATGTCTTCTACAAAGTTGCTTTGAATTTAATGTTCTACAACTGTTTAGAACACTGCTTTGGTCTATCTCAAATAATAAATAGTTTGTATTTTTAATTCACCAATTTTATGGACCACCCTAATTTTACGAACATAAAAAGATTGAACAAAAAATATGAAGCAACTTTCCCTAAGAAACCATATACCTAAAACTGACGGTTTGGGCGCAAACATTTTTGTCTTCCTAGGTAAATTCGGCTGGGACCATTGTGCATTGGTTTTGGTTCCACTATACTCCTTTTTGTGACGTCTTGATTGTCAAGTTTTCTTCGTACAGCTAAAAAACATCTATTTCAACTGTTTTTTGCCTATTAGCAACAATTTTGAGGTTTTGGCCAACTTTTGTTCTAAGGGGAACCACTGTGGCGTCGGGCAGAACCACTTCTCCTGATCGTGGATGTTTTTCTCCTGTACACCACTATAGATGCCTGGCGCCTCTTTGAAATTCAAGATGGCGGCTTACGGTTGGATAAAAACTTGTAAATTCTGTTAAATACCCCTCAATGTGGGTATTTTTGGAATCCGGGTGACGTGTAGGGACCGGAAAACCATGTCTGATGTCTTTCTAACATTCAAAATGGCGGCTTCCAGTTTGTGAACTATAAAACTTGGAAATTCTGTCAAATACCCCACTATATAGGTATTTTTGGAGTTTGGCAGACGTGTGAGAACCGGAAATCGATGTCTGAGTCCGTTTTAAAATTCAAGATGGCAGCTTCCGGTTGGAGAAAACCCTGAAAATTCTGTCAAATACTCTACAATATGGGTATTTTTGGAATCGGGGTGACGTGTAGGGTCCGTAAATCCATATCCGACGCCTTTTTGAAATCCAAATGGCAGTTTCCAGGTAGAGGAAAATATAAAAATACTGTCAAATATCCCTCAATATGATTATTTTTGGAATCGCCGATGTGTAGAGACCGGAAATTCATGTCTGAGGCTATGTTGAAATCCAAGATGTTGGGTTCCGGTAGAAGAAACACTGTCAAATACACCACAATATGGGTATTTTTGGAATCAAGGTGACGTGTAGAGCCCGGAAAGCAATGTCTGACGCCTTTTTGAAATCCAATTTGGTGGCTTCCGAATACAGAAAAATAGAAAAAATACGGATGGGTTTTCCGTCCTCACACGTCACTCCGATTCCAAAAATACCCATATTTACCCCTCAATTGGACAGAATTCACCACAAGCAAAAATACCCATATTGAGGGGTATTTGATAGTATTCTTCAATTTGTCTGTAACTGGAATTTCAAAAAAGGCGTGAGACATCGATTTCCGGTCCCAACACGTCACCAAGATTTCTGAAATACTCATAAGGCGGTGTATTTGACAGAATATCCCAGTTTTTATTAAACCGGAAGCCGCCATCTTGGATATCAAATTGGCGCCGGGCTTGGGTTTCCGGTCGATATACGGCACCCCGTTTCCAAAAATACCCATAGTAAGGGGTATTTGACAGAATTTCCAAGTTTTCTCCAACCGGAAGCCGCCATTTGAATTTCAAAACGGCCTCAGACATCGATGTCCGTTCCCTACACATTACCAAGATTCCAAAAATATCCATATTGTGGCTAATTTGCCAGTATATCCCAGTTTTTCTCTAACCGGAAGTCGCCATATGTAATTAATATGGCGTCAGACATGGGTTTCCGGTCCCTACACGTCACCTTGATTCCAGGAATACCCATATTGTGGATAATTTTACAGTATTTCCCAGTTTTTCTCCAACTGGAAGCCGCCATATTGAATTCAAAATGGTGTCAGACACGGGTTTCAAGTCTCTACACGTTACCATGATTCCAAGAATACCCATATTGAGAGGAATATGACAGAATTTCCTAGTTTTTCTCTAACCGGAAGATGCCATATTAAATTTTAAAATGGCCTGAGACATCCAGACATCGATGTCCGGTTCTTACACGTCACCCCGACTGTAAACATACCAATATTGTGAGGTATTTGACAGATTTTTCAAGTTTTTCTCTAGCTGAAAGCGGCCACCTTGAATTTCAAAACGGCCTCATACATCTATTTCCGGTCCCTACACGTCATCAAGACTCCAAAAATACCCATATTGTGGGTTATTTGGTAGTACTTCCCAGCTTTTCTCTAACCGGAAGCTGGCATATTGAATTCAAAATGGTGTCAGACATTGGTTTCCAGTCCTTACACTTCACCAAGATTCCGAAAATACCCATATAGAGAGGTATTTGACATATTTTTTTAGTTTTTCTCCAACCGGAAGCCACCATCTTGAATTTAAAAATGGCCAGACATCGATTCCCGGCCCATACACGTCACCCCTACTCCAAAAGTACCAATATTGTGGGATATTTAACAAAAGCCGCCATATTGAATTTCAAAAAGACTTCAGACATCTATTTCCGGTCCCTACACGTCACCAAAATTCCAAAATACACATATTGTGGGTAATTTGGCAGTTAATCTCTAACCGGAAGTCACCATATTGAATTTCAAAAAGGCGTCAGACATCGATGTCTGGTCCCTACACTCCCTAGACATGGGTTTCAAGTCCCTACCCGTCACCCCGACTCTAAAAATATTAATATTGTGAGGTATTTGACAGAATTTTCAAGTTTTTCTCTAGCCGGAAGCCGCCATCTTGAATTTCAAAACGGCCTCGTATATCGATTTCCGGTTCCTACACGTCATCAAGACTCCAAAAATACCCATATTATGGGTATTATGTATTTCCCAGCTTTTATCCAACCGGAAGCTGGCATATTGAATTTCAAATGGTGTCAGACATCTATTTCCGGTCCCTACACGTCGCCAAGATTTTAAAAATACCCATATTGTGGATAATTTGGCAGTTTTCCTCTAACCGGAAGTCACCATATTGAATTTCAAAAAGGCCTCAGACATCGATTTACGGTCCTTACACGTCACCCCGACTCCAAAACTACCAATATTGTGGGATATTTGACAAAAACTCCGAGTTTTTCTCCAACCGAAAGCCATATAGAATTTGAAAAAGGCGTCAGACATAGGTTTCCGGTCCCTACACGTCATCAAGATTCCAAAAATACCCACATTGAGATGTTTTTCACAGAATTCCCAAGGTTTTTCTCCACCCGGAAGCCGCCATCTTGAATTTGAAAAAGGCTTCAGACATAGTTTTCCGGTCCCTACAAGTCACCAAGATTTAAAAAAAATACCCAATATTGTGAGTGATTTGGTAGTATTTCCCTAACCGGAAGCCGCCATCTTAAATTTCAAAACGGCCCCATACATCGATGTCCGGTTCGGGCACGTCACCCCGATATTAAAAATACCCATATTGTGGGGTATTTGATAATATTTTCATAAAACTTTGTTATGAAATAAATCCCACGTAATGAGTTTTTGTTACGTCGGGTTCGATTTACGAACCGCCAGGCCGGTTTGATTCGTAAATGGAGGTTCCAGTGTATTTATAATTAAAAAAAAACTCGATCGGAAAAAAAATCTTCGCTCGCAATCGAAAACAACAAACAGCTAAAACTGAAAGGGTCTAGCACAGACCGAACATTTTCAATTCATTTTAATGATATTTTTATGCATGATTTCGAACATGTGAACGCGGATTATGTTTAAGAAAAAATTAAAATATTTAAATCTACCTTGTTTGACATGGAATACGACTCGAAACGCATGTTTATAGTAAAAAAAATTAAAACCTGCGATTAAACTGATAAATGAACCTACAAAAACTTTGCAGACCCTTTTCGAAAAACAAAGCAAACTGACATTCCGGCGAATGAACACCGAGTCACTTTGCAACTCACCTAAGAATGAATTTCTCACGTCACCCGAGTGGACTGTCGGAATAGAGTGAGAAGAGTCATGTGACTTCGAGATGACAATTGTCGTCTCACCTCATTCGCCACGCAGAATAACCCTGTTTGTTTTTGTATACATTCCTCCAATTCAATTAGGTTTTGCACCGTCGGGGTTAACCTCAATCTGATGACAGTTCAGTGGTACTGTTTACGTGGACTTAGTCGATTTTTTCTTGTGTAGATTTTCTGGAAAATTTTACAGATTGCAGTGGGGGTTATTCCGAGAGTCGAAGTGACTTTTGTCACTAGTGAAGTGAGAAAAGTCACGTCGTAGTGACGTGACTCTCCATTTGATTTGCACAGAATGTCACGTCACCACGACGTGACATTTCTCACTTCACTTGTGACAAAAGTCACTTCGACTCTCGGAATAACCCCCAGTGAGATGTAAACCACACTTTTGCAATGTCCACGAGCCACATCCTTTCACCACGTATTTCCTCGACAATTTTCAAGTTAAAATTCGGAAATTTTAAAACATATTTTTTCGAAAAAACGACTAAGTCTAGATAGAGCTGGAATTAGGGCGTAACAGCTTTTATAAACAATGACTTCTTTCGATGATTTCTAGGAATTCATGGCACGCCCACGCAGTCCAACATAACCATCGAACAGGGAGAGTATTTCTCTACCCAATGAGGATGTTGGTTTGCATGGGCGAGCCTTGAATTTCAAGAAATCATCAAGAAAAGTCTTTGTTTACAAAAGCTGTTAGGCCCTAATTCCAGATCTATCTAGAAGTGTCTGTAAACAGTACCACTGAACTGTCAAAAAGGTTCAGCCGATTAACACTGAGTTCATTTGTGACGTCACGCTGCAGTACCTAATTAGGTATGGCAGCGTGACGTCACAAATGAACTCAGTGTTAATCGGCTGAACCTTTTTGACAGTTCAGTGGTACTGTTTACAGACACTTAGTCGTTTTTTAGAAAAAAATATGTTTTAAAATTTCCGAATTTTAACTTGAAAATTGTCGAGGAAATACGTGGTGAAAGGATGTGGCTCGTGGACATTGCAAAAGTGTGGTTTACATCTCACTGCAATCTGAAAATTTTTCCAGAAAATCTACACAAGAAAAAATCGACTAAGTCCACGTAAACAGTAAGACTGAACTGTCATCAGATTGAGGTTAACCCCGACGGTGCAAAACCTAATTCTAACGTTTACCTGACAGCGACGTAGCATGTTCGCTAGACTGGTATTTGGCCCAAACCGTGTTCCCAGTTTTCGTCACCCATATGTTCATCAAGCCATATGATCAGTCTTGTCAGACAAATTTGTTCCTGTCATTTCGCGGAATAAACTATTAGATCATTGTTAAGCAGTAATTTTTTTTTATGATACGTTTACTTCTATATCACAAACTACCTATCTAAAACGACGCACCTTGCCATAAATACAAACACTCACATATGTGACAGGAATATCGGCCAGTACCGGGTGATGTCTCAATCCAACACGTCCATAGATAATGAAAGTGATGAAAGTGCGGACCGGTTTTTGCCCAGCAAGCAGCGATATCCGCGCGGCAGACGATACCGATCCAAACCGATAATTATAGCACATTCAATGGTCACCTTGAGAGGGAGCAGCTTTTGCCGCATTCTCTCCGTCGTCCATTCGCTGTCCGCCATCCGCGGCGGTGCATTCGTTTTATTGTGATTTCGAATCGATTTCGCTGACTGTCGCTCGCACGGAACTCCGTACGGATCACCGCCCATACGGGAAGGTTGATCTATGGTGTGGCGACTGGCGTCTGCCTTGATCATGGACGGCGGCGGGTGGTGGTACATGATGGTGCCTTACGGTTTCTCAGGGACGACAGACAAATCCACGAGCCTTGTTCAATCGGTACATATACGTACGTTTTTATGTGGTTCGTCTTTTGATGGATCGAAATCGAATGACATTGATTGGTCATCATCATTATCATCTCGACGAAGAGTGAAAGTCGTGTGTGCGTGAACTTGAATCCGAGCTCATCGGTATGCAATTTTCCGATCCAATGAGCTTCGAGAGGCAAGTGTGGCATTTGGTTGGGAACTTTCGAACCGACCTTCAGAGCGTGGTGGACACAGGTGAATCTGTGACTTTGAGAAATTTGGTTTTCTTTCGCAAACGGTGCTAATGATGGTGGAGAAGGAGATGCACGGGCGGGCCGTAAAATGCGTATAATTGATGGTATTTTGAGTGGAAAACTGACAATTAGCCCGTTTGGAGATCGCTGATGGAATTGGGGTGAATTACCAACAAGTTTAAGCAGTCAGGGTCACTTCAATCAAGGGTATTCAAAAACCTTAACGATCGCTTTAGGATGGTACATCCGACAAGGCTCACTGAGGCCCAGTGATGTAATCGACTCAAATTCAGGATTTGGTTGAAGATTTATAAACATTCTGATGACAAACTGCTTTGCATTGTGTTAGTTTGCTTGGTAGTTATCGGTAATTGGTATCTTATTAGGGCACTTCAAACTAATCCGTGAACAAATTTCAAATCAATTAAGCAATTTTCTTACCCACCAGCCGAAACGGCCCGGAAGATCTGACGATCATTAAAAGTCCATGAATGGGGTGCAAAGTGTCAACTTTTCAAGGTTAAGCCACCAATTTATTACGATTCATATGATTTCATCAGCGAGGAACGAACCAAAAAAAAAAGAATGAGCAACAATCCCAACCGCGAAGAATGGAGGCAACAAAAGTACAACAAACCAAATATCGCTGAAAAACGCTCTTCTTCCACCTTCCTTGGAGCCGTCGTTGGCAGCGCGTTGGCGGATAAATCACGAAGGTCAACGTTTTACAAATTTGGCTTCTGCTGCGGCGGCTTCCACGGTGCAATTAGCTGCTACTATCCTCCATTATGGTATGAATCCAACCGAAATGAACATGCGCACGGGCCACGGATTGGATGGAGACTTCGGCTAACTACCAACCACCATAACCACATTGTATTCAATTGAAGAAACGGCGGCCCCTCGTCGTCAGCTTGGAAGGCGCGAAGAGGAGGCGGAAAATTATGAAAAATTTAGCTACCGCAAGAAGGGTGGCAATTGGCAATGGATCGAGGCAGGTATTTGTTCAGATTCACGCTTCGATGCGTTTGGCTGGTTTTTTTTTTATAACAGAGGCCGTGGTGAGGGTGGTAGTAAATTGAGCACTTGTTAGCACTGCTAACGTACACAGCAAGGCAAACATGGATGATGAAGAAGGATTCACTCGGTGTGAAGGGTAAGTCACGAAGATTCAATGATCTACATTGATACTAAAAGGGCTGCTACATCGGCAAACTTGCAAACCTGAATGCGATGAAGCATTTCCGAACGGAGTTTTCATTTCACTTTCAGAGTGATCAGCTGATGCCAAGCATTTTGTTCTGCACGTGTTTGATTGAAATACCTGGAAAGAAGATGAGAGAAAATATAACTATTAGTTTAACTTAAACAAGGGGCAAGACAACTTAGATATAGTTGAAAATATCATCAACAATTTCCAAACATCAACGAACACATTCGAGTATTTTAAAAAAGTAATACATTTGGGCTGAACAATTTTTGTTCTAGACCAGCTCCAGGGCAAAAAGGATAAAAATAAAAATTAAAGACTCGACCTTCTCCGACTTGTGGGAAACATTGCAGATTTATGTGTTATGAGAAATTTGCTATTTTTGGATTTTTTATATTTTTTGCAAAATGGCGTCTTTAACATTTTTCAATAAATTACAGTACTAAAACGTCACTTCTGATCGTAATGACGTTCGAGACAAAGTTTTTCAGAAAAGTAATTATATCCTACGAAAAAAATAAACGATAATTTTGTTTTATAGTCTGAAATAACTCAAAAAGAATATCTTCAATATTTATAATTAATTTTTTTGACGTAGAACTACGACTGTGATTTCTATATGGGGGTACGCTTTGTGAAAACCTAAAATGGAACATGTAACAAAATTATGAAAGATTTTGAACGTTAATAACTCAGCTTCCCCTGGACCAATTTCAATAATTTTATCACCAATCGATCCGAAATTTTTCTACGCATCTGTTTAATCTAAGACTTTATCATTTTTCAAAATTTCACAATTGAAAACTTCACGAATGTGCAACTGTTGCTATGATGATTAAATTTATCACCGATTGCCTGGGAAAAGCGATTTCCCTAACACAGATTTCAATTACCAATTCTACACGTTGTAGTTTCATTTTTATACCTGCGATCTTGACAATTTTACCTAGATGATGATATTAAAACCACGTAGTCATACGTCACTATTTCGTACAACCCCATAGGGCTGTCGCTTGAAGTTTTTTTTTAATGCAAACTTCACATGACAATTGCAAACTTGAGGATAAAGAAAAACCATGGGTACTTTAGTTTATGACAAAAATCGTTAAACATCAACTTTTGTTCGTATTTTAAAACTTCTTGTTAACTAGATTTTGTATGCAGTAAGGAAATAGGGTTGTTTAAAGAATGCTTTTAAAAACCACAAAAAAGTTATCTTCCATTTAAGTCCACTTAATTACTTTTTGTATCCATTACAGATGTGTATTTTGACTACAATGTGCAAAATACATCAGTGTCATTCCTGCTGAAGACTTATCAAAATCTAACACCCTCAAGTACTCATAAGATTTAAGTAAAGTGGGGGCCTCCCTTAGCTCAGTCGGTAAAGGCGCAGCTACAAAGCAAGACCATGCTGGAGGTGGCTGGGTTCCATTCCCGGTCCGGTCTAGTAATTTTTCGGGTTGGTAAATTTTTCGACTTCTTTGGGCATAGAAATATGATTGGACTTGCCACACAATTATACCAATGCAAAAATGGTACAGGCATCGATTAATAACTGTGGAATTTGTTATGGCTCTATCACAAAATTCATTTCATAAGTGATGGTTTGATTGCTTTTTCAAACAGGCGAAAAATACGAAAATTGTTTTTTAATATGTTTGTAAAATATGTAACACATACTATATAAAAACTATATACGATTTCAACGGAAATACCCTAAGCTTCAATATGGAACCAATGTTTCTATTTTGGAAAAAGTGCAGCGAGTAAATTTAATCTTTACATTATAATATCAAGGTTATCCACACTATCAAAGATACCCCATTTTACGGTATTCTTGATTTCCCTCAAAATCTCTGGATATCCTTGAAGCTCTTAGAACAGTAGCCCTGAAATAAAAAAAAAACTACGACTACAAGGGACAGCCCTATGAGGCTTTACGCAATGACGACGTAGGACTACGGTAGCCTTATATAATAAATGTTATTTGTTAACTGCAGCAGGAACTTGTGTTTTGTGTAGGAATAGGAATTTGAGCGGGGTTCTCTCAGTTTATTCTCTTTAGTATGACGCGCTTGACATAGATGGCCCACAGCAACTCACGAAGAGCTACTGATTCCGATCAATAGCGGTGCTGCTTCTTCCTCCTTCTATGGATGCTCATGTGGGCTGCAGCTCGTTGCTTGTAGGCAGCCTTTCGTTGTGTACTGGAGAACACCTCCACTCATCACGCGGTGATTGGATAAACACCGTTTGGTGAGACCGGATGGAATCCTACACATTCTTTGCTCGACTGTTGAGCTGTTCAGTCCGTATTTTCGCTCGAGTTCTCGATTTGATTTTGTTTCATTTTGTGCTTTTGTGCTTTGTCATTTTGTGTTCTCGCGTTCTGGCAAGTTTACTTGAACTTGCAAACACGAAACAAATGGTGCGTAAACGTGCCAATGAGACAGCAGCGGGGCATTCAAAGAAGGTTCTAATCAAGCCCAGCGCGTCGCAGGATTATGCCGGAAAACGATTACTGCAAGCCAACCAGTATGCAGTACTCCCGGAAGAAAATGGCGATGGTGACGCCGTTCCCATTGAAAAAAGAGAGCAGATTCCCCCACTTTTCACGCCGGTATAGGATGTTGCCAAGCTGGGTGCCGAATTGGCAAAACACAAGCTGCTGCCTCGCTTCAAGCTTTGCAGCATTGGTACCAAAATCATGGAGTACAAACAAATTCACGCATGATCTGCCATCGAGCAAGCCACTGAAAGTGGTATTGCGTGGTTTACCGTCGATCGAGGCGGCTGCGGTGAAATCCGAGCTGGCTCAAACCTGAGGCAGTGTACCCGATGAACCGGCGTCCCAACCACAACACCACTTTCCGTGACCAGTTGTTCCTGGTACACTTCACGAAGGGATCCACCAGTCTTGCGGCTCTGAGATCCAAAATCCGGGACCTGTTTCAGGTCATCATCAGTTGGGAGCATTACAAACCCCAACATTGTGATGTTACGCAGTGTATGAACTGCCTCTCCTATGGTGATGGCACCAAAAACTGCCATATGAAGACAAACTGCGGCAAGTGTGCTGGAACTCACTCAACTGCGTCCTGTGAGCAAGATGATGACATCGAGCCAACGTGTGTCAACTGCGGTGGAAACCATCAAGCCTCCAATCGCGGATGTCCCAAGCGAGTGGAGTTCATGAATATCCGTCGGAAGGCTACAATCAACAACCAGCTCGGTCGCCTCCTGTACTCACGGAAGTCCAGTACCCAGCTCTCCAGCCCCGTCGACATGTTCCGAACCTAGTCCCGCTTCCGCTAAACAACCAACAAGTATCCAAATGGTTCCCAACAGTCGGACCGTTCAGCATCGTCTCGCTGCTGCTGTGGCCCAGCCAATTCCAGGTTCATCCACTGCCCCTGGTTTATCATACGCTGGTGCTGTCTCAGGTGAACCTGTCGACGATTTTCCGTTCACCTCGGAGGAACTTGTGACGCTCGTGGCCGAGGTCATCATCATCATGCGCACCTGCAAGACTCGATCTGAACAGCTACATGCTACCCTGTCCCTTGCCACTAAGTATGGACCGTGAAGCTATCAAGATCGTAAATTGGAATGCTTGCTCCTTGAAGAGCAAAAACATCGAGTTTGTTGACTTTCTCAACGAACGGCACATCGACATAGCCGTCATCACCGAGACTCACCTGAAGCCCGAGCTGAACGTCTTCCTTCCCGACTTTCGGCTCGTAAGGCTTGACCGCACCAGCTCCGGGGGAGGGGGAGTGGCCATCGCTGCGAGACGGAACATCAGCTGCCGGCTACTACCAAGCTTCCAGCTGAAAATTATCAAAGCCATCGGAGTTGAGGTGAGCACATCCCTTGCTTCAATCACCATCATCGCGGTCTACTGCCCCAAGCAAACCAACATTAGGGACGGCTCAGCCGCAGACCTTCGAAGAGACACCATCAAGCTAACACGACGGCGGCAAAATTTCGTCATCGCTGGCGACCTGAACGCCAAGCATCAAGCCTGGGACAATAGTCGGCGAATCCAGAATGGCACAATATTATACAACGATCTGCAGGAAGCCCACTACAACATCATGTGTCCGGACACTCCCACCCGGTTGAGTCGATCCGGAGCTCACCATCGACTTTTTCATAAGCAACGTTGGCGATAACATCTCTCAACCTATCGCCAATCAGGAACTGAGCTCGGACCACTATCCGGTGGTGGCCAAATTAGGTTCCTCGGCCAATAGATTTCAAGTTTCCCGGCGAAATTACCAACACTGGCAGCAGTACCAGCGCTGTGTGGAGACAGCAATCGACTACGACGTCCTACCGGAGTCGTTCGAAGAAGTCGATCGGTGTCTGAAAACCATCGAAGAGGCGATATCCCGTACCAGGGAGCATCACGTACCGCCATCCAGACAGGTGAGTCATACTCTGAACCTTGCATGCCCAACCAACGATCTTATCAGGCTCCGTAACACCATTCGTAGGCAGTTCCAGCGTTCTGGGCTGCCCCACTTGAAGACCAATGTCAATAGGCTAACCAAAATTATCCAGCCCAGGATGGTGGAACTCAGAAATAACGATTTTGCCAACAAGATTCGCTCTCTCCCAGATTGTTCAAAACCATTTTGGAAGATGACTAAGTTGAGATCGATCCCTTCGCTTTCCTCTGTTGACCAGAAATCGAACCTATCCCTACTCATAACCCCAGTTGAAAAGACCAATGCTCATGGCCAACATTTTGTGATTTCACATAATCTTGGCCAAACTATGGTGAGCCCCCATGGGCGTGCCGTACTGGAGGCAATGTCTAGAGTCGCTGCCACCCCCGTAGTAGTGCATGATGATAGTAGAACAACGGATGATCAGGTGATAGCAGCTATTAGAAGCACTAAAAACATGAAGGCTGTGGATATGGATGGTGTAGTTGAAAAACTTGAGTATTGACTTCTTAATTCATCTTACCGTTATCTTCAACAAATGTTTGGAGCTTGGCTACTTCCCTGCATGCTGGAAGTTAGCCAAAGTCATTCCAATTCACCAGCCTGGCAAAGACCCTACCAGTGCCAAAAACTATCCCCCCATCAGCCTCTTGTCCTCCATCTCGAAGCTATTCGAAAAACTGATACTCAGCCGTCTGCTGGTGTTTTCAAATGACAATAACATCTTTCTCAAAGAACAATTCGGGTTTAGGAAAGGCCACTCTACCATCCACCAACTCGCACAGGTTACTAACATCATCAAGCGGAATAAGTCCGTTTCCAATACATCTGCCATGGAATTGTTGAACGTCGAAAAGGCGTTCGACAATGTCTGGCATGATGGTCTAGTGTACAAGCTGCATCGATACAACTTTCCGATCTACCTCGTGAAGATCATCAAAAACTACTTGTCGGCAGATCATTCCAGGTCTACTTGAACAATGTCCCCTCTGATAAATTCAACGTTGATGCAGGGGTCCCTCAACGTAGCCTGCTTGGGCCTATCCTATTACACATTTTCACGTCAGACGTTCCTCCCCTGCCGGGTGATGGTATCCTCATCTATAAGGGTCGAGTGATCCGTGCTCCAGTGAGTAAACTACAATCAGACTTGGATGTTCTGTCCGACTATTTCAAGAGCTGGAAGATTTGTATTAATGCAGCTAAAACACAAACCATTCTGTTTTCACACTCGAATACACCTCGGCTTGTCCGCTTGCTAACGTCAAGGTCCATCTTGATAGGACTCCCATTGAATGGTCGAGTGAAGAAGTCTACCTTGGTCTCACCCTCGATAGCAAATTGCTGTTCCGATCTCATGTGGACAAGACATCCACCAAGTGTAACATCTTGATCAGGTCGTTCTACCCTCTGATAAACAGGAAGTCCACCCTGTCCCTCAAAAACAAACTTGCTGTCCACAAGCAGATCATTCTTCCGGCTATTGCCATCTGGAAGAGTTGTGCTAAGTGCCACCACCTACAGATTCAGAGGATCCAAAACAAGATCCTCAGAATGATCCTTAACAGTCCACCGCGAACTCGTAATTCTAAGATTCACCACCGGTGACCGGTCTTCAAACACTCAAGGAGCGAAATACTTCCACGCTAAAAAGGTTCAGAGTCGCCTGTCTGCGATCAAACCACCAGATCATTCGTGATTTGGCAGCCTAGTTAAAGTAAATAGGTAAGTTCCTGTGCTCAAGTAGTTAGGTTATCAAATTTTTAAATTCAAACGAAAACAAGCCCTAAAAAGGGTATCCTGTAAATTAGCGCTAAACGCAATCATCACATTAGATTAACCAATTAACTAGAACAAAGATGAAGAGCCAAATGCTTACCAATTGAAATGTTAAACCAAATGTTGAAAACCAGAAAATAAACGTAAATTTTACTACTACAACCGGATGGAATTCACATTTGAAATCTGTGTTAGGGAAAGCGCTTTTCGCAGGCAATCGGCAATCATTTTAATTATCATAGCAACAGTTGGAAATTCGTGCAATTTTCAATAGTGACATTTTGAAAAATGATAAAGTCGTAATTTTAACCGATTTGTAGAAAAAAATCCTACAGATTGGCGTATTAGGAATTAAAATGTATCATCTCTGGATCAAAATCAGATCAATTTCATGCACCCCCAATGTTGTCTTCAAGTACATGATATGTTAGATTCAAACAGTCATTGTTTACAAAAGCTGTTACGCCATAATTCCAGCTCTATCTTGATATGGGAACTGACATCCGATTGATGACCTTGACAAATGTCCAAAAAATACTCTTTTGTAAATTTATGGTGGTCTTGATGAGGCTGGTGAGCTGTATGTTGCTTGAAATGAGGGTGACGCGCTTGGCATATATGGCCCACGGCGACTTACGAAGAGCTACTGATTCCGATCAATAGCGGTGCGGCTTCTTCCTCCTTCTATGGATACTCATGTGAGCTGCAGTTTTCGTTGTGTACTGGAAAACCATGTTCAACGCCACACGCCGAAAGCAATGCTGCTGCTGATGCCGACGATCGGACACCACCACACACGGTGATTGGAACTGAATCTGATCAGCGGTTGAGGCCAGCCTTTATAGCTAGCTGCTGACGGGGAGCCTTTCCTTGTGTACTGGAGAACCCGCCACTCACAACGCGGTGATTGAATAAACAACGTTTGTTGAGACCGGATGGAATTCAACTTTGAAATCTGCGTTAGGGAAATCGCTTTTCGCAGGCAATCGGTGTTAATTTTAATTATCATAGCAACAGTTGCACATTCGTGAAATTTTCAAAAGTGACATTTTGAAAAATGATAAAGTCTTAGATTCGACAGATGCGTAAACATATTTCTAATCGATTTATGATAAAATTATTGAAATTGGTCCAGAGGCAGCTGAGTTATTAACGTTCAAAATTTTTCATAATTTTGTTACATGTTCCATTTTCGGTTTTCACAAAGCGTATCCCCATAAAGAAATCACAGTCGTAGTCCTAGGTAAAACAAAACTTCCAGTAATCTTTCTCAACTGATGTTATCAAGACTATTTTTAGTTGATGTAACTTCTTGAAAGTTCTCGCTATTTTTCTTAACTTAATGGAACTGCCCTAAATTGTTCTAAATTTACCTGAAGTTCCTGCAATTTTCCTAATCATGGCCATGCACTGCGATAAAATCACTTAGCTTCCCTTAAGATCTTTAAACTCAACTGAAGTTTTGGCAACTTCACTAAAGTTCCTGCAATTAAAGGAACTGCCCTGAAGCATTGATCTTTTTTTTTTTTCTTTGATTTGTTTTCCGTCGATCTTGTTTTCCGTACTGTGTACCAATGCTACCAGGACGCCAGGAAGACAGCTCCTACCCTGGACCCTACCTATCGACCCATCAACTCATGGACCGGGGATCGCAGCACCTCCCAGAATTTAATGTTAGTTCCTATGCCTGAGATTTGACTGATGGTGAAATATTCAAAATCTAAAAAACACCTAGTTAAAAAATTCATGAAATTATCTAACACTGCCACTAACTTGCTGTGCCTTACTTCCTACATCTCTAACAGTATGTCGGATCGTGCTCAGACGGATGTCATTTATACTGACTTATCTGTTGCCTTCGATAAATTGAATCACCGCATATCAATCGCTAAACTGGACAGGCTTGGTATCCACAGCTGCCTTTTGCAATGGTTTCAGTCGTACCTCACCGATCGCTATCTTACTGTTGTCATTGGTGATCACCAGTCCCGTACGTTCGCTGCCACATCCGACATACCTCAGGGTAGCTGGACCGCTGATTTTCCTGTTTTATTTCAACGACGTGAATCTGGTAATTGAGGGACCACGATTATCTTACGCAGATGACCTTAAACTCTACCTCCGAATTCACTCAATTGAAGACTGTTGCTTCCTTCAACGTCAGCTGAATGCTTTTGCTGATTGGTGTATTCTGAATCGTATGGAGGTTAACCTGTCCAAATGCTCGGTTATCACTTTTTCGCGCAAGAAAGAGACTATTACGTTCAAGTATGTTTTGTTAGGCACTGCAATTGAGCGCGTCAGCCACATTAAGGACCTAGGCGTGATTCTGGATACAAAACTCTCTTTCAAGCAGCATATCTCGCACGCCGTCGACAAAACTTGCAGAATTCTAGGGTTTATCTTCAGGATTGCCAAAGACTTCACGGATTTCTACTGCCTTAAATCGTTGTACTGCTCCTTGTCTCGCTCCATATTAGAATACTGCTCGGTTGTCTGGACTCTTCACTACAACAACGGTGTCGAAAGAGTTGAGTTTGTTCAGCGACGGTTCCTTAGATATGCGCTACGTAAACTGCCGTGGACGGATCCCTTCCGATTGCCTAGCTACGAAAGTCGTTTGCAACTGATCCATCTGGAGCGCCTGTCGGTCCGAAGAGATACAGCAAGGGCATTGCTAATTGAGGGTATTTTGTAAGGACGCACCGATTGCCCTGTCCTCCTTGAGCAAATTGACATCAATGTTCAACCCCGAGCCCTACGGAACAATTCAATGCTGCGCCTGCCCATACAGCGAACTAATTATAGCATGTTCGGTGCAATCGGTCTCCGCACTGTTTGATTTTGACCTGACTCGCCAGCTGCTTCGCCGGAGGTTTAGCTCGTTTTTTCTAGATCAGTTTAGTTTGTTTAGTAATGTTCCTTTTTTTTTTACGAGATGACTATCTATGTACTTATTGATGTTTTGTTTTAGTACTTTTCATGTTTAGTTTAAGTTACATCATTGGGGCAAATAACGCCTGTTGATGTTCAGTCATATAAATAAATAAATAAATAAATAAACTCTGAGAATTTTCTTAAGTTTGAGATGCTTACATTTACAATTTCTGGACTGTGATTTCATTACAAAAACCATGAACAATTGCTTGCATCATTGCTTGTTCAAAAGCAGTAAGCGTTTAAGGCTCTCCCAATCGAGGTCTCAATCGTTGTTATGGAATAAATATAATCAAATATATTGTTTCACCATTAAAATAATAGCAAGCCTCAATGTCATATTATTGGTCACAGAAAAAATTTACCCACAAATAAGTTGCCTTGACGTAATTTGAGTGATTTTTTATTTAACCATAGTTTTGCAAAATTAAAAAAGTGCAGCAGGCACCACTTTGGCCCCCTCCAGATAAATTTTCTAGCTACGCCAATGGGTATAGGGGTCATTCCAGCTCAAGTGGGTACACCACCTGTGGTCGATGTTACCGATTTGAGCCAAACTTGGCCAAAATGCTTATTTTGGAATTCTGAACAAACGCCTTTTTTGATTTTGTTCTAAAGTGCCTAGATCCTTCTGGGCTACAACAATTTTTTGACCATTTGGATACCTGCCGGTAATCAGTCTGTTTACTGTAGTTACTATAACAAAAACAAAATGTTTGTTTACATACACTCAGGTCTTTTTTACATGGGGGATACGCACCGTGTAAAAAAAAGACCGTGTAAAAAAAAACCTACGAGATTTTGATTTTTCGCATGCCTAAATGTTTTAAAAAAATCGGATTTTGATGCCATTTGTAATTAAAGCATGATATGGTCCATATAGACATATTTTAAAAATTTCTGTATTTACACCAAAAATTGTGATTTTTTTAAGTATGCCATTCGATTACCTATAGCTTGAAACGGATAATGTAATTGGAATCAAGTCGATAGGTTGTATCGTTGTCGAGAAATCGTTAAAAACGTACCGTGTAAATCGTGAAAATCGTGTAAAAAAAAACCGTGTAAAAAAAAACCGTGTAAAAAAAAACCGTGTAAAAAAGACTTCAGTGTATAATAATCTACATAAAAAAAACATTCAAGTTGACTAAGATCACGAATAGCTTATTTGGTTATGGAGTAATCTCTTCTGAAAGTTGAAATTTTTAAAAATCTCGAAAATCCAGGGTTGTAGCCCAGAAGGATCTAGGCACTGTAGAGCAAAATAAAAAAAGGCGTTTGTTCAGAATTACAAATAAGCGTTTTGGCCAGGTTTGGCTCAAATCGGTGACATCGACCACAACTTTTTTTAAATTCTGTACCCACTTGAGCTGGAATGACCCATAGACCATGTAAATTTCAGTTCAAATTTCACTAGATCTGGTCAAGTGCGTATTTTGAATTGTCTGGTCCAAGTTCGACAGATGTCCGTTGCTCTTGAGGCAACCATTCAAACATCCAAATTGATTTCAAATTCATTTCCTACTTGCTTGCTCGAAGCATCGGAAGCGGTAGGCCCCCAGCCAACGCGCCGTGTCGGAACGTAACACCCAGAAACCAGCCATCAGTCACTAGGCTGCGCCAACCAAAGTTCCTATTAATGCATCCAACTGCGACATTCAATTCCTCATATCGCACGCTCTAGGCCTAGGCCTCATGGGCCGAAAGCGTGAAACGGTTGTCGCTGATGTGCATTTGCCCAGTCGGCCGTTCCATGCACCACGAGCCAGGTGGAAATTGTTGCGAAATATGTACACCCGAGTCCAGCGTGTGTGTGTGTGTGTGTGTGTGTGCCTGCCCACTAACAAGGAAGCTATTGTGTACTCACATGCTACCGAGCCATTTGACGTGTGTGTACGATTTGATGGAACGCATTTTCCTTGTTTCGCTTGGAACTGTAAACTATTGGAGCAGGCCCTTTGGGGCGCATTTCGTCGATACCTACAGCAGCAGTTCCTGGTTCGCAATCCACGAGGCTGTTGAATTCGAATAGTTTAAAGTAATTGATACCACACACACTGGCCGAAAGACGAAAAACCGACATACGGACAGCGATCTGCCTCAACAACTCGCTTTTGCTAATATTTTTCAAGAGTGAAGAGCTGTACGTACTCATGATGTGCGAGCAACTAGCGTTTAAAACAGTACAGCATGATCTGACGGCACGGCGGTGGCCCCAACTCCACCGGGTGAGTGTAATTAAAAATTAAAACATGAAGTGTTCAGTCCGCATCGTGCTCTCTTGCCGTGCGGATCTATTTGCTTTTTGCTTAAGGAAGTGTTACTACTACCTAAAGCTACAACAAATTTAAACAGCACTTTTCAGTGCTCAACCTGTAAAAATTTTCTACCTTGTTCAACTCCTCTTATTCCTCTTCGATCCTTGTTTGGACCCTACCCGAGGTAATCCTTCTTGGATATCGATTTGGAAAATTCCTCTTCGATCCTTCAGATTCTTATAGTAATCTGCTTGGAAGTCGATTTGGATAATCGCATAATCGCACTTTTCAGTGCTCAACCTGTAAAAATTTTCTACCTTGTTCAACTCCTCTTATTCCTCTTCGATCCTTGTTTGGACCCTACCCGAGGTAATCCTTCTTGGATATCGATTTGGAAAATTCCTCTTCGATCCTTCAGATTCTTATAGTAATCTGCTTGGAAGTCGATTTGGATAAAAAATTTACTGCCGCCATGGCGCCTAAACGCAAAAGAAAGGGGCAAACTCTTGACCCCCCTTCTGAAGAAATTAATTTGAGTAATCAATTTGATTTGCTCACGGATGATGAGAATGATCCATCATCCAAGAAAAATTCTAGTAAACTTTCCCGGCTTAATGCCAAGAAGGAAAAGATTCCCCCTATTGTGATAACCACTACCGATTTCCATGCTCTTCGCATGGAACTTTTGAATTTCGTGAAAGTTAAGTTTTCACTACAAATTGGACGTCGGGGTGAATGCCGTGTATTGGCTGAAACCTTGGACGGATTTAAATGTCTTCTCAAGTATCTTACTGAGAAGAAGCACAAATTTTTTACTTACGACACCAAAACTGAACGTGTGTTCAAGGTTGTCATGAAAGGACTACCCAGTGGTGAATCCCTGGATCAGATCAAAGATGAACTGGCAAAATTACTTGGAGTTGTGCCACTCCAAGTAATCAAAATGAAAATGAAATCCCGTCCTGGCGATTCGCGCAACGGGATTTCTAATGATTTTTATTTAGTTCACTTCAAGTCTAGTGAACTAAACAACCTTAAGGCCTTAGAAAAAGCTAGCCTTATGCTCCATGTCCGAGTGAAGTGGGAACACTTCAGGAAGACTGGAGGAAATTTCCAAAACCTCACCCAGTGCCGTAAGTGCCAGGGATGGGGTCACGGAACTAAAAATTGCTACATGCCAGCTAAATGCATGAATTGTGGTGATTCCTCTCACGCAAAGGACGACTGTCCTGTGAAGGAAGATCCTAAGAAATTTAAATGTTCAAATTGTGGTGAAAACCACAAATCCAATTTTTGGGAATGTAAGACTCGCAAAGCGATCCTACAATCTCGTTCTAACCGACAGGTAGGAAACGCTCCACGTTTCCGACCAGGTACAAATTCCTCTGCTGTTAACAACGGTCAGCGAGGAACAAATTCTACATTCGTACCCGTAGGTACAAATATCTCCCCTGCTTCAAATGTTTCATCTGTACCTACTCCCCTCGCTGCTAACAATGTTCAGCGAGTTAATGGAGCTACCTATGCTGCTATTGCAGCGGGTAGAAATCAAAATACTAACCAACGTTCTAACGGAAATTTTGACAATTTTGACTTAGGAAGCATTACTGCTCCTAAAATGGAATTTTTACAGAATTCATTAATTGACATGATTTCTGATATGCTTAAATCTAACTCCATGTTTGATGCTATTCAAACTGGAGTAAAATTTGCTAATAATATTGTCATGACTTTAAAATTCAGTAATGGATTTTAAAGCATTAAACATTTTAAATTGGAATGCTCGATCTCTTAAAGATAATGAAGACGAGCTATTTAATTTTTTGAGAGTTCATAACGTGCATATTGCCGTTATAACTGAAACGTTCCTTAAACCTGACCATAAGGTTAAGAAGGACGCAAATTACTTGATTTATAGAAATGATCGTCTTGATGGACCCTGTGGTGGCGTTGCCATCATTATTCATAGACGAATCAAACATAAAATTATTTCTTCATTTGAAACCAAAGTTTTTGAAACTTTGGGAGTTTCTGTTGAAACAAAATTTGGACAACTTACGTTTATAGCTGCCTATTTGCCATTCCAATGCGTAGGCCAGCAAAAGAATTTTCTCAAGGGTGACCTCCAGAAACTTACCCGTCATAGGTCTAAATTCTTCATTATTGGTGATTATAATGCAAAACACCGCTCATGGAATAATGCTCAAAGCAATTCCAATGGTAATATTCTGTTTGATGATTGTTCTGCAGGTTATTACACTATTCAATATCCAAACAGCCCAACATGCTTTTCTTCTGCAAGAAATCCCTCAACTATTGATTTGGTCTTAACTGATTCATGTCATCTTTGTAGCCAATTGGTTACCCATGCTGACTTCGGTTCTGATCACCTTCCAGTAACTTTTGAAATATCCCAAGAAATAATTTCTAATCCCAACAGCTTTACTTTCAATTACCATAGGGCTGATTGGGAGCAATATCGAACATTTATGGAATATAACTTCGATCCAAACATTCCTTTGCAAACCAAAGATGAAATTAATTATGCTCTTGAATCTCTGACTACTTCTATAGTTGAAGCAAGAGCTGCCTCAGTACCAAAATGCGAGGTTAAATTCGATTCAATTATAATAGACGATGATCTTCAGCTCTTGATCCGTCTTAAAAATGTCCGTAGGAGACAATTTCAAAGAACACGCGATCCTGCCATGAAAGTTATCTGGCGGGATTTGCAAAAACAAATTAAAAAGCGATTCTCTGCCCTGAGGAACAAAACTTTTGAAAATAATGTTTCTAAATTAGACCCGAGTTCCAAACCCTTTTGGAAACTCACAAAAATTTTGAAAAAACCTCAAAAGCCAATTCCAGCGCTTAAAGAAGGTGGTAAAATTTTGATCACAAATTTGGAAAAAGCTCAGAAACTTGCTAAGCAATTCGAGAGCTCCCATAATTTCAGTTTGGGTCTTACTAGTCCTATTGAGAATCAGGTTGCTCGGGATTTTCGGAATATTTTCTCTCGGGAAAATATTTTTGATGATTCCTGGGGGACTGATTTGGACGAAGTAAGGTCTATAACTAAAAAATTTCAAAATATGAAAGCTCCAGGTGATGATGGAATTTTCTATATCCTCATCAAAAAACTCCCAGAGAGTACCTTGTCTTTCTTGGTAAAATTATTTAACAGATGTTTCCATTTGGCATACTTTCCTGATAAATGGAAAAATGCAAAAGTTGTTCCAATTTTGAAGCCGGATAAAAATCCAGCTGAAGCTTCTAGCTACCGTCCAATAAGTTTGCTTTCTTCAATAAGTAAACTTTTTGAAAAAATAATTTTGAATAGAATGATGCTTCACATCAATACGAACTCAATTTTTGCAGATGAGCAGTTTGGATTTCGCCATGGGCATTCAACTACTCATCAACTCTTGAGAGTTACCAATTTAATTCGTTCAAACAAATCTGAAGGCCACTCAACTGGAGTTGCTCTTCTAGACATAGAAAAAGCATTCGACAGTGTTTGGCATGAAGGTTTGATTGCTAAATTGAAAAAGTTTAATTTTCCACTTTACATTATGAAATTAGTTCAAAATTATTTAACTGACAGAACTCTGCAGGTAAATTATCAAAATTCCAAATCTAATCGACTACCTGTTAGAGCAGGAGTTCCTCAGGGTAGCATTCTTGGGCCTATATTGTATAACATTTTCACTTCGGACCTCCCTGATTTGCCTCAGGGTTGCCACAAATCTTTGTTCGCTGATGACACAGGCATTTCCGCTAAAGGAAGAAGTCTTCGTGTTATTTGCAGCAGACTTCAGAAAAGTTTAGATATTTTCTCTTCTTATTTACAAAAATGGAAGATTTCTCCCAACGCTTCCAAAACTCAACTTATAATATTTCCACATAAGCCCAGGGCTTCCTTTTTGAAACCTAGTAGTAGTCACATAGTCACTATGAACGGAGTTCCAATTTCCTGGTCAAACCAAGTGAAATATCTTGGATTAATACTTGACCATAAATTAACTTTTAAAGATCACATTGAGGGCATTCAAGCCAAATGTAACAAATATATAAAATGTTTGTATCCTCTTATAAACAGGAAATCCAAACTTTGCCTGACGAATAAACTTCTAATATTTAAACAAGTTTTTAGACCGGCCATGCTTTACGCTGTGCCAATATGGTCTAGTTGTTGCACTACCAGGAAAAAAGCACTTCAAAGGATTCAGAACAAAATTCTGAAGATGATTTTGAAGTTGCCTCCCTTGTACAGTACTACCGAAGTACATAGAATTTCGAATGTTGAGACTTTAGCACAAATGTCCAACAAAATAATTAATAATTTCCGGCAAAAATCGTTACAATCCTCAATTGCAACGATTAATTCCCTTTATACTTAGATAAGATTTAGTTTTAGTTATTTAGTTTTAAGCTATCAATTGTTATACTGACATGCAGGTTTAAAAAACCTGTTTAAAATACTGAATTGCCAAGACAGGAACAATGTAAAAACACTTAGATATATATCATAACAATTAAGGCTGGTAAGTTACTGTAGTAACTGGAGCACCTAGGTTAAAAATGAAATGTAATTTATTTTGAATTTGGAACAAATAAAGAGTTAAAAAAAAAAAAAAAAAAAAAAAAACATGAAGTGGCTCCCTTCCGTCTACGCTGAAGTAGGAAAAGAAGAGCTTGGCCAAACGGTAAAACTACTGCGGGGTGAATTATGACTGGTACTAGTAGCAATGAATGGATTGATGGAGGACCATAAAGTACGCGGAATGTTTTCGTCAGTTGGGGCTGATCGGGTAAAGCGCTACTTCGTTTTAATCTCCTATTTCCGTTCTATCGAGCAGAAAACATCAATGGATTCAGTGAATTTCCCCGTGCACAAACGAGTAATACGTTGTGTTCCGATACCTTAGTTCAAAAGATGCAGCACTACTAAAATTTAGCAGCCATTTGAAAAAGAGAGATAGAGCACAGGTTGGTTTGTAGTACGTTAATTAGATCAAAAACCCTATTTAGCGAATGATCGTAAGATGCTGAAGCTTTGCCAATGTGCATGTACTTGACCAATATTTCGATTGCTTGTTGTAAAATCCGTTTAAAAATTCGGATTGCAATTTTATTGTGTTGCTCGGAACCGGTAAAGCTGAGTACACACGCTTCAAATAATTTTGTTAGCTTTTGATTGATGCTGAATTAGCATCTTTTATTGAGCTGGTGTACAGCACGATGTTTGAAAATTAGACGAATATAGCTGAAAATGGTACACTAAAAAGCGAAATAAGAGTTTCAATGCTTATCCAGCTTGGTATTTACGGCTAACATTTTTCAAAATAAAGCGAAATAGCTTGCCGTACTAATGCTAATGAATTGGGCTACAACTGGGGATGGCCCTGCACAGTATGGCAAAACCGGTCATAATTTAAATATTTTCATGATTTATTATTCTTATAATAATTTTAAATATCTTTGATCGATTATAGACTCAAATGCAAAATTTCAGCACAATTCTACAAGAATTTAATGTTGTGCATAGTGCATAATTCGTTGAAAGACCGTAAATTTTTTACCAAGGCATGACACATTGATCTGTCAAGGAATTCAATGTATATGCAGGATGGCAAGTAAATTTCCATTTTGAAATTCCTGGTTTTCTTGGTCAATGATTTAAAAATTTTCTGGTTTTAAAAACCATGTATTTAAAAAACCATTTTTAATAAAACAAATTAAATTGAATCCTTGTGCCATCATTTTTCGCGCAATGCGGAATTTCACCAACCTAAATAGGTATTAAGGTTCTTGTGAATGCCCGTGAAATCTTTACCTGATTGTTTGCTGTAAAGAAGCTAGTAGGAAGCCACGCTACTTCGTTGTATCATGGCGCCTATTTCCGTTCTATGTGCTAAAACTATAATAGCAAAGCGTTTTCACTCATATTTTTGTAAAAAACATCTATGCTTACAAGATTAATAACGACTGACACTGAAAAATTTGCGATAACCCGTAAAATGAGCGATTTTAGGGGTGTATGACGAAGAAAAGCTGATATACGACGGTCTAGCGTGGAGCCCTGTCTAATGTCTGAAATTTAGAGATCTATAAGCCCCTAAATCTTAAGATGTCTGTTTTTGAAACTGCGATTTTTTTTAACTTTATTATTGAGATTTGTGGACTCCTTAAACAAACCTTTTCTCTAACAATTTTATGGATTTCCAGTTTGTTTAAATTTTCCGCAAATTGTCAACGATTAAGGATCTTACTAAGCGGAATTTCGATTACAACATGATTTCAAAATCATATGATTAAAAGACTTCATAAGCAACGCTGACTTAATAACTCTTATTATTGAAAAGACTGACTGCTGAAGTTCATAGAAACTCCCTAAAATTCGAGCGTTAAGGTCTATCCTAAAGGGTTCATTGAAGTTTGTATTGCCTGAATTTCATGGGACTTCCCCGAAGTTCGAAGGACTTTTTTTAAGGTCTTAGGACTTCCCTGAAGTTCGGAGCTTTTTGGAATTCATAGAAATTTCTTAAATATCGTAGACATACCACGAAGTTCGTAGAAATTCTCAGAAGTTCGTAAGACTTCCTTCTAGTTCGAAGAATTTTCTCGAAGATCTGAGGACTTCCCTGAAGTTTGGAGGACTTAACTGAATATATGAGGACCCTAAATTTAGAAGAGCTTCCCTGAAGTTCATGAGGCTTCAAATATCGAAGGGTTTTCCAAAAGTTTGTGGGTCTTTCGTTAATTTCATGGAAATTCCCTGAAGTTTGGAGAGCTCCCATGAATTTCGTAGGACTATCTGTAGTTCAATTGACTTCTCGGAAGTTCTAGGAACTTTTTTGAGCTTGGAGAACTAAGTTAAGTTTAGAGGACTTCCCAAGAGCATTGAAGACATCTCTGAAGCTTGGAAAAAATCCATAAGTGTCATAGGATTATCCTTAAGTTTTAAGCAATGCCTAAATGTCGTAGAAGTTACATTAAATCTGTAGAAAATTCTGTAAAATTCGTAGTTATTCCCCAAAGATTAAAGGACTTCCATGAAGTTCTTAAGACTTCTCTGAAATTTGTACAACTTCTCTGAAGGTTCGGAGAGATTTCTTGACCGTCGTAGGTCATCACAGTAGTTCACAGGATTTTCCTGAAACTTGTAAGACTTTCCCGAATTTTGTAGAACTTGCATGAAGTTCGAAGGCCTCACCTGAAGTTTTGTAGAAATAGAACTTTTTTATTGAACATAATGAACAGCTACTTCAAAGTAGTTACGCGTCGGCACTGCTTAAGTCTGCTATCAATTAAACACAAATAATACATGCAATTGATTCGAAAAAAAAAATTAAATTAAAAATAAATACAAAATATATTTACTATAGGGTAGAGAACTACTTCGGCCTAATCGCCCATTTTGGGCCTATCGAGCAGAAAACTTCAAATAAATCTATGATTTCAGAGTTAACATGTCAATTATGCGTTTTGTACGATACTTTAGTTAATAAGCTACCGAACGATGTCAATGAGAACGCGTGATATAAATTTTTGCACCCATTATTCCCAAAAACAAAAGAAGCGCTCCGACCGAATCAATTTTTATCTTCATCCGATAGGCCGAAGTGAATTCATTTGCGTTTTAAATGTGTTTCAATGCGTTAGGCCTAGTTTAGAATCCGTAGGCCGAGTTTGGCGTCAAGAAGCAGTGTTAGATTTTTGACAATATCTCAACGATTGGTTTCTCTTTATCAAATCTTACGGTACGCACGGAGAGGTAAATAAATTTGAAAACCATGAGTAATAATAACATTACATTTGGCTCTAAACTGCGCTAGATTAAGAAAGACTAAGTGCGGGTTGTGTTTAATAGGCCGGAAATGGGGTAGCTAACCCTATTCTCAGGGTAAATTTTGTTCATCAATGTTTAGTTGCGTGAAAGATTTAGCTTGAACAAAATGGTTAGTTTTGACCTGATAATAAAAAGAAACTTTTACATACATAACATTTTAAACCTATTTAAATTATACAAACAAGATTATTTTCCTGATGGACTTATGAAATTCCTGGGTTTTTCCCGGTTTTCCTGGTTTTCCTGGTTCACTTGCCACCCTGTATATGAATACTTAATTGCATGGCTTCATTTTTACTCATCCTTACTGAGAAAATCTTTTACTTTACACATTTAAATTACCTTAAATCCGTTTGTTTACCTAAACTATTATGTTACTAAATAACTATTTTACGTTTAAAATGTTTTTCAGACATCTATAACTGAATTGTGCCCTTTTGCGTCAATATGAGATTTGTATTGTCTTACAACGATTTTTCAAGATCTTTTTGAATGGGGTCGCCCTACTGTGCCCTGGCTGTTAGCCTCCCACCCCGAGTTCAGATTGACGGTGACGAAATCGAGGTGGTCGATGAGTTCGTGTATTTGGGCTCACTGGTGACCGCCGAAAATGATACCAGCAGAGAAAGCCACAGACGCATTATGGCAGGGAATCGTGTCCTCTTTGGACTCCGGAGGACGTTCCGATTGAATAAAATTCGCCGCCGCACGAAGTTGACTATCTACAAGACGCTGATTTAGACTGGTGCCCAACTAAAAATTTTCGCAATGTAAACGCTTTACTCATTTCATTTATACAGCCTCAAGCTGTATTCAAATGTTATACAATATGAGGAAACCTTTACTCAACCTCTATACAAGCAAATCTGGCGAACTTAGTCAGCTACTTATGGCTGTTGGAACGGTCGGGAGAAGCTCTTATTGCATATCCATTAACGCTTCTATACAGCTGTTATCCTGCTGTTTAAGTTGTATGTGAACTTGAAAGGCGCTTATTCAACCTTTTC
Source organism: Ochlerotatus camptorhynchus (assembly GCF_037179485.1). NCBI lineage: Eukaryota > Metazoa > Arthropoda > Insecta > Diptera > Culicidae > Ochlerotatus > Ochlerotatus camptorhynchus. The sequence goes on along the minus strand of NW_027040919.1, from coordinate 3,374,971 downwards.
CCGGTTATCCAATAATCACTACACAGCTTTCTCTTGAAGCCGGGTTAAATACTGTTTACGCTTTTTTATACGAAGGAATTTATTGAGTTTATTTTGCTGTGAATCAAATTAATCGAAATTAGTTACAAATCATCACCAAATTATTTACCCTACACCGGAACCTGGAATCGAACTCGAGACGACCTCATTGGCAAACCTTGACACTACCAACTGTGCTACGCCAACACTTTGAACTTATGTAAACAAATCAACATTCGCTTCTACAACAAAATCGCTGAGTAGAGGCTTTATAATAGTACACATGAATCACTTTTCTCGACTAGTTATAAAAGAGCAGAGTAAAAGCTGTAAAACTACACACATCTAAAAATAAACCTAGTTGACTGTGAAAATGCTTCCGAAGTTGCTCTAACACAGTTTATTAGCTGCGTACAGCTTGTTTAGTTGTTGAAAAAGCACTTTTGATGTTTATGTTATTCAGCAAGAGTGGTTGGTTGTGTAGAAGCCATCAAATGAGTAATATATTCACTTTGTTAGCTTTGTTTTGCAGCTACAAGTTGAAAGTTGATTAGTGTGTGTATAGAAGTGACATTAGCGTTTATTGGCTGATGTTATTCAGTGCGACTGACAAATTGAATAATGGTTGTGAGAAAGTTGAGTAAACGCTCTCCAAAAATATTTTGCTAGCTTTTGCTTGTAGCTGTATCTGCAGCTTCTTTTCAGCTACTTTACAGCACAACGCTGGAAAAGTTGGCTTACAAAGCTGAAAATGTTAGTTGGGTGGTCCTCAACGGCCACGAGACCTGGACTATGTTCGTGGAGGACCCAGTGCAGCGGTCTAGCCAGTGCTTCACCACCGTATTTTAATAGCTCACTTGGTAGTTGATCTACACCAGTTGCTTTGTTGTTCTTCAGCCGACCGATCTCCTCCTCAACTTCTTGAAGATCAGGGGCCGGTAGCCTGTCGTCTTCTGCCCGTGCTCCAAGGTCTGTTGCCGTGCCACCTTCGTTTTCTGCTGCTTCACCGTTGAGGTGTTCGTCATAGTACTGCTTCCACCTCTCAATCACCTCACACTCGTTCGTGAGAAGGTTACCGTCCAAGTCCTTGCACATATCGGCTTGCGGCACGTAGCCTTTGCTTGAACTATTTAGCTTCTCGTAGAACTTCCGTGTGTCGTTTACGCGGTACAGATTTTCCATCGCCTCGCGATCTCGGTCTTCCTGCTGACGCTTCTTCCTTCGGAAAACCGAGTTTTGTCTGTTCCGCGCTTGTCTGTATCGCTCCACATTCAATCTCGTGTGGTGTTGCAGCATTCTCGCCCGTGCTGCATTCTTCTCCTCTACTAACAGTTTGCATTCGCCGTCAAACCAGTCTTCGGTCCGGGATTGCAGCACCTAGTGCCGCTGCAGCAGTACTATCTATGGCTGAACGGATGTCCCTCCAACCATCTTCAAGAGAAGCTGCGCCAAGCTGCTCTTCCGTGGGTAGTGCAACTTCCAGCTGCTGCGCGTAGTCCTGGGCAACTCCGGCGTCCCGTAGTTGCTCAATGTTGGGTCGCGGCGTTCGACTTCGACGTGTGTTATGCACCGTCGAGAGTTTTGAGCGCATGCATACTGCAACTAGGTAGTGGTCCGAATCTATGTTCGGAACGTGGAGGAGACAAATGAACCACGATTTGCACCAGCTGCTGGGAGAACCATCCATCGTCCATGTTGCAAAAATTGGCCGATTGCGGTGAGCTGGGCACGTCGTAAGAATGCCGCACGATGACCCAGTGAAAATGGTTCTAGAAAGCGACCAAACAGGAACAAGAAGAAGAGGCGCACAGCTGGCAATGTGGATCGACCAAGCAGAAGGCGTCCTGCGGACCCTTCGTAGACTACGAGGCTGGCGAAGTGCGATCATGGATCGAGTAGAGTGGAGACGACTTCTTCGGACAGCAGAGGACAACAAGGCCTTTTTTTTTCCGTTGGCGTTCGTTAGCTGGTGAGCGCTGAACTTTCCTATAACCGGTCTGAATTCCTCCTCCTGGCCGACCTGAGCGTTAAGATCTCCGATAAAGATTTTGACGTCATGGATTGGGTAGCATCTTTATCGTCATCGTCACTTGCTAAATGATGGCTGTGCATGTTGATTATGCTGATATTGAAGAAAAGACCTTTGATCCTCAACTTGCACATTCTGCTATCGATTGGTCACCACCCAATCACCCGCTTCTACATTTCGCCCATCACGATGAAAGTTGTACCCAGCTCATGTGTATTGTCGCAGCTCTGGTAGATGATATAACCATCCTGATCGCGCACGGAGAGGACCCAATTTGTACGTTGTGTGATAGTTGAAATTAATGATTTACGATCGATTTACTGACCGTCCTGCCATGGCGGAGGTAAAAGTACTACAGACATTTATTTACTGTAACATAACAAGAACAGTACATCAGTGGCGTCGCCCTAACCTCAATCTACCTGTTCAACAACTCACAAAACGTAAACAAATAAAACAATATTGATTCCAATGGATACAAATCAGTGAAACTAGAAGATCCTGTACCTTTTGAAACTGATTTGAATGTAAGCATGCCCCTAAATAACGTTTTCAAAATTGTTGAACAGGTAAAAAGTGAGGTTACGCGACGCCACTGCAGTACATAATAAGCTATAACAATGATACGGGGACAAGTGGTGACATCTATGGGTAGGCACAGTGCCTATTTTATGTTAAGGGTAGAGGCAGTAGTAGTCGTCTGCACGAACACCATCCTTATACGTATGTACCGACGATCCCTTCCAGCAAACCTCCTGCAGCGCTACAATGTCGAACTTGCGGACCCTCAATAAATCGGAAAGAATGTGGGTACTTCCCAAGAAATTTAGAGACTTGCAGTTCCATGTTCCGAGTTTCCAATCGTTAATCCGTTTTCGTTGCCTGGGTCTATGCCGCTTGTTCCGGTCCGTATTTACATTGCTTACTTCCTGTACTTTACCGTATGCGTGATAATGCTTGCACCATCGTACAAATCAGGTTCCCGTTTCCCCTGTGCATACAATGCCATGGTTTTCTTTGCATGCACGTAACCTATAGCTCATACCGTAGTAGGTTGTGTATAAAAGAAAATGATTTACTTAGTTTGACAGTTGCACCATGACGAAGTCCCTAATAAAAAATAACCATAAACGAACGATAACCCAAATCATTGAACTATTCCACAAATGGTTTGGATGATACCTAGAACACGTCGTTAAGCAAATTAACCATACAATTTTTATTAGGGGTGGCAGCGTATTCGTGATTTGTCCCACGCGCAAATGTCGCAAAAAGACATTTCAATCGCCGTGGGAGTGTCCCGGTGGACCGTCAAAAGAGTTTTAGTCCGAGAAAAGAAAGGATAACTATCCGCGAAGGTGGCCACAGGTCGTCCGAGGTCAGCTCGGGTTCCGAGGGTTATCGCTGCTATCAAAAGGAAGATTCGGGTGAATCCAGTGCGTTCAATAAGGAAAATGGCAAAGGAACACGGGATCAGTGACTTTACGGCACGGAAGATCGTAAAGGAAGATTGCGAGGTGAAGTCGAGGGCACGGAAAAAAAAAGTCACATGATTACCAACCACATCCGGAAGCTACGAGTCGAACGATGTAAGAAAATTTTGAACTTCCTTAAGCGAAAAAATCCGCATGTTTACCGTCGATCCCGTATTAAATTCCAGAACCGACCGGTATATTAGTTCTCTTCCGATAAAATACGTGGCCGACGAGCACAAGAACGTTTATCTGACCAAGCATCCTGCTAGCGTTATGGTGTTTGGATTGGTGGCTTCCGATGGTAAAAAAAATGGACTCGGTGTTCATTCCAGTAGGCGACAAGGTCAACACGGAGGTCTAAAGGGTGTCCACGAGGAAATTGCCACACTATGAAATTGCTCTAACTTTTTAACCGTTGGGTAGAATTTAATGAAAATTTGGGTGGATTTAGTTCATAGTGCATTATTTACATCCTGCAAGTTTTAAAGTCCTGTGATCAAAACTCGCGGAAATGGAGTCGAAAGAACAGCTCGTGCGTGATAAAATCTTGCGCATTCATCACGAGAACAAGGATCTCTCGCATCGTTCCATCGCTAAAACGTTGGGAATCGCGAATTCCACGGTGTCGTGAGTGATTAAGCGGTTCGAGGAACGGTTGACCACCGATCGGAAGCCCAGAAGTGAAGGAAAAAGTATTCCGTACAACACCAAAAATCACAACCGCGTAGTTGGGGCCTTCAACCGAAATCCGAACGCCTCCGTTAGGGATGTGGCTAAGAAGCTGCACCTAAGCCGAAGTTTTGTCCAGAAGGCCAAAACTAAGGCTGGGCTTCGAACGTTCAAGGTACAAAAGGCCCCTAATCGCGACGAGAAGCAGAACAAGTCCGCCAAAACCCGTGCCAGGAAGTTGTACCTCAACATGCTGACGAAAGTTGAATGCTGCATCATGGACGACGAAACATATGTGAAGGCCGACTTCAAACAGATCCCCGGCAACCTGTTTTTCACGGCCAAGGATAAGTTCAGCGTTCCGGAGCATGTCCGCACTCAGAAGATGTCCAAATTTGCGAAGAAATTCCTGGTTTGGCAAGCCATCTGCACGTGCGGGAAGCGGAGTGCACCTTTCGTGACCCAGGACACGATGAACGGACAGGTGTACATAAAAGAGTGCCTCCAGAAGCGGCTGCTTCCTCTCCTGAAGGCCCACAACGTCCCAACAATCTTCTGGCCGGATTTGGCCTCATGCCACTACTCCAAGGACGTGCTGAAGTGGTATGCGGACAATAAGGTCAATTTCGTGCCGAAAATGTTCAACCCTCCCAACACTCCGGAGCTCCGCCCCATCGAGAAGTACTGGGCGATTATGAAGCAGCACCTTCTTAAACGACCTAAGGTAGTGAAGACAGTCGAGGAACTGAAGAAAGTATGGGTTTACATGCAAAAAACGGTTGATTCACAGGTTATGCAGAATCTTATGGCCGGGGTTAAGGCCAAGGTGCGGGCATTTGCGTATGGACTGTAAATAAAATACGAGTAGAATGATAAAATGAAGTTTAATAGTTATTTCTCAATCCCTGAAAATTTGATGGCAATCGGATGAAAACTCGAATTTTGCGAATCGATTTTGTGTGTGGCAATTTCATCGTGGACACCCTTTACATCGGGATTTTAAGTAAGTATGTTCTTCCGTAGATCAAAGAACAGTACGGTCCGAAGCCAAATGTTGTATTTCAACAAGATAGGGCTCCGTGCCACACCTCGAACCGAAGGACCTCGAAGGATATGTGGCCGCCATCCAGCCCCGATCTTAATCCGCTGGATTACGCAATATGGCGCGTCATGAAGGCCAAGGCCTGTTCTAAACGCCACCCGTGTACAGCAAGCGTCAGACAAACATTGACCCGTACCTGGAGAGAAATGGATCCAGACTACATTATTAGAACCTGCCGTGCATTCCGGAAGCGTGTGGAGGCCGTAATTGTAGCAAGTGGAAACTCGATCGATGATTTACATAGTTAAAGACTCTGAGAAACATCCCAAGTAACAATCCAGTAACCGTTTAGCATCCACTCTGATTTATGATGGTTTAATAACGGCAATGAACAATCCATTTAGTTTAAATATAGCATTTTAAAGTGTAAAACATTCCTGCTTGGTAATTCAGCTTTTTGCTGTTTTAAAAACCTTTAATAGTCTGGCAAGAAAGTCGAAAACTGTCTTGTTTTAAAAATAAATTTAAAACAGTTATCAATCCCTCCTTAAAACTGTTCTGTAATTCAAGCATAAACGTCATTAGCAATTGTTTATTAATGTCATGATAAAGTACTTTATAAACGTGTTCTATCATTATAAAAGCAACCATAAAACAATTAGGTTTTGCATTAGAGAAAAAAGCATTTTTTGTTGCTGTTTAGCCTTTTTAAAAAGCATCATTAACTCCCCAAATACTTTGTTTACAAATTGAGCTTAAAAGATGGTTCCTTATAGTTAATAAATGCCAAATTTATGACAAGGAAATCTCGAAGGGTAGACGAAGTAGAATGAAAAAATAAAGTCAATTTCAGATAAATTTACTTCTTTAGAAGAACCAGCACACCACCAACGACTGACCATCTGTCGGAGAAGAGTAAAGTGAGCGGGGCCCTCGAACTCATAAAACATTTTCTAAAGTTGAAAAACATACCAGCCTTCTCCAGATCTTGCGATGACAATCGAAATAACAACCGACAGCAAACCAATGAAACTGTTAGTTAGCGGAGATCAGCTGGTTTCTGATCCAAAACAGCGATTTTATTCGGTGAAAGACTCTTAGAAATTTTATTCATCCGTACATCTCTGCATCATTGGATGGTGCACTTCTGTAACCATCCGGAAGAAGGGGATCTTTTCCGGGAACGATTGCGCTTCCAGCTGTTCGAAATGCGAAATGTTGTAAAACAATATCGCAAACTATCTGAGTAACTGCTCCCAATCCATCGGGAGAAAACCGCCTGGAAGAATCCTGGATCTCACAGCGCAACTATCGAAAGATAAACAAACTTTGACGTTTAACTTTTTGCAGGCAACTTTGCCTCCATAAATGCTGCCATAAATCTGAACGGGTTAGGATGAAGCAAAATGGCTTTAGATAAATACAATTCAGCCTGCAAGTTTTCTTCATAAAAGCCATTTTAAAACCTTATTAATTTGTTAAGGAATTCTTGAAAGCAAAACAACTTTTTCGCAAATGACCCATGAAAATCAACTTTGATGCCGCCGCCATGTTACAATTAGTTTGCTTGTTTTTTTACAATCTTCGATTTTCAATCAATATTTCCTTATATATAAATATATTTTGGTAAATTTAGCAATGTGCAAACATTTAAATGCGAAAATAATAAAAAAAATCTCGGCCAAGCTCGATTTAAAGAATATATTTTTTTTTTTTCAATGTTAAATAATTGGTCAAATCGACGTTTTACGAGTGTGGACTTAATTTTTTCGATGTTTTCACGTACATTTCACATAAAATTTAATATGGCACTTAAAACTAGGCCTCTTAATGAGAACTATTGTGATAAATTTGGATATTCAACAAGATTTTTATACCATCAGTTTCTATTTTAATTATTTTGATAAGATCGGATTCATAAATCCTTTTCTATCTTGAATGATGCTTTCCTAGTGGATTCAGCATGTGGCTAGGGGAAATAGCTAGGAAAGGGTTTTTATTGTTGTTAAATAGCTTTTATTGTAGCTTCCAAATGGTTCTCAATGTGTTCGTCATACAACCTTTTGCAGTAAATCAATCTTGAAGAGCTTCGAGAATACACCCTTCAGAACTTTCTCCAGGGTGGGCCAACTAGACATATTCTAATCTTAATGAGGTTTTGGTGGATGCATTAATTACAAAATAGCCTTGACCAGGGTTTTATGAATGTTGTTTTATAGTTGCTTTGTAGTATTTCATAAAACTTAAAATGTTACTTGGGATCCCCCCTTGAATAAATAAAAAACTCGAAAACTAAATGTTTGAGAATTCTTTTTAATGTTGACATTGCTCAATGGTGCATTGGGGTGGGACAAAATTCAAATTCCAGTTCCAGTATGATTTCCGGGGGAATTCTGGGTCCTAGAGTAACTGTGTAAAATTTCAGGTCGGTCGGTGGAACTATATTTTAGCGCCAGCGGTTTTAATTTTACATAGGATTTTCTATGGAAAAACTAACTTTTTCAAATAAAAATCTTGCACCAGGATGTTGATCAGGCGCTCCTAACATGGAGAACAGTGGCCATTTTGAGCCACACCTCCATGGTGAACAGACGCTCGAAGACGGCACTCTCCGGAGAGAGGAGTCACCCCTTCCCTGTCAGCATACGACCATTGACCTACCGGGGTTGGTTACTCGATCTTTCCTATGGTTACTCGTACCCCAGCCGGCACCGCGGGGAGGTAGGGATAGTAGTAACAGAACAAGAGGTTAAGTGACCGCGCCCACAGAGGTGTGGGGTCTATTTTATACCTGCAGATACGCGAAGTTACAGCAAATTTTGATTTCAATTTGATAACTAGCTTTGCTCGGGGAGTGTGTTCATTATTGATTTGCTTTAACTTTACATCTTGACTAGATAGAAGGTTACGGTCTTTGGCAAACCTGTTTAGATGAACAATACCTATCTTAAAGTAAACCTTTCAGTTCAGAATTCACTCATCAGGTGGTGTTAATTCACCATTAGATTTTAAATTGTTTGCTACTACTTCTTAATGACGGAGATGAACTAGCCCATGGTTAAAATCTCCTAAATAAAGTTTAAAAAAGTAAGAGGTTGTATCCAAGACACGACCGTATTATGTCACAGAAAAAGTATATTAAATATGAAATTGATAACGAGTTAATCAGCGAAAAATTTCGATTGGTTGAAATTCGGAAGCAATTTGAGAATTTCGTTTTTGAGGTACTCTGTCGATGTTCATGTAGTACAAGCCACTCTTACTCTTTAGTTTACTTACTTGGAAGCTACACAGTTTGAAAAAGTAGTGTAAATTTCTGTTACTATGATGCACATAAATGGAGCGTCATATATCATACAAGTTTACAATATAGATCGCGTTTTTAGAGATGAACTAGCCTAAGGCTAAAAATCTCTTAAATAAAGAATTAAAAAAAAAAAAAAAAAATAGATCGCGTAAATTTATGACACATATCATGAGATATTCCATAAATTGTATGCAACCGTCCACCTTTGTAAGCAACATTTATTGCAAGTTGCAGGTTAACGTGAAAAGGGAGTTTACATGCATGGATATTTTCATCATAAATAAAATTCAGATTTTTTTCTGTGTAGTTAAGAACAATAGCGTGGAAATGTTTCCTCGATGTTTTTTTTGGAAATTATCGATGGAAATTATAGCGGTACGGAAATGAAATATGTAGGGGAAATGGATGTAATGTCAGCCTTAATGCCCCTAATTTGGGCCCGTACATAAGTTCAGCAATCGACTAAATTTTCAAAAGCGACCCAAAATATCCATTAGTACCGTTCCAATGACGCGTTCAACTAGATAAAATTGAAAATAGCAGATTTTTAGTCATGGGCCCAATCTTAGATCCATTAGCCAACATTAGAGTCATTTCCTCTGTTAGGGAAAACATATCAATCACAAAATATAAGCCTAACGGACGGTACTGATCTTTATGTCTTTTGGTGCACATTTTAAGCCCCTTCTATTAAGAGAATTCGGCAAGGTTTTTTTTTTGCATAATGCTCTTAATAGGAGGGGATTAAAATTTGCACCAAAAGACATAAAGATCGGTACCGTCAGGGCTTGGTATCAATATTCCGCGACTGTGTTAGGGAAACTACTTTTCCCATCACGGAAACGCCTCATTTTCTGATGACAAAACCGTTTTGTCGTAATGGTTGAGCAATGCTTAGCTATTTGGGTATCAGCACAGATGAGGCTGGCGAGATATATGTTATTTGGAACGAGGGTGACGCGCTTGGCATAGATGACCCACAGATTGCACCAATACATTTAGACCTACAATGTCACACCTTCTCTAGACCAGATTGAGCCTTGATAGCTAGCTGCAGCTGCTTGTGGGAACTGACATCCTAATGATGACCTTTACAAAAAAAAAATGTCCAAAACAAGGACCGTTTTGTCGTGATGGTTGAGTAATGCTGAGCAATTAGGGTGTTCAACGCGGATGAGGCTGGCGAGCTGTTTGTTGTTTGGAGCAAGGGTAACGCGCTTGGCATAGATGACCCACTGCGACTCACGAAGAAACTGATTTCGATCCATAGCGCTGTGGCTTCTTCCTCCTTCTATGAATGCTCATGCGGGCTTTGCAGCTCGCTGCTTGCAGGCTGCCTTTCGTTGTGTACTGGAGAACAATGTTCAACGCCACACGCTGAAAGCACTGCTGCTGATGCTGATGCTGCTGCTGACTCCAACGACCGAACACCACCACACACGGTGATTGAATGAGCACCGTTCAGTGAGACATGATCGAATTCGATTTTTAAATCTGTGTTCGGGGAAGCGCTGTTTGCAGGCAATCGGTGATAATTGTTATCACCATTACAGCAGTTGGATATTTGTGTATTTTTCAATAGTGACCTTAATAGAGTGTTCCTTTTTGAAGATTGGTAATTAAATTTCCAATCGATTGGCTTGTTTAGAATAAAAATCCATTTGCTATTGACAGAGTTGTATGTGGTCAAAACCTGACCTCTTTCCGTAATGCGGTCGATTTTGGTTTTTTGAAATTGCAGCCTCAATATGTTGCCGAAAAACGTAATCCTGCGTCAATACTTCCTATTGAGATTATTGCATATCTAGATATAATAATATCGATCATATCGTTTATATCGAATCCCTACTGATGGGCTTGGCAAAGGTCAAAGCTGACAATCCCCTACACATGTAAAACAGTGCACTATATAAGAGCTCCCCACAATTGTTAAACCCTCTTTCATGTTCAACCATCGAGCTATCAACAACTGTAAATAATTTTATTAAAGTATAGTATAAACCTAACCTCTGTGCTAATTGAGTGCCCACGCAATCCGAAAACCATAACAGAGATGAGAATAATGAGCCTTGAACATTTTTCAAGAATGTTGATCTTATAAAATAAATGCTAAATTAGGAGAGGCAGCCCTACTCCCTCTGTGGAAACGCCTATGCACAGTGGTTCCCCTTAGAACAAAAGTTGGCCAAAACCTCAAAATTGTTGCAAATAGGCAAAAAACAGTTGAAATAGATGTTTTTTAGCCAGGCTTCCAGAAATCTCACGCGTACACAAATGCGACAGCGAGCTGTGAGACAGAGCGTCGCATGACTCTCAAATCCATGGTGTGCTACATTAATTGTACAAAAGAGAGACCAGAACGATGCGCGTGACAATCTACACGCTCTCAACAAATTCAAGCGTCTCAATTTATTTTGTCTCACCGCATTGCTCTCTCAATGCGACGCATGTATTCAATCACATGCGACTGTTTCATTGCAACATCTCTATGCGCTCTCTCAGGTTGCCATAGCCGTGCGCTGTTTCGCATACCTTGACTCTCGCGGTCCCATCATATGTGATGTTGTCGGGTGACGAGAGAAGGGACTGGAAGAGTTTGTTCACAGAAGACTTGTGTGCCCTTTTCAAATGGGGTGAAGTTTTTAAATGGTTCCAGAAATATCTTCTAGTATAGATTCAAGCAGACTCAACACATGGTTCCAGAGTTATACTGGAATCACCGTAAGATCACCACTCATGATCCTAGGAAGACGCAATTGCTTGTCGAAAGGATGCTAAAGGAAGGTAAAGGAAGCGGTGGATGGCAACCTTACGGTAGTTGGGATCAGGGATGGAAAATCGTTTACATTCATTTCGTGCATTCATTTACATTCATTTGCCTGTAACTTTTTCCATCAGCAGAATACCGTAAAATGATGTATGAAGCTTTTGTGGCTTTTGATATTAACTACAACTTTTGTAAAAATCTAAATCTCTTATGCATGAAGATCTAGAGCTGGCAGAACATATTATTGTTTTTCAGTGAATGCAATTTACATTCACTGAAAAACAATGGATTCATCATGCATAAGAGATACCGCTAATAAAGAAACATACAAAAGCTTCAAACACTATTTTACGGAATTCTGTTGATGAAAAAGTTAGCGGCAAATGAATGTAAATTAATGCACGAAATGAATGAAAATGATTTCCCATCCCTGGTTGGGATACCGTTAGCATGTTAGCACCCCAAATAATCAAATAATACCGGAATATCTGTGAAACTATGTGTCCTTCAACAATTCCTTATGCGGAAATCTTCTAAAATACATTTTTGGAAGCCTCTGAAGCTTTCAGCCCATTTGGTGGAAAAATAAACAAGTTATTGCGCGTTTGCAACAAATTAGACTCAGAATCCCTCAGAATACTTTTACTCAGACCAGTAAAAATATAAATGGACTTTTTTGAATGTAAAATAGCACTACATTTTACTATACAAGATCATATAGTCGGCGTTAAGTCAGAAGCGACTAAGTAGCAAAATAAAAAAAAAATGAATTAATGATATCATAAGATCAAGAACTCCCTCAGCTATATTTCACTTTTTCGGCCAGATTTGAAAAATTAGAGTAGCAAGAGAAAACGGTCAAATGATTTGTCCCATTACATAAGACACATATTGAACAGCCAACTTTAAATTCGTTTTTCTCGAAATCAAAAAAAAAATCACAGTTCGGTCTGACTTAACCGATCATATCAACACGCTAGTAATGATAGAACTCTGAAGATTAATATTTGTATTTTGTCTGGCTTGAGTGAACACTATTTTAAGGGATTATTTTCAACGCAGAAGTGTACTTTGCTGCAAAAACGTTGGTGGTGACTTCTTATTACATACACACAAGTCTACACTTAAAAATTAACCAAGTTTAACATGTTGTAAATTTGTTCTGTTATGATCAATTGAGTTGAAATTTTGACTCAAAACTTGCTTTTCCATTAACCTTTGTCCGATCAGCTATGCACAAATTTTAATTTTATTGTCGCCTTCCACCAGGTGCTTCAAAAAACTTGGTATTTCTTACACGTGAAATTCAAAATATTTGTAGTTTTGCGTCAAAATTTCAGCTCAATTGCTCATAACAGAACACATTTACAACATGATAAACTTGGCTAGTTTGTATGAAAACGACCTTTGTCTGATTAACTTAGCACCACTGTGTACGTAGGTACGAAATGCTCGATTAAGGTTAAAGTAATAAATTTAGGAAAAAGTTGTGTCATATCTGTATTACGGATTGTTGCTAAGCTTCTTGCTTCAGGAATTGTATTGAATACCTGTCAATCAACAAACTTACTACGGCAGCAACTGAATTCTTCAGATGTGTTAGTGCTCACAGGATAGTTCATATCAGCCACCATGATGCTGAATTGAAACAATCAATTTGCGATGACATATTTCTAAATAGTCCTAGTGTTAGTACCGTGGACCCTCGGTGAAATTAAAAAAAGCATATGTATTAACGAGCAAATAAACCACAACTTGATTGTACATTTCGCTTAGCAAAGCCACATCTCTTCCTTCGTTCGTTATGAATTGGCTATTTTTCAAGTTAATCCTTTAATCAACGAAAATTGCCGCTAGGAAAACTTTGTTGGTCATAACCATCCGACACCTCTTCTCCATGTTCGATAAGAGTGTAGTAGCTAGGTCGCTTTCCATTGTTTCCAAAACAAAACAACACTTTCCCCACATCAAGAACACAAGTTGGTCTTCCAGTTGAGTTTGTTATTTCGATGTCGCATTGAAACGTCGCTTAGCGACGTCTCATTGCGAAAAGCGCATGAGCTTCGGCTCACGCGACGTCGCATGATACTCGTTCTCATGAAACGCATACATCCGGAAATGTGCTGTGCTTACAAAACAGTGCGACACACAGGCATTATGAGAATGTGAGATGCGACAAAACTGAAGAGAGAGAAACAGAGTGCTACAAATCTCTTGCGCATGAGACTGCTATGATTATGAGACTATTCGTATTGCGTCTCGCATACGGTAGCGCGCGCACTGGAAGCCTGTTTTTAGCTGTACAAAAAAAACTTGACAATCAATTGACGTCTAGAAGAACCAAAACCAATGCACAATGGTCCCAAATCCGTATTTAGGAAGACAAAAATGTTTGCGCCCAAACCGTCAGTTTTAGGTATATGGTGTTGTTTTGTATTCGGCAGTGAACACAACGACGATATAGGCGGAACGGTGGACTGGAAGATACGGACAGCACAAGATTCACCACCGGGTACCAACTCCAGGCAGGGTAGGCAGGGATAATCCAAACAATTCACGTACTGCTGCTATTAACTAGTTATTTTTTATTCTATTCTTTAATTCTTTGTTTTTCACTTCTTTCACTTTTTGACTTCCAATTTTATACTGAACATCCTCGGTAGTAGTAAAATTCTTCTTTATTTTGATTTGTTATGTGGTTTACAATTGCTAATACAGAGCAAGAGGTTAGCCAGAAGGGCTCTTCATTTTTGGTGAGCTTTTGGATTTTGTGTTGTGCAATGTTTTTCAATTTTCTTCTTGTGAAGTATGTTGTTTGAATGTTTTAATTTGTTATTCTACCTACTTAACGTAACTTAACCTAACTTAACCTAACATGCCAGATCCCTGACGATCTGTTAATCGGACCACCTACAGCAATCTCTGAACCTTGCGATGGAGTCAGCTCTCCGTAACTCCAGTGTCTGAAGACCAGCCAGGCGGTGGACCTCAGAATTTCTAGTCCGCGGGGGTCTGTTAAGGACCATCCTAAGGATCTTGTTTTGGGATCCTTTGGAGTTTGAGGTGATGGCATTTGGCGCAACTCTCCCAGATTGGCATCCCGTATTCTATTACGGGAAGGATGATTTGATTGTAGACAGCAAGCTTATTTTTCAGGGACAGGATTGACTTCCTGTTGATAAGTGGATACAACGATCTTATCAAGATGTTGCACTTGGTTTTGGTTTTGTCAACGTGCTCCCTGAAAAGAAGCCTGCTGACTAGTGTTAGCCCAAGGTACACGACCTCTTTGGACCATTCCACCGCTGAGCCGTTTAAGCAGATCTTATTATTTTCAGACGCAACAAGTCTGGGAGATTTTGAGTGTGGAAAAATAATGACCTGGGTCTTTGTCGCGTTGATACGGATCTTCCAGCTGTTGAAATATTCAGACAGGACGTCCAGGCATCTCTGAAGTCTGGCAGTCAGAGCTCAGATGACCCTACCGTTGTAGACGATGGATGTGTCATCTGCAAACAGAGACAACGATCCACCATCAGGGAGAGCCGGTATATCGGAGGTGAACAGGTTGAATAGCATGGGGCCACGGATGCTTCCTTGTGGAACCCCGGCACCGATGTTGAAAGCATCCGATGTGATGGTATTCAGAGAGACCCGGAACGTCCTATCCGATAGATAGTTGTTTATTATCTTCACTAGGAAGAGTGGAAGACCACCCAAGTAACAATTTGAGTTTTATGAGGGTTCTGTAGACCATGATTTAGACTTGTAGTATGCTATAAAACCTCCATAAAACTTGCAATGTTGCTTGGGCGTACTGCTGCAATTTGAACACCAGGCCATCATGCCAGACATTGTCGAACGCTTTTTCAACGTCCAACAACGCCATGGCAGATGTTTTCGAAACAGATTTGTTCCGTCTGAGAATGTTTGTCACTCGAATCAGCTGGTGGACGGTCGAACGACCTCTCCGAAAACCAAACTGTTCCTCGAGTAAGATGTTGTTTTATTTGGCAGATGTTAGAAGCCGGTGGTAGACTGCTCTTTCGAACAGTTTTGATAACCCTGAGAGAAGGCTGATTGGTCGATAACATGAAGGAGAGAACGGATCCTTCCCAGGTTTCCGGATGGGTATGACTTTAGCTGACTTCCAACACTAGGGGAAGTAGCCAAGTCTGAGGCACTGATTAAAAATCAGTGCCAGATGGTTGTAGAATCTGGAACTCAAGTGTTTGAGTTCCAGATTCAAGATGTTGTCGAAACCTGGGGCCTTCATGTTTTTAGATGATTTGATATAGGCCAACAGTTCGTCTGCCGTAATTTCGTATTCCTATGGAAAAATGTTAGGAATCTTATGAGGATTGGTTGCATTTTCAGCAACCTCAGATTCATGAGGGCTGACGATGTTTTGTCCGAGATTATGGGAGCTGACGAAATGTTGACCTATCGTGGCAGCCTTCTCTTCAGGAGTTACCAGATGAACCACTGGATCGCCGGGACCATCCAGTGGGGTCAGTGGTGGAATGGGTCTTGGCTTATTTTTAAGGATTTTCGTTAGTTTTCAGAAGGGCTTTGCACAATCTAGGAGAGAGCGGATCTTGTTAGCAAAATCTTGATTTCTGAGGTCCACCATCCTGGCTTGGATGCTTTTTGTAAGACGATTGCAATGGGTCTTCAAGAAACGTAAACCAGAACGCTGGTATTGCCTTCGGAAGGACTTACGGAGTCTGATTAGATCTTTGGTAATTCTATCAAGGTTCAGAGTATTGCTCACCTGTCTGGATACTGGCACGTGTTGTTCCCTTGCCCGTTATATTGCCTCCTCGATGGAACGCAGACACCGGTCAACGTCTTCGGGCGTCTCCAAAAGGACACCGTAGTCGACAATGGAGTCGATACAGTGATGGAACTGCTCCCAGCTGACACGATGGTAGTTCCGTCGGTAAGCTTGGAAGCGGCCAACTTCCACCGCCACCGGATAGTTGTCCTAACTCAGCTTCTGATGGGTCACAGGTAGCGAGATGTTGTCTCCCATGTTGCTGATAAAGATGTCTATCGTGGAGTGAACGCCAGATCGGCTCAACCGGGTGGGACAGTCCGGCGCTAATATGGTGTAGCGAGCCTCGCGCAGGTCGTCGTTCAGGATGGTGCCGTTTTGGTTGCGTCGACTGTTGCCCCAAGCCTGGTGTTTGGCGTTCAGGTCACCAGCGATGATGTACTTTTTTTGAATAACAACGTTGTTTGCTCGTTGTGGTTCCTAAAAGCGTTGCTGACTTGGATCGCTTTAGGAAGTGCTTGTCTCGTATAGGTTTCTTAGGGAAAGTTGCTTCATATTTTTTGTACAATATTTTTATGTTCGTAAAATTAGGGTGGCCCATAAAATTGGTGAATTAAAATTACAAACTTTTTTTTATTATTTGAGATAGACCAAAGCAGCGTTCTAAAAAGTTGTAGAACGATCAATTCAAAACAACATTGTTGAAGACTCAACGTTCTTATCTCTTATGGTTCATGAGTTATGATTTTTTAAACAAGCAGGTTAGGGTGGCCACTATAATTGGTTTTCTTTTAATATCTTTTCATGCGTAAATTTGTCGTAAAATCATTATTCTGATTACATTTAGAACTTTTGATGACGCATATTTTTGCTCAAGCAACTAGGTTACTATCTTTTTTGATTAGAAAGTTAAAGGCTATTTTCTTCGAAAAAATGGCTCTTTTCAATTGTCAATATCTCAAAATGGAGCAAACCGACTTGCAAACATTTAATTTTATTGGAAACTTCGTTTTGTCTTCCAGGGTGCCTACTCAATCCAAGGAATCAAATTCCCTGAGTTTTCCAGGTTTTTCCAGGTCGGATGAAAAAAATTCCAGGTGCATACAAATTATACACATTATTATTTTATCGAACTCCTCTGTTTGCTGGTGTTCAAACTGCTTGCACATGTCGAAAGAACTGTCAATTTAGATTTCAAAACAAAAATGTATCAGGAATCAAAAGTAAATACTTCCATCCTGAATTACCGGAAAATGGCTCTAGTTTCGGCAGACGTATTTGCTTTTATTATTTTAAATAAAATGAGAAAGAGAAGGTGAACATTGTGGAGTAGGAAATGGTTGCTCAGAAGGAACACCGGCAGGGATTTGGCTCATCTTGTCCATCAAGAGCTGCGATATGAAGAGGAAAATGGATTTCAAAACTTCACCCGGATGTCGATACCAACTTTAGACAAGCTAGTGGGAAAAGTTCTCACTAGATATACATGATTCCTTGAGTTCTGAAAATTTCTGTTAACAACTCAATTCTGCAAGGTCTTCAAATTTTCTGACGTCTCTCAAGTTTTGTTTCTGTTCTCCGGTAAAATTTCTTTAAAGATCAACAATCTTTCCTGACAATCTGCAAATGTCTCGGTAGTTCTACAGATTTCTTTGAAGTTCTGTGTGTTCTTCAGAAGTTCAGCAAATTTTCCTAAAAACCTACAAAGTTCCTGAACCCCTGAAGATTTAATATATTTGAAGATCAACAATTATCTCTAATGTTCCCAAAATTTCTAATAATCTACCAACTTCTCGAAAGTTCTGTAGTTTTCACTGCAGATTTTCATGATTCAATGAATATCTGCAAATATCTCTGAACATCTATACAATTTTCTAAAGAATTAAAAGATTATCTAGAAATTTTTTAGCTTTCCGGAAGTTTTTGTCTAATTCTTCTGAAGCTGTGTAAATATCTCTAAAGATCAGCGAACTTACCTGAAGTTCTGTAAATGTCTTTCAAAATCTAAGAACCGCAGTAAAATTCTGAAAATTTATTTAAACATCTGCTAATTTTTGAGTAGATTTACGACCTACCCTCTGAGCTTTTCTGTAGTTCCTAAAATTTATTTAAAATTCTGTAAAGTTTTCTGAAGTACTGTATTTCTGCTCGAAAGATCTACGAACTGCCCTGAAGTTCAATAAACTTCACAGTAGATCTCCGAACTTTTCTAAAGTTCTTTAAATTTCTTTGTGGATTCTTGATCTAAAGATCGGCGAACTTTCCCGAAAATCTGTGAGTTTTACAGAAGTTTTGCAATTTTTTCTGAAAACGAACGAATTTTCTGACGTTCTACAGACTTCTCTTAAGGTCTACGGACTTCTCTTAAGGTCTACGGACTTCTCTGAAGTTCTTTAGGTCTATCTATTTCCGACTTCCATGGAGTTCTGCAAAATATTGTACTTTTGTACTTCGCTGCGATTTGTTTTTGGAATTGAGGTGCTTTTCTGACATTTAACGAATTTTTCTGAAGATCTCACATTTGTGTGAAACTGTGAAACTTTCTGTCGAATTCCTGCAAATATCTTTAACTTTCTGTAAAGTTTTCTTAAGCTCCGTAGCTCTATTCCCAAGATCTACAAAAAATTTCTCAGTAGATCTGCAAACTTCTCTGATGTTTTGTAAATTCCTCTAGGGTTACCCTGAAGATTTAAAAATTTCCTTGAAGATTACCTAAAGTTGTCAAAATTTATCTGAAAATATATGAGCTTCTTTGAAGTTTTAAATGTCTCTCTCAAAATCTACAAATTTTCCTGAAATCGTGTATATATTTTTTTTTAAATCGCCGAGCTTCCCTGAAGTTCTGCAATTTTTATTGAAGATCCATTAACATTTCTGAGATTCTTGTGATTTTTTCAGAAGTCCTGTATTTTTTTCAAAGTTCTGTAGCTTTGTTCTGAAGATGTACGAACTTTTCTGATGTTGAATAATGTTTCGAGGATCTTCAAACTTCTGTGAAATTCTTTATATTTCACTGTAGATTCTTGGACTTGTCTGAAGTTATGCGAATTTCCCTGAAGATTTGTAAAATTTTGCTTATGGTTTTACAAATTGATCTGAAATTATTTTTGCTTGCTTGAACTTTAGAAAATTTCTTTGAGCATTTATCTGAAGATCTACGACCTCTCTTGTGATTTTGTTTTTATGAATTTCTGTTAATGACTTTTAATTTGTTTGTGGTTCTGTTCTCAAGATCTACGAACTACCCTGAAGCTCAACAAATTTCTCAGTAGATCTCCGACCCTCTCTGAAGCTCAAAAAAAATATTCTATGTTGGGTCTCAGACCTGCTGTCTGGCATGCTTATTCTTATACAATACATGCTTCGTATGCTTCCTTTTGACGGTTGCCAGTCTCTCTTTTTCGGCTGTTTTCTTTTTACGACGATGTTGAAGACTCTCTGAATGAACTTGTCTCGTTCGCACACGTTGTCTTAGCTGTCGATGCTTGTCAAATTCAGTGTCCTTAAGAAACGTTTCGAGAAACTGAACGAAAAACTTCTTTTGAATTACGAATGAAGTGATAATTGGAAAATTCCCTGAGTATTCCAGGTTTTTCCAGAAAAAATAAAATTCCCTGTAAATTCCCGGTTTTCCAGGTTTTTCCAGGTAATAGACACCCTGTCTTCATTTTGGTAATAAACTGCAAGAGTCTTTTCTGTTTAAATAATTTAATTTGAAAAAAAAATAGTATTATTTTTCAGCAAAAACTAGCCATAGCTTTTCGAATAAGAGAGATAACAACTTAGCAAAAATATGCGTCATAAAAGTTCTTAAAGTGTCTTGTATAAAAATTTCACGAAAAATGAACTTATAAAAAGATATTTAAAGACTGCCGATTGTCCATGGGCCACCCTAACTGCTTGTTAAAAAAAAACATAACTCATAAACTATAAGAGATAGATATATGGTGCGTGTGTTTATGTGTGTGTAGCGACGACGACGAAGGCAACTGGAAATCGTCTTGAACGGTAAAACAGCCCTTTTCTGCTTTCAACACACAATCTTCCCGTGAAGAAAACCGACGGTAAAAAGGACTAGCGAAACCTTTCGGACGATGAAAAAAAGCGTTTGTTGTTTACTCTTCTTTGGTTGAATCGACGTTGACTGAATGCAGTGAAACTGCTGGACACATCTCTCCCTCCAGCTCTTCTTTAGATGGCAAGGAAATTACTTGCTGAGGCCAATGCTCGACGGGGGAGGTAACAAATGTTGCCCATGCCACCACAACTTGTCGTTAAGAATCTGGGTTGCAAGCGTCCCTTTAGAGATTCGATCAGCAGGATTGACCTCAGTCGATACATGTCTCCACTGCGAACCCTTCGTAAGACGTTGAATTTCAGCGACTCGATTGGAGACGAAGATCTTCCAGGAGTTTGACTTGGATTTTATCCAGTGTAGGACAATTGTAGAGTCACTCCAAAATACTACTGGTCCGGTAAAGTCAGTATTTGTTTGAAGATTGTGTGTGGACCAGTTGACTACCGAGGAGAGCTGCACACAACTCCAGACGTGGGATCGAATGTCCACGCAAAGGAGCGACACGTGATTTCGCCGTGAGCAATTCGGACTGCAAATTTCCGTGTGTATCTGGGGAAACAACGTAAACACAACATCCATACCCTTTCTTCGACGCATCGCAGAAGCAGTGTAGCGTATACTTGCGTTGAGTGTTCCAAAGGACGCGTCTTGGAACTTCGAGTGACTGGAGCTTGGAGACATCACTACGATAATTCTTCCACCATGTTTCCAATTCTGCGGAAAGCTCAGAATCCCACGAAAAATGTGCGGCCCAAAGATTTTGTACGAACATTTTAGCGTTTAGAACCACGGGTCCGAGAAGTCCAAGCGGGTCGAAAAGTTGAGACATTTCCGACACCACTATTCGCTTGGTTACGATGTTAAGATCTGGTAGCACAGGGACTTTGAACTTGAACACGTCTTGCTGCGGGAACCACAATAAGCCCAGAGTTTTGACTGCTGGCGATCGATAGAGCTCTAATTCAGTGGATGTCTCCCATAGCTCCTCCGGAACATTGTTGAGAATCGTTGTGCTATTCGAGGCCCATTTGCGAAGCACGAACCCGGCCGTGTTTAGCATAGCTATCAACTGCTTGCAAGTGTCGCCCATGGTCTCCAGGTCATCGTGTCCGGTTATGACATCATCTACGTAGACACCCTTTCGTATAACTGGTACAGCCAGAGGAAAACGTTCTCCTTCATCGATGGCTAGCTGGTTTAGAACACGCGTGGCGTGAAATGGCGAACTTGCAAGACCGTAGGTGACAGTTTTCAACTGATATATGCTGATCGGATCCGAAGCACTTTTTCTAAAAATGACTAGCTGGAACTTTCTATCGTCTGGGTGCAACCATATCTGTCGGAACATTTTTTCTGCATCGGCCGTTACTGCAAATCGAGGCATACGGAAGTTGACAACGGTAGAGTTCAAAGTTGGTTGCACTGTTGGTCCGACATAGAGAACATCATTTAGCGACAGCAGGAACCATCGAATACCACTCGTGTTTTGGTGGTCGTACTCTCTGGGCGCTGGATGGCATGATGGGGCAAGAAAAACTGTGGGCTACGCGGCGCGCGCGAAATCAACTCCATGTGTCCCAACCTCTCGTACTCTTCCATGAACTGCTGGTAGCTGCTACGAAGATCAGGATCAGCGGCGAACTTCTTCTCCATTTGCAGGAACCTTCGGAGCGCGGGAGTGTACGAATCCCCAAGCAACGGTAGCCGGTCGTCCCTCAGTGGAAGTCGTACGACGTAGCGGCCTGTGTCATCTCGAGCGACGGTAGTCTGGAAATGTTCTTCGCAGTACTGTTCATCTGGCGTGAGAGCTTACCATCATCAAAATTGTCGATCTCCCAGAAGCGTTCGAGCTGGGAGTCGAGTGTATCCTCCACGCAGATATGGCTGGCCTGCACTTCTGGCACTTCTGGAGATGATTGATGTAATTTTCCACAAACGATGTATCCCAATACCGTTTTTTGCAAGGATGGATATCCAGTGGCGAGGGAGATGTTCTGATGTTCTAGCAGGTCGAAGAACAATTCAGCGCCGATAATAATGTCCACACCTTGGCTGATATTGAATTGTGGATCAGCAAGAGGAAGATGGCGTGGAATTCTCCAACGTGATACATCCATATGGTGACTAGGTAACGAGATGGTGAGCTTCGGCAGAACTAGGCAGTCGAGAGTAGCAGTGTAGTTTTCGAAACGAGAGGCCAGACATAATGTTACTCCATAGTGTACGTTCACAGTTGACTGTCCGATCCCGCTTACTGGTGAATTCAGCTTCGTACGCTTCAAACGAAGCTTTTGGCAAAGTGCTTCGGATACGAAACTTGGCTGGGAACCACTATCCAGTAGAGCTCTGGCGAACGAAAAGTTGTTGTCTGCATCTTTCACTTTTATCACTGCTGTCGAGAGTAGTACTGTAGTCTTCTGTATTTTAGGTTTCACTTCTGCACTTGAGTATGAGGTGGGTGGAGGAATGTCTGTAGCGAGACCGGTGGAGGTACCCGACGTTGAGGGGAGGCAAAAATCGCGCGACGGGTTCGAACGAGACGAATATTTAACCGTTGGTGAGGCAACCGAATGCTCTTCCGACGGTGAGCTTCGCGAAGGTACGAAATGCGATAGTTGACAGGATTGCGACCAATTTGTTGCAGCGGGTTTACTGGTCGATGCAGATGGTTGGTTTGCTGCTGATGACTGAAGGTCAGATGATGTCGAGAGTGGTGGCAAATGCAGCAACGAGTGATGTTTCTTGGCGCAACTTTTGCATGACCCGCTGGAACAATTCTTCGCTTGGTGCGTTCCCTTCAAGCAATTGATACACAGCCCTTGCTTCTTCACGAGTTCAAATCGTTGGTGTGGCGACAATGCTTTGGACTGCTCGCACTGGAATAACAAATGTGCGTTTTTACAGCATGAACATTTTGGCACATTTTCTGAAGCAACGTGGGCGACGATAGATCGCGATCTAGCATGCTTGATCTCGGATTGGGTGCTTGCCGGGTGGGAGAGCTTAAGGGTTTGTATAATTCGTGATCTCCTGTGGATAAATTCGAGCAGCTCATGATATGTAGCACGGTCTCCTTCGGAAACATGAGTTTCCCACTCACGGAGTGTAACAACGTCTAGGCATTGGCTCAACCGCTCAATCAGGAACGAATTCCAGTGGTTCTCAGCGTTTTCGAGTTTATCCAGCAGTTGCACATGACGGTCAAACTCGTCGGCGAGTTCTGCAAGCCCCGATGCAGACTCTTTCTTTAGGGACGGAATCGAAAGCAAGGCAGACATATGACGTTTGATAAGCAATGCTGGGTTTTCAAAACGTTCTGCTGCTCGATGAATTCCAGTGCTGGTGAGCAACCAACGTGGTGGTTGAGGTTACCTTTCCGTGTGAAAGTCCTCCGAATGACACTGCAACGGGAAATGATCCCGGGTTTCGGCACCAAAATCTGTATCGACGACGACGAAGGCAACTGGAAATCGTCTTGAACGGTAAAGCAGCCCTTTTCTGCTTTCAACACACAATCTTCCCGTGAAGAAAACCGACGGTAAAAAGGACTAGCGAAACCTTTCGGACGATGAAAAAAAAGCGTTTGTTGTTTACTCTTCGAGAACTTTCTTGGAATGAATTTTATTTTTTGACGTTTGTGGCATGTTCGTTTAGCGCGCAGGGTTGAATACATAGGAAAACTAATGCGCACGGTATTTATATTATTGGTTCGAATTCAAGGTAGATGTAATGCAAGGTAAGTACAATTATATAAATTTTGTTTTCAGGTTTCACATGTTGCAGGTTAGTATTTTAGGTATTACAGGTATGTCTTTCAGCTGTTACAGGGAACTATAATAAGTTTCCTAACAGTGTGTGTGTGTCTTTTTTACCATCCATTTGACGAGAAATAAGCCAAGGAACATTTCTTCTGAAGCATATTTGAGCAAAACAGTAACAAGAAACATTTCGATTTTTTTTTCAAAAATTTGTGATATCGCTACACTATAACAAGTATAAAAAAAATGTGTAATCAACAGAACTGCTCAATTCATTCAATTTAAGTTACTCTTTACATGTAAAAATGATAAAAATATCAACTTTAATTTTTGAGGTTTTGGCCAGCCAGGAACCATTGTGCTATGGTGCTCCCCTTTGCTTGTCCTCCAGAACCTATTAAAGATCGTATTTATCGATGTTGTTAAGATCGCAGAAATGGTCGCAGTGATGAATATACTTGAAATAACCTTAGATTTATCGTAAATGTACACTATAGTTCATGTAAATTTAAGCGCATATACAAGTATGCACAATTTTTGTGTTGTATGCCAGCGTAGCTCAAACTTGAGCGATAGAAGATTTTAAGTGATAGTTAAACTTCAGATTTTTTTCTGTGTGGATTGGAAAACTTAAAATTTCTAATCGAATCAATTGCTGGAGCATTTCCATTTCAGCTCTCACCAATAAATGTACAACAAAAGCAGGCTGAGGGTCCTCAATCTAGCTGGATGAACAAAAAGAGCCAATTCACACAGAAAATATCCAGCAGCACTAGTTCGCGCATTGCACCGAACTCATCCCAGTTCCAAATACCGAAAAGCAATAAAATGCTGACAGTTGAAGTGGATTTCTACCTCTCACACCTGACTTGATGGGGCGAGAAGAGCCATCGAAAGTCCATTTTCAAGCGTGGCGATAGTTGTTTTCCGTTAAACAGTCGATCGTTACCACTTTGGTACATGGGGAAAGCTTCCTACGCCAGTTGTAACCGTTTATCTCGCTGTCCGACCCAAAACATGATAATGGCATGTAAACAACAATTTCATAATCCAAACATGAGCACTCGGAAGGTAGTTAACTTTTCCACGGGTCAGTTTCTTCCAAAACCCGACCCGATTGCTCGGAAAGCGGAAGTTCAGGTCTGTATGCTCAACCCTTTCGAGGTGATGTGTAGTTTCGAAATTATGTTCATACGGTGAAGATGGTTACGTCCTCTGACAATAAACGTTATTATGTTATACCCATCTCATCCGTTTGGAGGAATCTACGACACATAGGACACGCTCTGCTGCCGCCTAGGCTGGTGGGTTGCTGAAGAAGCGGTACAAACATAGGACGAGAATTTAATTTAATCACAGTTTCCGAGTTTCCGACCGAGAGGAGCAAGGGGTCCGGGTGTATGGATGTGTGTATAGCAGAGCTGCGACACAAACGGACGGAGAGGTCAGAGAACATATGGGGCCGATTTTGGCGAGACTTGTTACTTGTGATGTGATGGGTTCGGGTCGCATTAGGACTCGGTGCACACGACAATGGAAATGGAAGGAATTGTTGAGCGGATCCGGTTTTGCCATGTAAGAAGTTCTGTGTGAATCCGGTGTTGGAATGCTACAGATATAAATAACTCTGACTGGCATCAACATGAACACAGTTGGGGTTGAATCGAATTATAATGGGAACGGAAGTTGACGCCCCGCAGAGTTGTAAGGATGAACATGATATCGAAAACGGGCAGTTTTGTCAGAACATGGTAGGGTCTAAGATTCTGTTCTATTCTGGATTTTGATTTTTAAGTTGCTAATTTTCACCGACGACGGAAAAGAACTTTTAATTACATCTGCTTCCCTCCCGTTAAATTCAATTTGCTACATGCTTCAGTTTTAATTTATCCACGGTCGACTTTGTTCGCAGCATCCCTCACAACATCAGCGGGATTAAAAAAAAAACCTTTCACACAACGATAACATCTCACATTCCCAAAGGATCCGCTCTATATACATATGTGAAAGATTCCTGTCAGTCTTATGCTTAGTTACATACCGACGACAGCGATGTTTCCCTGTCATTATAAATTCAAATTATATGGGAACGAACGTACACTTACACCGTTTTTTCCCATAACGGGTGGTGCATGACAATCTCACTTTCAAAACATGCAGCCAGGGCCAAGGATAAGGACGGAAAGCACTCATTATATGGCACTTGGAGATGGAAAACACGTGAAATGATGCATTTTATTACCTAAGACAACACGTGGTGACATGCTGAAAGAACCATGCGCGCAAACGAGATCTTCGTCTAATCTTAATTGAATTGCTGTTTCGAAATCTAAAGCCGACATTAAAGAGACTGTGCTGCATTTTTCTTCGGTTAATCCAAACAGTCCGATTTGTCACCATTCCCCAGCGCCTCTGTGAAAATCAGCATTTTCCTATTTTCGATTCGGGTATGGAATTGAATTTCAAATAGTTCACTTCTTTCCATTGGTCGAATTGGGACCAACTTGGAAGACCAGGAGAAGACATTCTTTGTGCTTCGTCGTCGTTCCAAACGATGCAATCCATCTTCATTACCAAAGTAGGTAAGTAGGAGCGAGAATTTTCCTCGACTGATGGCGGTCCGTTGGTGGGTTTTGAAAGAAAGCAACTCAAGGGAAAACGTATTCGATCTCATAAACAACGCGCGAAAGTTTCAGTCCCACTGCTGGTTTGGTGTTGAGTTTCCATTCAAACCACCAACGGTGAAAAGTCGTGGATTTGCGATTGAGATGGAATAAATGGGCACGTGTTTTGGAACCTGGATTGTTTTGAACGAGGTATTGGGTGCAGATTCATTGGACTAATAGAACAACAGATTACAGTCCGTTGTAAGGTTAACAGCAGACAGAATTTGTAGCAGTGCCGGTGGTGTAGTGGTAAGCGTGATTGCTTCTCACCGCAAAAGGCCTGGGTTCAATTCCAGTCGGCGTTAACATCGTTGAAATTAATTAAGAAAATTATTTGCTTCCTTGAGGAATACCTGAAGTTGCTGGTAAAGCGATCGAATTGCAATCCTCAATAGAGACTTACTGAGTTGGCGCTCGATAAGATACGACTGGAACCAAGATGGTAGACATCACTTTATCCCTAGACACAAAACAGCAAAAAAGGTTATCTTCCATTTAATTCCACTTAATTAATTTTGGTATCCATGACAGATACGTATTTCAATCAGTGTCATTCCGACTAAAGAACTTATCAAAATCTAACCCTACTTAAGGGCCTATAGCAACTTGTTGGGACGATATACTTTCGTTGGCAAACATGATGGATTATTATCATTGTAAAGTTATAATAGTTTCTGGATCAGGCATAGAAAACATTCACATAATTGATTGCTTATGTATACAAATTTCCTAAAAAGGAAAATGATTAAAAAATGTATGCTGTAATGTATGAAACCTCCGATTTTGGGAATCTGGGAAAAACTGTGAAATACCCCACAATATGGGAATTTTTGAAATCGGGCTGACGTGTAGGAAGCGAAATTCGGTATCTGAAACCATTTTTAAATCCAAGATGGTGGCTTTAGGTTACACAAAATTAGGAAATATTGTCAAATACCACACAATATGGGTATTTTTGAAATCGGAGTGTCGGGTTGGACTCGGAAATCCATGGTTGACGTAATTTTGATCCAGTATTTTTTCTTAACTATTCGTTTACTTGTAAGACTCAAATCTCGTTAAACTTTACGGAGCCGAGGTGTATCAAAATACAATAAATCATAGTTAAAATACATTATTTTTCTTTTGTTATCCTTGATCAATGCACACCATTCTTCAGGATCGTCAATGTGCGAAAGATTTGGGATCGTATATGGGCGCTGCGTATTGGGACAAATATCACCACTCACAGAGATCAGGCTGCTGTCACTTTCGCTTGAGTTATTTGCGTTCATTTTTTTGTTTCATTGTTTGTGGTGTCCGAGTCGACTGATCACTAGCGTTTCATTTCGGTTTTGTTGTTTTGCTGTTGGTCAGCAATTGGTATCGATTTCGGGAGAGAGGGCCACTGCTTACTGTTGGCTGCGTTTGATTGGAGTTTGTTGGCGCTGTTGTTGTTCTTGTTATTGTTGATGTTGCTAGTGTCGCTGTTAACGTAGTTGACGTTGGTGCTTCTACTGAGAGTAGTGTCTTCGTTTGATGCAGCTGCAGCCAGCTCGGAGCAACATTGCTTGGGTGAGATTTGCTATCACAATTTCGACATATTTTTACTTGGTTTGGGCATGATACCAGCGTAATTTCGCCATCCACGAATGACGGGATGGGAAGAATTTGTTTCATTTTTTAAAACACGCACTCCATTGCTGAAGATTGGAAAATAACTCTTCCAAACCTCACTGCGAATTGCTATCACCTCTCCATACAGGGTTGATGATAGCCACATTCTCTATGTCATCTGGGAGATCATGCAAACGTTCGTCGACAGCGCTGCTTTCGACGCGACGTAAATTGGAATCGAGATCTTTTTCCCCTCATACTCCATGAAATGCTTCAGGTGATGAGCTGAAGCGATTCTTCTTGCTACTTCATTGCTTTGCCTTCCCAGGTATACAACGTTTTTCACATTGTGTGGCTGAATACATTTCACCTGTGACATATCAAGTTGCAGTACACTTTCTAGAAATCGTTTGATTTCTGAAATACACGGCCGCTTAGGCAGAATTGATGTATCTAAAACGACACAGTTTTCTCGCAAAGCCCGCATGGTTATGGGCAACAAAACTCACGCGCGTCACACATAAGAAATCCGAGAATGGTATTATACGTCAGATCGGTGAAGGAGATGGATAGCAACTGATCCAGTATTATAACAGTATTTCCCAGGTTTTGTCTGTATCCGGAAGCCATGTGATCTATTTTTGTTTATGTATACGGTGGATATTAAGGAGCTTCAGGAGATTTGTGTTCCTTTATATTCCATTAAACATGATATCAACTTATTTGTTCTTAAGTTGTAGTTGATTGGTGTTCAAAGAAAACAACTTTAATGTTTTTGACGTAGACTACGTCTTACGGAAAGGTACTGGGGTAAATAGAAAATCTAAAATTGCGACCGTCACGAAAATGTGTAAGGTTTTGAACGCTTATAACTTTGTCATTTATAGATGAAATTAAAATCCAAATACACCAATCGATAGGAAATAACTCTCGTAAGCTGTTTCAATAAACGCTTTTTCAATTTTCTATGAAAAAACTGTTTTAAAAATGTACAAATAAAAGAAGTTCTTATAGCTATTTCTACAAATTTAATGCTGAAATCATCGCAGCTACAAAGTTTAGAGAATTTGAACATGTATGAGTGAAAGTGCAAATGGCTGGTGAAACACACTATTCGGCTAGGTGTATAAACCCCCCACCCCACCCCCCACCCCCCAACAATGCCAGTAAAGAAACATATGAAAAGTTTTTTTAATATTGCTGAAGAAATTACAGCTAGTCTTCGGCCTGAAGTAAAAATTCATATTTATGGAGACTTCAACCAACGTACTATTGACTTCATTCCAGACTCTGAAAATGATACTATTTTTCTTCCAATCGTTGAGAGAAACTCTTCAGTTCATTTTTGACAAAACTACTTGTTTAGCTCTTAACCCGATAAATCATATTAAAAATCAGCAAAATTGCTATTTAGATCTGTTATTGACGAATATTCAGGAAGATTTCTGTGTAACCGATTCACTTCATCCATTATGGAAAAACGAAGCGTTTCACACAGCAATCGAATTTTCTTTATTTGTGCATGAATATAAGGGACCCTACGATTGTGAATATGAAGAGGTTTTGAATTATCATTCTGCAAATTCCGAAAATATTAAATTTAGATTAAGTAGGACATAAATTGGAAAACGATTCTTAGGAATGAAGAAAATGTTAAAACTGCTGTTGACGTCTATTACAAAATAATATTTGAAATAATATTTGAAGAAGTTCCATTAAAAAGAAGAAAACGTCAAAGTAACTCAAAACATCCTGTTTGGTATAACAGTCAAATTATAAACTTAAAAAATCGAAAGCAAAAGGCACATAAGGCTTATCAATAGCAAGGCACCAATGAAAATTTGGCAAACTATTTGCGTATTTGCGATGAATTAAATCAAGGTTGCAGACTCATTTCAGCTAAAACATTTTTTTTTTTAATTTTGAAATAATTAGATGCCATGATCATATTTTGAATTGGTAGGATACAAGAAGAGGTTGCAAAGAATGTGTTTGACATATTAAACCTGTTTATTTCACTTCATGAGAGTCACAATCAGCGATTTTTCACAAACTCACTAACTCACTCACTCACTCACTCAGCGATCAGAAAATCGCTGATTGTGACTCATAGAATGAAAAATTTACAGGTTTTATATTTCAAACGCATACTTTGTAACCTCTTCTTGTAAGTTACAAGTAAAACATACCATCATACCATCTTTTGCTTTTATTATTCCGAAAAACATTATTTTAGCTGAAATGAGTATTTGCAACCTTGAATTAAATATGACAATTGATATTGCATTTGAGGAGACAATTCAAGAACCGAACTCGAAATAAAATCTAGTCCAAACAAATTCTTAAATTATGTTAAAACTAAATTAAAATCAGACAATTTTCCATCAAAAATGCATTTTAATGAAACGGTTGGTGACAACGCAGCCGATATCTGCAATCTATTTGCTACTTCCTTCCAAGAAATTTACACCTCTTTTTCAGAAGATGATCGTGACCGTGATTATTTTGAATTCATCCCAGAATGTATTAGTGATATACAAGTTAATCAAGTTAATGTGCAGGATATTATGGCAACTTTGAACAATTTGGATGCTTCCAAAGGCTCTGGACCAGACGGAATTCCACCAGTATTTATGAAGAGCCTGGCACTGGAACTTACAGCTCCATTATTCTGGCTTTTCAATTTGTCACTAGATTCTAGAATCTTCCCAAAAACATGGAAAAGCTCTTTTCTAGTGCCTATTTTCAAAAGTGGGAAAACATCTGACATAAAAAAATTAAAGAGGAATTGCTATTATTTCCTGTATCCCAATGCTTTTCGAAGTGACCGTCAATGAAAAACTATTCAATCAGATCAAAAACTGAATCACTAACATGCAACATGGTTTCTTCAAAGGACGATCAACTAATTCAAATTTACTTGAATTCGTCAACTATTCTTTGGTTGCAATGGATAATGGAAACCATGTAGAAGCACTCTATACCGATTTTAGCAAAGCATTTGATCGTATTGATATACCCATGCTTCTTTTCAAATTACAAAAAATAGGAATTGAACCTGGACTTCTCAAATGGCTTGAGTCATATTTAACTAATCGCCAACAAATAGTTAGATTCAAAGGTGAAAAATCAAACCCTATTACTGTTACTTCTGGAGTCTCCCAAGGCTCGCATCTAGGCCCTCTTTTGTTTATTTTATTTGTAAACGACATCTTTCTAGAAATAAGAAATAAAGAAGACATACCAGATTGAAATAAACTTATTCTATGTTTGGTGTAATAAAAGCCTCCTGCAACTAAACGTTCAAAAATGTAAATCAATAGCTATTAGCATAAAAAGAAACAAACCATAAAATACAATTGTATTAGGAAATCAGGCAGTAGAAAAGTGGGAACGAGTTAGGGATTTAGGAGTTATAATTGATTCAAAACTAGCATTCACTGATCGTTATAATACAATTATCAACAAAGCAAATAATATGCTTGGCTTTATCAAACGATTCAGTTCCAATTTTCATGACCCGTATACAATAAAATCATTGTACATTTATAGCACTTGAATATTGCAGCATAGTTTGGTCACCTTTTTCATTCACGCATGAGGAACGATTAGAATCAGTGCAAATGCAATTCTTACTATTTGCTCTTCGTAAATTAGGTTGAACAAGATTTCCTCTTTCATCTTATGAAGCACGCTGCATGCTCATCAACATTCAAACATTGAAAGCGCGTCGTGAATTTGCAATGGTTTCGTTTGTGAACGATATAGTATCGCATCGAATTGACTCAGTAGAACTGTTATCAAAGCTTGATTTTTACATACCTTCTCGGCAACTGCGAACTCGAAATATATTTACTACAAATCACTATCGCACAAATTATGCCAAATTTGGTCCACTAAATCAAATTATGACTGCTTACAATAAACATAGTGAAGCTATTGATTTTATAATGACAAAAACCAGATTAAAGCAGTACTTTAATTCTATTTGTAATTTTAACACATGACTTGTAACTTGTAAAAAATGGTCTACATCTGATTGACGACAAAATAAATAAATTCAAAATTAAAACAGGGAATCAAGGGTCTCCACTCTCCTCTACATGTCTAGCCGAAGACATCAGTGATACAGTTTCCCTACTGTTAACCAATGCATGATTCCAGTTCTCGATAAATCTGCAACTCTTCCATCACCGACATAGGTCACCAGACATTGAACATTTCTGGGGCTATTTCCTGGTTCTATCAGTCTGACACGTTTGAACGGACATTCACAGAACATTATGTAGTTGGCATCAAGGTTGCTTCGACTCAATTCGTCATAAAACATGTTTTTCGAAATTAGGAAGTCATTAAATGTTTTGCTGTTAGTTACAAGCAGAGGTTGCAAAGTATGGCTTATACCCTGGACAGACTATGGCTTATATCATGTAATATAGGCTGTCTTGCAATGAGCACTCATACATAGGATTTCCAGTGAAAACTAGATGTATGAGTGCTCATTGCAAGACAGCTTATATTACATGATATAAGCCATAGTCTGTCCAGGGTATTAGATACAAAAGACCTGTCAATTTCAAAGCAAACATTCGTTTCTTCAAGAAGTTCTTCAATCAACTTTAAAGATCTGCCAACACATTTCCATCGAATTGAACATAAATACAAGCACCTCAGCAGCAACATGGTTATGTTGTCATGCAACGTAATCTACTTCAATGTTGGTGAGTTCAATCCTCTGTCCACATCTTCGTTCAGTTTCTCCCACACTAGTGAGCCTGTATTGGTGCACGTCTCTGTTAGGGAGCAATGTTTATGTTTACGCTTACACCTTCTCCTTTCTCCTTTGTTGTTTACGTTCCCATGTGGCCTTTTTACATTTCATGTTTGTTTTCTGGATTCTGTCTGTTTCTTACCTTTCACGTTGACCTGCGCGTCCGAATTTTCCGTTTCAGCAATAATTGTTCGCATTCAATGAGGTAATATTTTCGGTATCGAGAGCAAGCAATTTATGCATCGAGATCGCACAGCACTTAAAGAGCCCAACCATAAAACCCTTTTGCTCTGAACTCTATCTCGGATCGTTGGCGTTTTTTTTTTGTTGTGTGTGCGAGTTCTTTTTGCCCTTTTTCGAGCACTCCTTTCTACTGGTGGTACTCTGATCGTGATGGTTGACCTCATGCCGCCCGTCCCTCAATTCTTCACGTGTTCTCTTTGTGAGCGAGCCAGCATCAAAAATCGTTCCAACCAAAAGCAAACATAAGTGCTTATGATTCGGTGTGTATTTTGTACAGTTCTTTTCACTTCGTTCTCCAGAAACATCAAAAACGTTCTATCTCTCCTTTCAGCCCCGGCATCCGACGGTATATTTACCAAAAGAGCAATTTTCTTCATCCGTTTGTAATCGCCATATAGTTGATGTTCACGTTCCGCCGTTTGTTCGGAATTATATTTCGTCTGTTGTTCATAATTCCTCCTCTCGTTCTCGCTAGACTATGGTGCAGCATAATTCATCCATAGAATATGGATTGAAGTTTTTTTTTTTGTTTCGTTCTCGAACGGATGGATTCTGGAAACCTGTAATTCAACTAGCTTTTACGGGGATCCGGGGTGGAGATGGGATGAGCGAAAGCCGACTCGTGCATTGTAAATAAAAATACTTACAACTTACGTTTGGATCTTCTGCATCCCCCCAGGCACTCGGCGTCTGGAACTGGTCTTCCGTTTTGGAGTTGTTTTTGAGTGAAGTTTGAAACTGGTTTCCATCACCATGCCAGTTTTGGCCGAATGCACGTGAGATATTTGTGGTCTTTCTGCTGGTTGGTTTGCCTATTTGATTGAATTGATCTGTTGGATTGGAGCTTTTAAATAGTGACGAGCTTGTTGCAAGTGTGTCTCATCCATCGGCTCATCACGGAAGTTGTCCCCACCCAGGGGATGAGTGGTCAGATAAAATGGAGATATTTTGTGCAGGTGGAACAACGTTTGGTTCCGTGTGGGATTCGATTGAGCCAACTGTTTCGATCAGAGTAAATCGGTAGTCAGTATTTAATGGACGAAAATTACACACTTATTAGCGAACGCTTTTATGTTTTTTGTTGATCGTAAAAAATGTATTCACCAAAGGTGGAATCTCACGCAGAAAATTTATACGCTAATTCCAAATAGTCGCAAGCAACATGTTATATCACAAGTAACAATTCAACAGCCTTCCAGAAGAAAATCTGAGATCAATTGAAAACTAAATTTGATGTTGTGATGTCGCTGATAATGATAACTTAGGTTGTTGTCGGTTTGTTGTCCTGTGACGTCACATTGAAAACGAATGCTTCTATCAGTGAGAGTTATCTGAAAATTCAATTTGGTGTACATTTTCCCTGTTGATAACAAAACGAATACTCAATTTGATGTTCTGCTAAGTCAATGAAAACAAAACTGCATCAACATATTTTTGAAGAGAAATGTACAGCAAAATGAAAACAAAATTCAAACAAGTGTTATAATCACGTAAACTGAAATCACAGACAAACAGACATAACTCTTAGAAGAGAATTCTTCAAAAAATATTTTCAAGCGTATTTTGCACCCTCTCCACAGCTAAAAAAAAGTAGTGTAAATTTCCGTTACTATGATGCACATAAATGGAGCGTCATATATCATACAAATTCAGATTATAGATCGTGTAAATTTATGAGACATGTCATGCAATATCCCATATATTTTATGCAACTGTCCAGTTTTGTTTGCAACATTTCTTGCAAGTTGCTAATTTACGTGAAAAGGAAGTTAACATGTATGAATGTTTGCATGCATGGATGTTTACATCGCCAGTAAAATTTAGAATTTTTTGGTGTGTATCATGCACATTCCCAAGCATTGTTTTGCAACCGGAGCATCCCTCGTTCATGCAATTTGGTCACTAGTTGCTTTTCCCCCGTTCTGTCAACACGTCAGCTGTGTTGAATAAAAACAAGATGAAAGTTAGTGATGTTGGTTCTACGAAATTTTCCGTTGATCTATTGAATTGATTGAATTTTGCAGAAATACGGATCCGTAGGAGAAATTCACAGAATCTCAGTCTTTTTTAAGGGGTTTGTTTTGAATGTTAAGTGTGATTTTTCTTTTGCTGGAAACAATATTACACTCATTAACCCGTAAAAGCCCGGGAAAAACTTTTTATTTTCTAAAATTTGTATCTCAGAGATGCCAAAGTCGATTTTTTTTATTTCGTTCCGGTGAGTGGTTCTTACATTTAGGTCCCTCCCTCTTTGTCATAGGGTAGAGAACTACTTCGGCCTAATCGCCCATTTTGGGCCTATCGAGCAGAAAACTTCAAATTAATCCGTGATTTCAGAGTTAAGAATTCAATTATGCGTTTGGTATGATACTTTAGTTAATAGGCTACCGAACGAAGTCAATGAGAACGCGTGGTATGAAGGTTTTCACTCATTATTCCCAAAAACAAAAGAAGCGCTCCGACCGAATCAATTTTTATCTTCATCCGATAGGCCGAAGTGAATTCATTGGCGTTTCAATGCGTTAGGCCAAGTTTAGAATCCGTAGGCCGAGTTTGACGTCAAGAAGCAGTGTTAGACTTTTGGCAATATCTCAACGATTGGTTTCTCTTTTTCAAATCTGACGGTACGTACGGAAAGGTAAATACATTTGGAAGCCATCAGTAATAATAACATTCCGTGCTAAACTGCGCTAGATTAAGAAAGATTAATTGCGTGTTGTGCTTAATAGGTCGGAAATGGGGTAGTTAACCCTATATTCAAGAATGTGTTGAATATATCTTACTTACATTGCGACAACGTATTACTTTTCTTTCGAGGATCTTCCGGAAATGATAGAGAAAAATCATTAGACCACATGCCTACCATAGAATTGGTTCCGGTTGTTCCGGATTATGGTCAAATTTATTATCTCTGATAACCATATCATGCGACATATCAAATCGCATCTACTCGATGATATATGACCAATGGCATTCAAAATGATAACCATAGAGCCATATGGCAACCGTACAACCGGTTCCGGATATTCCGAATTATGGTTCCATGTGGTCAAATTTGATATTCCTCATAACCATATCAAGCGACATATCAAATCACATAGAACTGGCTTCGGAATTCCGGATCATGGTTCCACATGGTCAAACCATCTCTCATGGTTTTGATGATCACTGGGTCGTCACCGGGCGATTGTCTCATAGCCGCTAAAATCAGGCTTGGTTGGAGCATCTATGGCTGGCTTTCGGAACCGGAAGGTAGGGAACAGCTGCATTTACACAGGAGAAACAAGATCCTGACAACGCAATGCAGCATGACCTGATGAAGCAATTTTTTAACCTCGAAGAGTCGTGTATCACATTGAAACCGGAATCAGAGGATAACAAGAGAGCTAATCAAATTCTCGAGAATACAACTTTTCGCGTGCCAACTGGTTTCGAAGTCAGCCTTCTGCATTTGCTGCGGAACCCAGACCTGTTCGTCAAGGTCATGTAATTGGTTCAAAGTTACATATCCAAAGGCTACGCACATCGCGCATCGAAGACTGAGTTGGATTCCGTGCACCAGCGACATACCTGGTATCTGGCACTTGGGGCGGTCCAAAATCAATAAAAAAAAATCGAAAAAGGTTCGTTTGATTTGGGCAGCAGCAACCGTGTAGGGCTTGTGCTTCAATGACCTTTTGTTGAAAGGACCAGATTTGATGCTTTCCCCTAATCGCCGTGCTGATCAGGTTCCGTGAGAGAAATATAGCGATTGGTTGGGATCTGCGAGAAATGTTTCACCAGATCAATATTCGTGCAGCAGATAGACAGTTTTTGCGTTTCTTTGTGGAGAGATAACCCGGAGGATGCACCGCAAGTTTACGTCATGGTCGTGGCCATTTAACCACTATGTCGATGACTACCTCGACAGCGAGGACACCGTGGACGAGGCGATTGAGCTGATGAAGCAGGTGAAGTATATCCATGCCAGCGGTGGATTTGAGATCTGTCAGTTCGTATCGAATTCCAGGAAAGTTTTACGTAATCTTGGAGTACCGCAGGAAATTTTGAACAAGAACTTGAATTTTGATTAGGAGTCGGAACGAGTTCTAGGAATGTTTTGGATTCCCGGCAGTTCACGCATCCATCAAACTCTGAGCTTTCGCCTCAGTACTGCGGATCATAATGAGTTTTTTTGATCCGTTAGGGTTAATAGCTCAATTAACAATTCACGGAAAAGTCTTGATGCAACATATCTGGCGAGCTGGGACAAACTGGAATGAACTGCTCCCAGAGCATTTAAAAGACACTTGCAGAACATGGCAAGAGTACCTTACTCATCTGAGAGAAATCCAGATTCAACAATGTCTTCTGGGTGGTGCTCGTTCGGACCAATCAAGGGTATCGGAGCTACATGCCTTCGTAGATGCAAGTCGACAGGTTTATGCATGTGCCATCTATCTGCGAACAGTAGGCGAATGTGGAATTGAGTGTTCCCTCATCATCGCCAGAAGTAAAGTGACCCCTTTGAAAACCATATCCATACCTAGACTGGAATTACAGGCGGCGTTGATCGGAGCCCGTTTGATGGAAAATGTGTGCCAGTATCTAACGCTTCCAACTACTTGGAGAGTATTCTGGTCTGATTCATTTACAGTGCTTTCCTGGTTAAATTCGGATGCCTGGAACATGTTGCATTCCGTATTGGAGAAATTCTCTCCACCTCCAAAGTTGACGAATGGAGGTATGTGCCAACAGATCAAAATGTGGCAGACGATGCCACGAAATGGAAGGCTGGCCCGGATTTCAGCAAGGAAAGTATCTGGTTCAATGGACCTATGTTCCTTCGCTTACCGGAAACTGAATGGCCGGTTCAACGAAAGCCTCGAGAGACTGTGGAAGAACAAGTACGGCAGTTGTTCCATCATCAGGAAGTAGTACACGACCCGATTATCGATGTGACCCGCTTCTCAAGTTGGCATCGCTTGCAAAGGACGGCTGCGTACATGTGTAAAGCAGCAATACTGTTCAAGGAACACGTTAAGGATATCAAAATTCGAGGAGGGTTATCTCCGGAAGCGTTTTCACAGGAGTATCTGCTACTGAAAACAAAAAACGATGGTGAGAAGGAACCAATGGTGGATAAATCGAGTCCACTTTATAAGCTGTCGTTGTTCATAGATCAATCGGGAGTCATTAGAATGGGCAGCTCCATTCGCCCCATACGAAGCTAAGTACCACACTATCTTGCCGAAAAAGCATCTGATAACCTTCCTTATTACTGACAGCTACCATCAACGTCTAGCGTCTGCTTCACGCCAACAACGAGACGGTCTTCAATTACATGAGGCAAAGGTTCTACGTTCGTGCTTTGCGACGGCTGGTGAGAAAAGTAGCTGCCGAATGTCAGCGGTGCAAGAACTCCAAAGCGATTCCTTGGATCCCTCGGATGGCACCGTTACCAAGAGCTCGGCAGACTCCGTTCGTGAAGCCGTTTTCGTACGTTGGTATTGACTACTTCGGTCCAATATTGGTCAAAGTGGGAAGAAGCCAAGTCAAGCGCTGGGTAGCTTTATTCACCTGCTTGACCATCAGAGCGGTGCACATGGAGGTCGTCCACACTGTATCGGCGCAATCGTGCACGCGAAGCGCCTCTAGAAGTGTACAGCGATAACGGCATCTGTTTAGTCGGAGCGAATCGACAACTGAAGATGGAGATGAAGAAGATCAATGAAAACTGCGCATCAACGTTCAACAATGCGCGCACAAAATGGATTTTCAATCCACCTGCAGCACCGAACATGGGTGGACTGTGGGAACGGATGGTACGATCTGGAAAAACAGCCATGCTTACCATTGGGGACGGACTGCGACAACCGAACGAGGAAACTTTCGAAACCATTGTTCTAGAAGCCGAAGCAGTCGTCAACTCACGACCTCTAACGTACATCGCTCTCGATTCGGTGGATCAAGAAGCAGTTACGCCGAATCACTTCCTGTTGTATGGGACACAGGGAGTAAATCAACCAGCAGTGCAGCCACTAGACTATCGTAGCGCGCTGAGGGATAGTTGGGAGCTAGCTCAATGGATGATCGACGAATTCTGGCGCCGATTGACTCGTGAGTACTTACCGGTACTGGCCAGGCGGTGCTATTTTTTTTTATAATTTTGACTTAGTTATAGAAAATATAATATGTCACAAATTGAAAAAAAAAATATATAATAAATCCTACTAGCTGATGTTTTGCGAGGAATTAAAATATTGCTTTATTTTTTTTCCATTGTAAATTCAATGTTATCGCAGTGCTTTTTGTATGTGTACATCATTTGGTTCAAGAATCCAAATTTTTCAGAATTCGGACGATGGCGGTTTGGAGCAAATATATTTCTGTTTCGTAGATGCCTAGATGGTGAATATAAGTTTAAGGATGGCTCTATTGAATTAATGCGATGTGATACGATATCGTCATTGACATTGAGTTGTGTAAGGTGGCAGAGGAAATACAGTCCAACCAAACTTGTGGAGTACATACATTAGAAACTGCTTTTGAACGGACTCATTTCTTTCTTCTTGTGTAATTGAAAATGGAAACCTATGCTGCAATATTCTAATATCAACCTTACATAAACAATGCACAAAGTATTTTTATCGTATACGGATCGCGAAAGTTATAGCAGAAACGTCTTATGAAATCAAACATGTTGTTAGCTTTGTTAATAATTGTGTTATAATGATCGTTTAGAGTAAGCTAATACCTTTAGGCCATTCGCAATGCTGAGTTTCAAACTAATCGAAAGTTCTAAAATTTGAAACTGTCAAAAATGAAACTTCAACACGATCAGCGCAACGCACAATTTTACAAGGTGTTCGGTATTCATCCCTACATATGTATGCGTTTGTTTGCTTCGGTGATTTCAGCACGAACGGAGAAGGTAATTATGATTCAAGAACATGTTTCCTGGAACAAGATTCCAGTGTCAGGTAACGAGTTCAAAGCACGAGAAGAGCTCCCGGAAGATTCTGCTGTCGAAATACGTAAAGAAAGTACTATCTGAAGTGCGATTCGACGATGGAGGAGATTCCAGTGGCCATCATATTCATATCTATGGGCACTGATTCGAATCAAGCTGAGTTTGGACAGGGCAAGTCAATTGATCAAGTTAGTTAAATTCAACTGACTTGAACGCGAATTGAACGTGTAAACCATGCCATTCAACTGACTTGATCAACTCACTTGAATTGAAAAAAGTTGAACCAGGCTCAACTTTTCAAGTCAATTGAATTCAACTGAGAGCCTAGTCTAAACCCAGCTTAAGGAGATTAGGCAAGTGGTAAGCATCGATACGGATACGCAGAAGCAGTTTGCCGCTTCGATTCTGGAAGAGGTCAATCTACGCAACAGCAGGCTCTGGAGTACATGGGATTGAAGCAGAAAGTATAAGACAATGGCCGACTAGGCAAGAGATTTGCAGGCGGTGAGCAACTCGTGAATCGCTATTGTAAATTGTCTACGCAAGTGAAAGCACCTACAACTTAGCGTTTTAAATGATGATCAAGGTGAACTCACAGTTTTGCAGCTAAATCTGTGGGAACATGCTGTGTCTATCGGACATTGGACTTGAAGTTTTCGGCTTGGATTTGGATGACCTATACCGACAACGTACATCCTTTTTTTTTCTTTGATTTGTTTTCCGTTGATCTTGTTTTCCGTGCTGAGCACCAATGCTACCGACGCCGGGGAGGCAGCTGCCACACCTGGATCCTACCTATCGACCCATCAACTCATGAACCGGGGACCAATGGCTTTACGTTCGAAGCCCAGCCTTAGTTTTGGCCTTCTGGACAAAACTTCGGCTTAGGTGCAGCTTCTTAGCCACATCCCTAACGGAGGCGTTCGGATTTCGGTTGAAGGCCCCAACTACGCGGTTGTGATTTTTGGTGTTGTACGGAATACTTTTTCCTTCACTTCTGGGCTTCCGATCGGTGGTCAACCGTTCCTCGAACCGCTTAATCACTCGCGACACCGTGGAATTCGCGATTCCCAACGTTTTAGCGATGGAACGATGCGAGAGATCCTTGTTCTCGTGATGAATGCGCAAGATTTTATCACGCACGAGCTGTTCTTTCGACTCCATTTCCACGAGTTTTGATCACAGGACTTTAAAACTTGCAGGATGTAAATAATGCACTATGAACTAAATCCACCCAAATTTTCATTCAATTCTACCCAACGGTTAAAAAGTTAGAGCAATTTCATAGTGTGGCAATTTCATCATGGACACCCTTTATAACTGAGAGGCACAATCTTAATTGTTGGATACTTTAAG
This sequence comes from Ochlerotatus camptorhynchus, assembly GCF_037179485.1. Taxonomy (NCBI): domain Eukaryota; kingdom Metazoa; phylum Arthropoda; class Insecta; order Diptera; family Culicidae; genus Ochlerotatus; species Ochlerotatus camptorhynchus. The sequence goes on along the minus strand of NW_027040919.1, from coordinate 3,333,467 downwards.
AATGGTACCTATTTGAACTGAAGGCTTGAAATAGTATCTTGAGGTATTAATGAAGATCTCTGATCACCTGATTGTATCATAATAGAATATCTGAGAGACGTGATTTGAGTTATTGGGCAGTAGAAGATCCACATAATAATTAATTAACTAGAAGTATTGAAAACATATTTGTCGTGACTGGACCTAGGTGTCCCGCCTCGGCCACGGTTCCACGAATCTGTCGCCTAGCTGGTGGTCCGACAGGGTAACCGGACCGAGGTTTCCAGCCTCAGTCACGGTTCCACGAATCTGCTGCTCCATCTGTTGATCCGCTAGTGCCGCTATCCTTTCTACTGGTGGTCCTTTGCTGGTTGTCCGCTCTCTCCACAGTCCATCATAAATAGGCCGTCAACGAACTTAGGTACCTCATATTTATACCTCTAGCTGTATCAAAATTCCCGAACCAATCAGATTCCGTTTACATACGGTCTATCACGCTTCACGCTCATTCGATTCTACTCATGTATATTCTACACTAACTCTATCTACTACAATATCCAGAGAAGTTTTTGGAGATCTCTGATCATCTGAAGATTTTTGGGAATATTTTCTGAGTCACCTGGTGTAATGAGAGATGGATTGTTAGATAGTTGGATATTTTCAGAATGATACCTGATCATCTTGAAGTCTTGAAAAAGTAGCCTGAGCTTATCATGGAGATCTCTGATCACATGATGGTCTTCGGAATAATTTATAAGTAACATGGTATCTTTAGAATAAATCCTGATAAACCAGAAATCGTGAAAAAAATATCAAGTAGACAAAGGGTTACCATATGGTATCCTAAAGGAGGACATGTCCTCCTTTTTCAATACTTTTTCTACATCCTCCTTTTGCCCGAAAATGTCCTCCTTTTTAAACCTTGCATTTTTTCCAGTAACGTTTTCATAAAATTGTTTTCAAAGAGCGTTGTTTGCAGAGCTTATTTGTTTAATTATGTGGCAACCTCATCTTATCTAGCAAATGCCATTCGATGGTGAGACTAGGAGTATACTACTGATTTCAACCCCCCTACATTTAGGCTGCGGTTCATTTGGTGAATTTTCACTTAAATTTGACAGATGGACAATTTTCAAATAAACCTGAAATCTCGCCTGAAATTCAACCCGACTTATTTCAGACAAACCAGGAATCAATTCCTGTAGGACTTTCTTTACCCCCTGACGATAATAGGTTAAGGTATTGCCGAAGCCGACATTTCCCCTATCAAAATTAAATTACTAAGGCTAGTTTGATGCATTTTTCAAAATTATAACGAGAAGATGAATTGAATTGGTAACGACTACAAGTTATGAACAATCTCAATTGAACCTTAACAAATCATGAATTTTGTGATAGTGCCCATATTATTAAAACGTTTAACAAAAATTCATTGTCCTCATTAAATGTTAAGAAAAGGTTTCAATGTCCTTCTTAGTCTCCAATCCTCAAATGAAATGTCCTCCTTTTCAAGTTTGTGATATGGTAACCCTAAGTAGACATCATGTTGACCTTAGAACATCTCGTTGGAATACTTTATCAGCACCCTGGTATCATTATCTCATGAGAATATCTGTTTTGAGTGAAAGACGCTTTCATGAAATTCTGTGAAGATGCTTGTATTGCCATGATGTTCTATAATTTCCCAGAACTTCTATGATGTTCCCCGATCTTTTATGAAATACTTCTCTGTTATGAAATACTCTCTTTGGATTTACCTGAACTTCAACTCGCTGATTTATTTCTAAAATACAAGGTCAATCAAGTTTACTGTTCTCTACGACGTTCTCGTTTTTTTTGTGAAGCTCTTCGTATATATATGACATTTTCCGAACTTCTATGAAATATCCTCAAACGTCTCAGATGTTCCCAAAACTTCTGTAAAATTCCTAAATTTCTATTGAATCCTCTCAACCTTTATGAAGTTTTCTAAACATTTACGAGAAACATCTGTAAAAACATCCAAAGAAACTTGAACCAGAGTTTCATTCGTGTTTCAAACCCGCTCAGACGCAAACCTGATGCAAAATAGTGCTCGAAGAATTAAACTGCAACTCAGTATAGAGGGTTGTGCGTTTCTGTTCTAGTTTCAAATTAAAACGGTCCATATTAAATACGACAGCATTGTGAACGGCCTTAGAATCACTATCCTTCACAGAGTTCGTTTCAGGATTCTTCTAAATTTAATTAGTGATTCTCTCTGGAAATCCCTTGAATTTGGTTTCATCAGTCCAAAAATTAACTGTAGAACATTAAAAAAAAAATCATGAAATTCGTTCGAAGTTTTCTCAAAGAATTCACTGAACCTTCCTTCCAGTTCAATTCAAATCACATGAATGCTCCTTAGCAGTGTTGGCAAAATCGTCAATCAAATGATATATTTCCGCTCTCATGCGCTCGCAATATCACGCGTGATATTGGAACAAAATATCATGCTTGATATTGATTTTACAAGCTCCTTTAATATCACGATACTATTGACAACGTGCAAAAATCAAGCTGAAAGTTGACTTGACACAAAAATGATTCCGTTGCACATCGTTTTCTTAGAAAGAGAAAGTATAGTTTGCTATCTCTTTTTAGTGTTCACCGATGGCAGACACGAAGTGACTGCTGCAAGCCGTTATGGATGTTTCTGTTGCGCTTGGGTTATGAAACTCAATCACACCACAGTTTGTTGAGATTTTCAGCTGGTGAGTTTTGTTAGCTTGATATTCCGAGCTGCGATATCACAGCTTGCAAAATCTATCACAGTTTATTGCTTGTTGATTTTTGTGTACGAAAATCAAGCGTGATCTTGGGGATTGGTGAGATTGGATTTTTTGATATTTTCCAACACTGCTCCTTAGGATGGAATGGCAATTTTTCACAGAATTGACTTAAATTTTCATTCAGAATTCGATTACCTCTCTATTTTTTTTTCTGAAAATTCACTTGAAATTCACCTTAAGACTCTCTACAAAATCTTTTTTATTTGCCCTTGGAATTATCATCGGAATTCCCCTTTAACTAATCCCTGATTTCCATTAGAATTCATACCAAAAAATTGTAGAGCTGTGACCCTGTTTAATGAAATCTGGAACTCTCTTCATTTTTTTTTTTTTCCTTGATTTGTTTTCCGTCGATCTTGTTTTCCGTGCTGAGCACCAATGCTACCGACGCCAGAGAGGCAGCTCCCACACCTGGACCCTACCTATCGACCCATCAACTCATGAACCGGGGACCAACGGCTTTACTTCCCATCCGAAGGAAGGCGTGATCAGAGATGTTATGCCTCAGAACATCCCGGCGGCGCTGACTGGGATTGAACCCAGGCCTGCTGGGGTGAGAGGCAATCACGCTTACCACTACACCACCGGCGCCACTTAACTCTCTTCACAATCGTCATAGATCTGTCTACAGAGCTACTTAAAATATTTAGTTCTAGTCAAAACTCTCTTAGAGTACTTCCCGAAATTCCGATGTAAATTTGCTCTGAATTACTTTGGTGTTATCCCTATCTTAGAATTCTTTCTAAAATTCCTTCAAAATTGCTTTGAATATTTTTTTTTTAAATTCTCCATAATCTTTTTTCAATGTGGCTATCCTGAAAATCTAGTTGCACTGACAAGGGTCATGATTTTGTGCAAGGTCCAAATTGATTTAGTTGTTTTTTAATCGAAGAGATGTCGAAGTATATGTTTTCCCGACTTGTCTTCGAAATTCACGAGTTATTCCCGTTTTTTCCTCGTCACTTAGAACTCCCGACTTTTCCCCGGTTTTCCGGTTTACTGGTCACCCTATAATTTTGCGAAAGATAAGTCAAATACCTTAAATCAGCAAACTCAGGTGTCCACCCAGCTGCCTTTCTCTTTACCTTTCTGCCAGTCGTTCATAAAATGAACATTACAGGTAAGTTTTTCAATTCGTATTTGCTTCTAAAACAGAGCACGTGTGTTGAGGTTTATGGAGTTGAAGTAAGGGTTGCCAGCCCATAAAAATCCAAATTTAAAGATAGATACATATAAGGATTCTTTAGACACAGTTTAATGAAACGAAGCGGCAGTAGTGCAGTATCAAAAATTCACCTTTTGAAAACATCCGCTAGCAATTTGGCAAACAGTGTGCAATAAGTTTTCAAAAGCGCAGCAGGGCTTCCATCAGCTCCATTAGGCTTTTGGCCGAGGCAAGCTCTTTACGTCTAGAGGCTCTTGTTGCCTTGTCGATCTTACAAGCTAGTATTGAGCTCCCTGCATACTTCAAGATGATCAATGATCAGATCCCGGATAAAAAAATAGTCCACTGCTAATCGAACATCCAATGATGATGGCAATGCTTTTCAGATTCAGTACAACGACTCAGACTTTTCTGTGATACATTTGTATGTGATCAGCTTACCAATTGCGAGTTCAGTTTAGTTCGAATCCACCAATACAATCTTCTCCTCCAAGGTGGGATGTATGAGAAAGGGGTATTTCCTGCTTGAATCGTCTCCAATGATGACGTAAACGCTACCTGCCAGTTCTCGGAGAGTACTGAAACACTTTTCGAAAGACAGGAACAGCTTCCATTTAAATGTTAATTATTCTATAACAAACGCTCAATAACAGCTTTTAGCATTAATCGAATGCTTCGTAATGAGATAGATATGCCTATCTGCGCGGCGTGTGAGGTGAGTTGACAGTGAAGTGATGTTGAAATGACAATTGTCACCTCGGGTGAGGTGAATCTCCATTTGGTGGGAGGCTAACATTGTCTTCCCTAGAACGTCTTCCTCTCATGAAGTTCGTCTTCGATGAGTTTGATGTACCTTTCCGCCATCGGCTCAAAGTTCAGAAGAAACTGGATGATCTTCCTGAAGATCGTGCCACCCGAGTCTATCCCAGCTCTTCTGATCACACCTTCTAACGCGATTTTGAATAGCAGACACGAAAGTCCATCACCTTGCCGTAACCCCCTTCGAGATTCAAAGGGACTCGAGAGTGTCCCCAATAATCGAACAACGCGCATCACTCGATCCATCGTCGCCTTGATCAATCACGTCAGTTTATCCGGAAAGCCATACTTTTGCATAATCTGCCATAGCTGATCTCGATCGATTGTGCCGCATGCGGATTTGAAATCGATGAACAAATGATGTGTAGGCACATTGTATTCGCGGAATTTCTTCAGAATCTGCCGAATCGCGAAAATTTGGTCCATGGTAGTGCCAGCACCCATGAATCCCGCCTGGTATTGTCCCACGAACTCTCTTGTAAATGGTTCCAGGCAGCACCATAGAGGTGACAATTGACACTTCACAAGTGACGCGTGTCACATCACCTCACACGCCACGCAGCATAGGCCTAGCAATTCAACTCCAATGTCTGCTCTATTTTCAATCACAACGAACTTCTCAATTTTAAACAGCCATAAAATGATCCAAAGCACGTTAGAATCATAACACATATACATGCATGTACAATCTAGAACGTTGTCCAAAAATAGAAATCGTTAAATGTTGAAAGAAAATCAGTTCTTCGTAGATTAAGAGAGATTTCAATAGAGCTTCTCATAGTCCCCTTTGATTTACTTAAAAAAATCCTCAACCAATAACCATCAACATTTACCCTTTTCAAGTTAAAATCAATTGAATTGAAATTGATGCCTCACAAAAGATCATAAACCGCTTAATCCACTTAACAAACTTGAGCGGAACTCCCTCTCTTCACACCAAAACCCCGATTACAGTCATAAATTTCCGTCCTAATGCGGGTTTGATCGTTCTCTCCTTCTGTAACCCTTCGATTCTTGACGTTGGTTGTTGTTTCTGAAAAAGGCGACAGAGCACCAACTCTCCATTTGTAGCCTTTGAACGAAACCAACGTTAAGCCAATCCCTTTTTTCGTTCGCTGTTGTTAATGCCATTCATTTGTTGGTGCGCGGCTGCTGCAGTGACTCTTTCTCCCTTCTACTCTCCCACTACTGTAATATGTAGCAATAATGCTCGTTAAACAGTTTGACGAAAGACAGCTCCAAACTGACCTTTATACGATTGCACGTTTCTGATCTGCTGCTGCTACCTCCTAGATCACGTTCGTAATCCAATAGTACTGCTGGGACCATATGACTCCACTCACTTAATTCATAAATCTTACACTTCCATTCGCACACAGCACTTGAGACTAATCTATTTCTCACATTTTTCACCAGTGGAAATAACTATCACGGAACCACTCGAAAAACTGCCTCTTCCCAAGCCTATACCTTTCCAATATATTTTGTTGATGTTTTTCTCACTTTGACACTCTCTTCCTCTTCTTCTGTGTGCCCTTTCTTTCCCGTCGTGTGAGATCGTATAAGCCCTGAAGGCGCTTAGTCGCTTACTTTAGCGCAAACCGCCTCTTGGGAGACAGAAACTCTCACACACACACGCACACAAACAAACCACACTCTTCTGGCTTACACTTCAACTAGCGCGTTCGGTACACGCAAAGTCACTTCTTGTAATCTTCTTTTATCTGCACTCACTGTATGAAAGCTTCTTTCAGAAGCCGAAAACACTCGTTTTTACTTTATTTTTTAATTACTTTCTCACCACATTTAACCTCACTTTTTTACGACTTGTTATCATATATGTTTTCCATCAACTCGTAAAATTCACTTCCACTCAACGCAACTCACTCCGGATGAGTTCGAAACCTTCTTGATCTTGACGAAAGAACCAAATTTTCGCATTCCTTCCGAAAGTGTTTCAACGATTCCACAGAACACGAACCCGAGCCTCTCGCAAAAATAAAGTGGTGCAACTTTCAAAAACAATCGAAATTATTGCAAAGAAAAAAAACACGAAACGAAACGAAACCGATCGATAACTTGCACTAAATAAACCCGACGAATCGAACCCGACGAAAACTAACCCAACACGGACTTGTTGCCCGTTCGAAGCCGCCTGACCGTTTGTCGAGAGAAACGAACGATCGCGATCGGTGCAGGATTTTCAAAAAACTTACCGACTTAGCTCGGGTTCTCTCTTCTCCGGTCTCTTTCTCACCTGGCCCGCGGAGCGATTAACAACATTAGTGCGCACGAGCGAGATAGGAGATTCTTGGCTCAAATGGAGAAAACGTGCTGAGCATAAACAAATGGAACCACTACAGCTTCGCAGGCAGCAAGCGAACGCATGCAGCATACATTCGGCCAATATGGGATCATGAAACTTTTAAGTAGTGACGGACTAACGAACGAAGAAGGAGAGAGGAACCAAGAGTGTAAGAAAAACATGCACATGCTGCTGAGAGGGAGAGAAACTGGTTTTTGTTTATTGTTTTATGCTTCGTTGAGTTTGGGTGTATGATTTTCGGTTGGCAGCGCTGACTGATGGCAGGCACGGCAGCATACCCGGGCGATGAAATCGACTCAAATTCGAGTTAAATTGGAGTCGATTTTGGCAAAAGTGGATTTACTCACAAAGTGAGTAAAATTTTCCGAAGTTGTCCAAAACAATATGCTTTTATATTCCATGTAAGGTTGGATTTATTACATTCTCCGCATATTTTTCAAGCAACAAATGTAATGATAGTTCTTGTAGCGGACTGTAACGGACAAGCATGTTTTTCTATAATGCATATTTTTGTATAAAACACTCTAGATGCAACGCACTTGGAAAAACAAATTCGGTTCAAAAAATTGGCAGTCATAAAAATTATTTTAAAAATTGCAAATTCTACATACTTTTCTTGCAAAACTGTAACAGAATCTAACATTTCCCGGTTGGGTATGTATGCTATGTATGCAGAAGTATGCTAATAGACTGATTGAAACTTCTCTCGATTTTCCTCATATTCGAGAAGTTTTTCCTACACGGTCAATCAGAACGACCCAAATTTGAGTTTAGTTCACTTAAAATCGCCAAAAGTGCAGGAGCTCAGTGATGAGTAAATTTGCTTCATGTTTTCCTGTGGAAAACTTCAAAAATTTGCTGGAAAACGAGGAAAATTGATGAAAATTTTACTCAGTCGAGGAGAAGTACCAATAGACTGAGTGAATCCAACCTTTACTGCTCTCATATTCGGGATTTTTTCCTGGAAAAACCTGGAAAAACATGAGGCAAATTTACTCATCGCTGAGTTCCTGCATTTTATGTGATTTAGGAGTAAACTAAAGTCAAATTTGGCTCGTTCTCATTCGCTGTGTAGAAAATCCACTTGTGGCAAAATTGATTCGCAATCAACTCACTTTTGAGTTGGTTTCATCGTCCGTGTATGGTTTGATGGGTCGATCGTTGCCGTGGTGTATAACGATGCAGGAGCTTATCTAGACAAGTGGGTGGTGGACGGTGGTCATGAATCTGTTGTGGTGGATTAATAAGTAAAAAATAAAGAATGGTGACCGTTTGAATGATTAAAGACATGCAGGCGTGAAAACCATGTGATCAAGTAAGGATGATTTCGGAAACAGCAAGTTTGGCGTCAGTCTCGTAATTGATTGGATTGGATTTATTTACCATTAGTCATACATATATGAGTTACCAACGGCCCCATCACTCCAGCCATCATACCAGCCAACAATTACATCAGTCAACACACCACTCTGCACGGTCAGCACTTCGGCCAACCACCCGATCATCGCACCAGCCAGCAGAGTCAACATTCTAGCCAACACCTCGATCAGTCCATCAGCCAGCGCAGTCAGCAGTCCGGCCATTAACCCAGTCGATACCACACGATCGATATCGCACCCGGTCAGCACATTCACCAGGATAAGCAGCCACGGAACCGAAGTCCACGATAAACCGCCAGCATAAGCAACCTCAGGAATAGGCACACCGCTCCGAGTAAACAGTAACAGGAAATGCAGCATAGGCAGTTTAACAGGTAGAACCATTTTTATAATAACAAAATTGAATAAAGCTCACTTGATGTTTAGCGTTAGTTGTGAACAGTTCTTTTTAAAAACGTTAATCCGAAGCTCCCGGACGTAATTTATGTACTAAATTTATCTCCGTAAATATGGCCCTTACGGTATTTTAGGGGTGTTTGAGTTTTCGAAATCCTTATAACCCATGGATATCCGGAAATATGGCCTTATTTAATCGTGATTTTGGGGGCGTTAGATTTTTAAAAATCTATAAACTCATTTATCTCCCGAAATATAGTCTTGATTGCGGTTTTTTCTAAATTTTCTCCATTTTCGTGGTTAAAGGGGGATTGAGTTTTCCAAATCATCAAACCTATATATCTTCAAAAATATACCTTTAGTTTAAGTTTTCCAAACCGATTTAAATCCGTTTATGTCCGTAAAAAAAGGCCATCCGCACATGTTCCGAGTATCCCCGGAGAAGTGACCAGTTTTTTCTATGAATCAAAACCCATCATGCGACACTTCAAATCACATCACAACCGTTCAGACATGTTTCGGGTACTTCCGGGGAACGGACCAGTTTCTGACTTGGCCCAATCCCATCATTGATAATTCAAAAGCAAGTTCAATGATAGTCATAACGAGTGTTCAGAATGACATTGACGACATTCTAGGTCAGTGATGGTCAAAGTGTGACCCGTGGCCCGCACGTGGTGTTTGAATCTCTATGACATAACAACCTCAACTTGACTTTCTTTTTGCATTACGAATATATGGTCAAAATGATTGGGAAATATCAAAATTCAGCTTAAAATATTATCATAGATCGAAGTACAGCTATTGAAGAAACAATGGGCCTGAGAACCACAAGTTTAGGTCCACCTGGTGTAGTTTACAGCTTGAGCAGTGAGAAAGACGTGTCCTTTCCTTCATCGCCCGTAATAGTCGTGCCTCACCATCTGATGCATGTGCTACAACTTTTACTCCAGCTTTTTTGAGTTTAGCCTCTACGTGTCCCCAGCGTTGTTTAACTTGGAGATGCGTAAATTTGTTGTCACTGCACATATACAGGACACAACACGGAGATGAACCTACGACCATTGAATAAGCTGTGGATAAGTCTATCAACGTCTCTTTAAACTGTTCCTTTACAAGAGGAGAATTTAGTTCATTCGAGACGGGTTTTAAACATCAGCTGTTTCATCATTGTGTCCCCCGTTAGGTCGGTCGTCCTCCCTCACACACCTTGGTCTTTAGGACCTTAAAGACTGCCTCTTGTCGAATGAAGTGGCATGACTATACCAGTCATTTTCTTTCTAATGCCACTCCAACTTACTCATGCTTATATCATATCGTATAAGTCTAACGCCCTCAGGAAGTTGAGTACAGTTTGCTCTGTACTCCTGTCGTTGAACAATACCTCACGGATTGTTCCAACGACACCCATATTTTCTCTTAATTGTGCTCTTGCCGGGCACACCACCGATAGATGATTTACATCTAAGACCACACCGCATCCCTGGCAGTAGGCCACACTGCCGCTAAAACGAGGTCCATGACCAATCCTTAGCCGAGTCAGAACTTTCTGATCTCGAGAATTAGGTGCTTCCTTCCACTCTTGTGTAGTGTTCTTGATACGACGCAGGAATGCATCACGGTTGTTATGCCAAGACACATTCCATGCGTATCGCGAGGTCTGCTTCACCCAGCGGGTAGCGTCACTATAGGGCTCCGGAATGGCCTCTAGCTGAGCAAGACGACCCTGGTTAGCTAGTTTATCAGCAGCCTCATTCCATGGTATACCTGCGTGTCCAGGTACTCATACAAAGGTTATGTTAGCATACCGCTGCATCTCCAACAGCCACGGGTGTCCAACCTACCCATGCTCAAGGGCAGAGAGACAACTCGCAGAGTCAGAAAATACAACGGCCTGATACCCATTTGCTAGCCTACAAGCTTGCAGGAGAGCATAGGCCTCAGCTGAGAAGATACCACAGAGACCGGGTAACCGGCCGCAGCGGCTTATGTGCTCCCCAGACACCCCATAGCCAACTTCCTCTTCGATTAATGAACCGCCCGTATATAGCTTGGGCCTTCCCTTGTAAGAGGCAGCGACCTCTCTAAATGCAGCTTTCGCCACATCAGAGCTGGCCCCCACCCCGCATATAGCTCCAACCCACCAATCAACTTTTGGGGCAGTAGCATCCCATGCCCGTTGCCACAGCCTAGCTCGCTGGGCTAACGTGGGAAGATCTACTCCCGTCAAGTCGCTCCACCATTCTCTCGCCCTTGCAACCGTGGGCCTGTCATTGAGAATGGGGTCCCTTTCTAGGAGCCTCAGCGCCTTGGTGGCCAGGTCTTCGGTGAAAACATTCACCAAAGGAACCTTTCCATTCTCCACCAACAGAGAAGCTATCGGTGAAGACCTCAGCGCTCCGCTACAAATTCTGTAAGCCTCATTGTACTGAGGTTCCAGAATCTTGAGCAGGGAGAAACCACCCCTGCTCCACAGTTCCTCCCCCGTAAAGGATGCTAGGGACAACCAGAGCCCTAGCAACCTTGGTCAATGTACGGCGAGAGGCTTCAGAGAAGCGACCATTTAGGGTCCGAAGGATATTCAACTTGTTGTTGACGTTATCCTTCACCAACTTGGCGTGCTTAACAAATCGGAGTTTGCTATCAATAGTCACACCAAGCAGTTTCATCTCGCGTACGGCCTTGACCGCATGCTCACCGATACTAACAAATGGCAGGCTCGGTCTGTGATGATGACCAAAGCAGACGTGCAGCAGTCTGGACTTCTCGGGGGAAATCACAAACCCAACACCATCTGCCCAGTCAACGACAGACTGCACTGCATCTTGCATCTTGTGCCTAACTACCCTACCGTATTTACCTAACACGATAAGAGTAATATCATCGGCGTATACAATAATGTATTCTTCCTTAGGAATGCGTTCAAACATTGAGTTCATCGCAATGAGAAACAGTGTAACCGAGAGTACAGACCCTTGCGGGATGCCATTCTCCAGCAACCTCGAGGAAGAGGTTGCGCCAGCGTTCAATACTCGGAACCTACGGTTCTGCAGAAAGTTTTATACGTAGTTAAACATACATCCTTGGAAGTCCCAGCTCTTGAGGGAAGTCATGATAGAAAGCTTCCATGTCATATCATATGCCTTGGACAAATCGAGGGAGCCTACATCTACATGCAAATCTTCTGACGAGGCCTTGTCCAATAAATGATCGAGCTCAGAGAAGAACGTCTCCGACCCATAGCCGCATCGAAATGCATGTTGCCGTGGGTGGATCCGTCCTTGCCTCTCCAGCTCAGTTGACAGACGACGGTTAACCATCCGCTCGAGTGTTTTTCCCATGCAGCTCAGCAGGGTTATCGGTCGATAACCCTCTGTTAGGGTTTTGTCCTTCCCAGGTTTGGGAATAGGAATAACCAACCAACCTTTCCACTCGTCCGGTATCTGGCCGGAAAGCCAGACTTCGTTCATAGTGTCAAGAAGAGCCAATCGGCCGACAAGGGGTAATCTCCTAAGCAAGGGATACCCGATGTCGTCAGGGCCCGCAGCCTTACCAATGCCGCGGCGTTGGGCCCAGTTGAGCTCTTCAAGCATGAATACCCTGTTGTAGTCTTTAACTAGACTACACTGCCTGTCAAGGGAGTAGCGGTACTCCCCCTCAGCCAATGACTTTACACGCAGGAACTCATCACTGTGATTGCTGTTTGCCGACACCTTGGTAAATTGATCAGCAAAGGCCTCACTGATAAGTCCTGGGTCTTTCGTGTAATCGCCATCCAACTTAATCACCCTCTCAACATGTCTAATCTTGCCACCGACAGACTTTACCTTTCGCCATAGCTTACCAGAACTCACCAGACCCGCTTTGCAGCTTTGATTACGCTTCTAGATTTAGATCGAGCAAGCTGAAACTACCTCAATCTATCGGCCCTAGAAGGATCATCAAGCTGCAACCTACGCAGCACCCTTAGACATTTACGTCTAGCCTTAATCGCTGTATGAACTTCTGTCCCCCACCAAGGGACAGTTTTCATACCTCCTCTCCCTCCAGCCTATGGGATGTGACGATGAGCGGACTTACTCAAAATTTGGGTCCAGTCACCTGGTCTCAATATCCTGTCATCGCCAGGCAGTTGGCGACAGACTTCTTTGCCAAAGCTATCCCAATCTGCCTTCTCAAGGTTCCATCTAAGTCTTGTCACAGTAGACGGGAGGTCTACAGCCTGTGACAATGAAATAGGGAAATGATCACTTCCGTGTAAGTCATCGTCAACCCGCCAGATAAACTGGCTGGCTACATCCCAAGAGGCTATGGCCAAATCAATCACGAAATCTTCCCCGGTGGTGGGATCGAACCGAGTCGGTCTGCCATCGTTCAGCACTGAACAACCCAACGTGTCCAGTAGCTGATACAACCTCTCACCACGAACGTCAGTCTTATGTGATCCCCAGGAGGGGTGATGCGCATTCAGATCGCCCACTATCACGTAAGGGACAGGCAGCTGCGAGATGAGATCTTGCAGTTTGCCGATGACGTTCACTTCCTTGCCAACCCTATTCCTCGGAGCCATGTATAAGCTAACAACAGTCAGCTTATACCGAAACTGAATGGTGACCGCGGTGGCCTCCAGTTCAGTATCCAACTGCTCTACCTTATGTGGTATATCTTCTCTAATAGCCAATCCAGTGCCGTGGATGTAGGCATTAATGTGAGGCATAATATACCACTTATATCTACCACCGAGGTAGCTTGGAGGTAGATCTGCTACCTTGGCCATCGTTTCTTGGAAAGCGACGACACAAGGCTTCAGTTTCTTTGTCAATAACTGGATCTCAGATAACTTTGATCGCAACCCATGGACATTCCATTGGAGTATTACGTTCGATGGCTCTTTACCATTCTGTTGTGGGACATCAGACATGGTAATTACTTTTTACCGGCAACAGCATCGCTTTCGCGCTCTGATACCGAGTCCATAGGGGAGAAGGTGCTGTATTTTCTCCTTTTTTACGGCTTTTCTTACCACGAGTGTCCTCGAGGCCGGCGGTCTGCTTCCGTTTCCTACGGGTCACGGGAGCAAAAACCTCGCTCTCACCAGAGTCGAGGTTAACGCCAACTCTTTCGAGTTGTCCAACAAGGGAAGCACATTCCATCTCAAGGCGAGTCTTGGACTCCTTGAGCTGTTTGATCTTCCCCTTGCCAAGGGCGACCTCCTTACGCAGACTTTCCACCAACTTTTCCAGGAGCTGTTTGTCCTTCTTGGTTGGTGTTTCGGCATCAGGCAAGGGGTCGGTGCCAACCTCTTGGGTTAGCACTTTGCCCTCCCTACCAGTAGTCTTTCCACTCTTGGTGGCAACTTGCGTAAGACCGGCAGGTGGACTAGCACCAACCCCAGTACTCTTGCACTGGGTAGTCCCCTTTTTGCCGGCCTTCGCACCCTCTGCAGGTGGAGCTCCGTCTGTTCCCTTGCCCTGAGGGTTCGACTTCGCAGCTCCCTGCTTGGCCTTCTTCTTCTTACCTTTGGAAGGCAAAAAGGGCACCTGCTGACCCTTACCAGAGTCAACAGCTGCCGTCCTAGCAGCAACCGCTGCATAGGACTTCCCGCTTCGCTAGTTGCTATAAACCTTCTTGGCATCCCCAAAGGAGACACCAAGGTTGGTTTTGATCCTAAGATATCAGCTTCCTTCACGTAGGTAGGGCGCCTACGGTTAGTTGGCTGATGATTGCCTCGACAATTGGAACAGAAGGCCTTTGCTCCACATTTCTCGGCAACCGGATGGACCCCTGAACAGACCCTGCACCTGGTCTTGTTCTTGCAACCCGCGCGACCATGCCCATACCCATAGCAGTTGTAACACTGCAAGGGCAAGGCATAGTACGCTCGGGTCCTAATGCTGAGGAGACCAAACTTAACCGTTTCCAGAAAGCTGGTCCCCTCGAAAGTTAACACCACGGATGAGGTGTTAACCTTCCCCTCGCCACTACCCTTGCAGATTCTGTGGACATCTACTACACCTTGTGTAGCAAAATGCTTCTTCAGAGTCTGCTCCAATTCGTTGATGATATCAACACTTGATACCACGCAACGAACTTTATTCAAAATAGGGTGTGCACTAGAGTGATGCAAAGTTTGAAAATTTCGCTCCACAGTACTTAAACGATTCCAAATCGGATCCTGACTAACCTCTCAAAATTTGAACCCATTTGGTGAGAAACTGAGATGGCACAAGCCATTTGAAGTTTGTATGGGAATTACTATGGTAAAAACAAGATTTTTGTTCATGTACATCTAATAATTCACCATATCAGTCTGCTTCAAAAGCTTTCAACTGTACTTGTAGGAAATTTTCCCAGCTACAACTTTGTTCAATACCACTTTTTGATTAAATGCAAGGATCGAAAGTTATCAATGGTTCAATGCGCTTATGTCTTATGATCATGCTCAATCAACTGCTCAGCAGGCAACATTGGTGTTTCTGGGGCGTTGAATAGGACACAAAAATCATGGCTACTATGTCACACTGCAAAATACAGTGTTGCCTACAGAGCAGCTGCTTGATCATGTCATAAGTTTACCAATCTCTTAAATAATTAATAACTTTTTCCTGTCTTGTTTTACATAGAAACGATCTTCAGCAAAGTTGTAGCTGAGAAAATTTTCTATAAGATTGGTTATCGAACTGTTTCGCAGCTTAATATGGAAAAAAATTAGCAGGCAATGAACAAAAAGTTGAGATTTCCCATAGTAATTTACATGTAAACTTCAAATGGCTTGTGCGAAGTCTGTTTCTAACCAAATTAGTTGTAACTTTGGGAGGCTAATCAGGACCCAATTTGAAACCATTTAAGCACTGTGGAGCGAAAAAGTCAAATTTTGCATCAGTCTAGTGTGCACCCACCGGAACTTTGAATCCTCCGCTAAGTTCAGTGATCTGCTTCAGCTTTTCAGCATCAGCAGGATCACTAACCTCTAGCACGTAACGCGAACCACCCCGATCCGTGTGGGCCTCAACAGTATGCCCAGCAGAACGCTGAACCGCTGAAGCCACGTCGAGATGGTTCCACGCTACTTTAGCGCCTCCTTCGACTGCCTCCATGAGGAGAACAATCGTCCCGCTGCGTTTATTTTTCTCCAGGGTCCGTCGACCCTCACAATAGCTGATTGTGTTTTGCATAATCAATTATTTCGTACGGGAGAGACCCTCTCGGGCCGAAGCCGCCGGAGTCTGCAAACCTTTGGGGGAAAAATATAGGACAGTGCCTCACCCCTGTCACACTGAACGGAAATACTTAAGACGGGAGGTTCCATCTGCCAGCCCGAATCGCTCCGTTGCTTATAAACGTGGACGCTAGAAGTAGGTCCATACACTCTACCTACAGAATGCATTCATCCTGAACAAACTTTAGCCACACGAAATTCACTATCTACAATTGTTTTAAGTCCGGTAGATAACTGACTGCCGCCAGAAAGGCTGAGCACGGTAATCGGATAGGCCTAAGACATGACTAGACCATCCTGCACACACTCAAAACCTTCGGACTGCCCCGTTATTTTTCGCGTTTCTGGCTGCAACGCATCATAGCCAGCAACCCCACCGAGCACCGCGTGGAGGTAACAATTGGAGTTCAGATGCACAGATATCCCAAGTCGCCGATCGTCTGGCAGAGCCCGACAACCGTTGACGAGCGTTCTTATGCACTGCTTTACCCGGCCTACGACCATTGGAGTGGCCAGTAAAATATATAAGTATTCTCCGACTGGGTAATTTTTCAGATCATTGATCATTTTTTTTTCCGCCGTTGATCAAGTATTGGCATTCCTTTGCTGTTAAATGGTGCACAGAATCAGTTCGCGGTGAGTACTCCGAGTTGGGAGATAGAGAAGTCCCATCTTCACTTAATGCAACCACTTTTGGACATTTTTTGGCGTTCAAATATTTTACCAATGGGTTAATCATTAAAACGCCTTCTCTCGTATCGTGGGTATGTCGGGAAATATGTCGTGGACTGGCTACAAAGGTTTTGCTTTTTTTTTAATGTTCCGGATGTGGAGATTGATAGTCCCATATTCGGCCTCTAGTTTGCTCCAAAAATATGCCTTCAATTAAGAATGGAATGAGACATTGGTCAACAGTTTATTGAATGAATCAGGTACCTCATCCATTGTTCCACCTCACAATTTTCGTAGACCACTTTCCACTTTTAACTTGATAAAAAGCAACTAAAGAAGATTAGCGAATTTTGCGTAACGAAATAAACAATATGTCGTCAACAACAAAACATTTGGCAGGGCTGCCAGATTCTTACTTCTGTTACTACTATGTAACGAAATGAATGCGCTCACGTTTCCCAGCAACCGCTCAACCGATTTGGACAAACTTGCCGCCAAATGATAGGTCTTGGGGTCCCATTGAACGCTATTGAACGGTTTTGGAATCGGTGAACCGGTTCCGGAGATATGGCCGGAATAAGATCCGGTGAATATGGGCCTTCACGCTGGATTTAACGGAAAACGTATCAAAACCATCATGCGACACATCAAATTACTACAGAATTCAAAAATAAGATCAATGCAAGTCGTGTTAAGTGTTCCAGACCACATTGGACATGTTCCGGGTACCCCGGGGAAGTTGCTTGAATATGAATTGAATTAAAACCCATTAAATCACATTAAAATACGATGATAACCCAAGTAACAAATCTAGAGCTGCTTGGCTATATTCAAAATTTATAAAGGTTTTATTGCAGCTGCAACCATAACCTACTGCTTTATGACGGTCATATACAATGCAAGTTATGAAACATCTTATAGCTATCTACACAACCCCTATAAAGCTAATGAAAAAACCAACTGATGCTTATGCTATTTTCACTTATGAAAGGTTTTATGATTGCTTTGAAGTATAAAAAAAAGCAATATGAACTACCCTTATAAAACCCAAAAATAAATCCTTTTATTGCTTTATAAGTAAGCGCAATAAAACTAGTTGGCCATGAAACAGTTATTTTAAAACAATTATAAGCATTCAGTTGCAACTTGTCAGAAATGTAAATAGGCGGTTTATTTTTACAACATAGAAAAGAATCAAAACTTTCCGGTACTTCCAAGCGGAGCGCAAAGAAAATCAACAAAATTGTTAGCATGAGCATGAAAACATTTCGTATATACGTATACGCGACGTACTGTGCGTAAGAAAAACGTCAGCAGTCTCTATAATTCTTCCGTTCTCGCTCGCATATACATGGGGTGACACTGTCGAATCTTGGTCGAAATACATGGAATGGTGACAGTCCTAGGACAAAAAGGTTGAAATCACGCATAACTTTTCATAAAGGTTAATGTACCATTCAAAACTTTTCCAAATGTTTGTAAAATTCATCGGTTACACCCGTAGAACAGGAATATACATTTGCCCTCAAATAAAAAATAATAATTCAAGCTGAACATTGCATTAGGTCCTAAGTAATATTGACAGATTCTCTTCGTCGACTTTCTCTTTGCATCCCCACGGTCATGTAAAGACATTCCCAGATATTTTCAGCACATAAATCGATAAAAGAAGCTTTTATATAGCATCCAATACGACAAGCACATCAAGAAACGGTTCGGTGAATAAGTTATTAACGAAAGAGAAAGTCGACGAAGGGAATCGATCAATGTTACTCAGGACCTAATGCAAAGTTCAGCTTGAATTGCTCTTGTAAAAAGAAAATAGTTCTCGTAATAAAATCATGCATTATGCTTTTCTGTTCTGCTCTTATCACTGGGCCAGGAATGCAACCTAGCGGAGCAAAATTAATAACTCCGAAACGAAGCATTTCCGCGACTTGGTGTCTTGGGCAAAATTTCTCATCATAATAAGGACCATCTATTGACATAAACAAATTGTTCAAGACTCTTCCGCAAAGATGGTGCCACAATCTAACTTCTTGGGCAAAGTTGTTTATCTTGACACCAAAATATACCTCTCTCAAATTTTGATATTTTGTTTATCGAGTATTGCTTAATTTTTGCTAAAAATGTCAGTTTGCGATTTTTTGCGCTTTGGGAGATATTAAAGTTCAAAAATTGTGTTTTTTTCGTTTTTTCAACAATATCTTTGAAATTTGAAGCTTAATCCAGTATGTTTCTTCACAAAAGCTATTTATTTAATGTATTTGCATAAGAGAGAAATATAACATTATATAGTTGTAAGCAAAAAAACCAAAACAGAAAGAAAAAACCATATTTTCGACATTTTTTCTTTAACTTCATATAACTTGGAACCAATAGACTATGGAAATTTAACGTCTTTGAAAGAGCTGTTCATTTTGTCAAGATAAACAACTTTGCCCAAGACATCAAGTCTCCAAAACGTCAGAGAAAGAAGTTAGATTGTGGCACCCTCTTTGCGGAAGAGTTTTGAACTATTTGTTTATGTCAATAGATAGTCCTTTTTATGACGAGAAATTTTGCCCAAGACACCAAGTCGCGGAAATGCTTCGTTTCGGAGTTATTAATTTTGATCCGCTAGGTTGCATTCCTGACACAGTGTGCAATGTAAGCATTAGACATTTTAAGAAATTGCGCTTGGTGTTTTTCTCGCTGCTGTCCTCTGTCGCCATATTGTCATTATGAAAATGCCATTAACCTTGGAATAAAATCCAAGAAATTTCAATAAAATAATGGCTAAATAAGAGATCCGAAATGATTTCCAGCGTGCATTGGTATGAATTTATGTATTGAGATCTATTTTCAGTAAAATTAAGGTGATTCCATCAAGTTCATTTGATTTATGAAACAATCTTTTTTGTTAACTTGAATTATTTTGGAGGCGCATTTATTTAACGCTCATATTATCCCAATATACACGATAACATTTTAAGCGCATATGTTTTGGAACTTCTAAAAAGTCATTTATTTTCTTTAAGATTTTCACTTATGCCGCCATGAAACAAAATTGATTGCATGGTGATCTTGACACCAACACTCAAACCTATTTTTACCGCTAAAGATTTCCATTTGGAAAAAAAGTTTCAGGAGAACAGAACAACAACAAGCTAATTTATGGCGGTTGCTTTGATGCAATAAAAATTAAATTGGCTTTATAACTGATTTTCACCAAAGCGTAATAAAACTGCTTGGATACAATATTGCTCTTAAAGAGGCTATGAGAACCTTTTGTAGAGTATGAGGCTTTATGACAAAAGGTTTTAAGACAGCTTTATTATGATTCTCAAACATGCTTTATAAACCTTATCAAGAGTGGTCCACTAAGCTGTAAGATGATCTTATAGCGGTTATCAAAAGGTTGTGCTGGAGCTATTAATTTTATTGACGGTTTTATAAAATTGATCTCAATAACCACTAATAGAGTGCAATAAAACAAGAAATGCTACTTGGGAAGGTGATTGGTAGCCTCACCAAATAGACTACACCCGGATATATTCCGGGTACCCCCAGGCAGTGGCGTAGCGTCACTGGATGACACGGGGGGGGGGGGCTTGGTCACTGATAATGACAATAACATAAATAAACTTGAATAAGTAAGAAGGGTCTGATCACACCGTAGGTGGATAAATTCGGGTTTTTAATTATGAAATAATTAGATGTCATGATCATATTTTGAACTGGTAGGATACAAGAAGAGGATGCAAAGAATGTGTTTGACATATGAAACCTGTTTATTTCACTTCATGAGAGTCACAATCAGAGATTTTTCACACACTCATTCACTCACTCACTCACTTATACAGCGATCAGCAAATCGCTGATTGTGACTCATAGAAAGCAAAATTGACAGGTTTTATGTTTCAAACGTATACTTTGTAACCTCTTCTTGTAAGTTACATGTAAAACATGTCATCATGAAATCTTTTGGTTTTATTATTCCGAAAAACATTATTTTAGCTGAAATGAGTATTTGCAACCTTGTTCAAAAATATCCATTAGCACCGTCCCAATGACGCGTTCATCTAGATATAATTGATATATAGCAAATTTTTAGCGATGTTCCCAATCTTAGATCCATAGGCAAGCATTAGAGCCATTTCCCCTATATCAAATTTTACCATTTTACTTCATTTTATGCAGTTGATCCGTGTCACCAGACTCAGTATTTAGAAGCTGGTTGTGGGTTGGTTTCCATACTCATCAATGCGTCCAATGTAGAACAAAATCTCGGATCTCTAGGTCTACTTTCAGGAATTGTTAATTATTAATGTACTAAGTTCAACTGGAATCTAAGTGTTTGCTGCAGAGAATTAAGGTTTTCCATCTTCTACTTCTACTTCATCTTCGACTTCCTTTTATTCTTCTTCTTCCTGGTTTTGATGCTCTTACACCAGCTTTCACCTACCCTCAACTTAGTGCCCTTTGATCCATTTCTACAGTTATTAATTGAGAGCTTTATATGTCAACCAACGCGCGCCCATTTCCTTGGGTACGAAAGTGACCCCAGGATAACATTTGAATAGTGGCACGAAGCTAGATCCAGCCAGAAGATTGTAGGGCCCTCGTGTTGCTTCAACTGAGGAAGCAGACGCGTCTGTAGACACTCCTTGAGGTAGATCTTCCCGTTTACAGTCCCGGTTGTCACGAACGGCGCACTCCGTTTGCAGCATGAGCAGATCGCTTGGCAAATCATGTATTTCTTGGCAAACTTTAAAACTTTCTGCTTCCTAACTTCCTCCGGAACATCAAACTTGTGCTGGGCGGTGAAGAACAGTAGCCCCGGAAGCTGTAGATGTGCCTTGACGTAAGTCTCATCATCCATGATGAGACAATGAAGCTTCGTCAGCTTCTGGGTGTACAGTTTCCGGGCCCGTGACTTTCCCACCGTATTTTGCCGTTTGTCACGATTTAGAGCCTTCTGCACGTATGTAGTCCTTCCCGGCCTTCTCTGAACGAAAGACTTTGATGGATTCAACTTTTTGACCACATCCGTGACCGTTGACTGCACGATTCCAAGTTGTTTTCCGATGTCCCGATAAGAGAGTTGAGGATTTTCCAGGTGCTTGCGCAAAATCAATTGGCAACGTTGCTTTTCGGGTGACGCCATTTTGTCCAACTTTCGAAAACTGACAGCGATAAAAATACAGTGTAAACAATGCACTCTAAACTACGGCTACCCAAATTTTCAAAAGTAAATACCCAATGGGTAATTTTCTACAGCGTTTTTTTTTTTTGACGTAGGACTACGTCTTTGATTTCTATATGGGGGTACTTTGTGAAAACCGAAAATGAAACATGTAACAAATTAAGAAAGATTTTGAACGCTAATAACTTAGCTGCCCCTGGTCCAATTTCAATAATTTTACCATCAATCGATCATAAATATGCCTACGCATCGAAAAAATGTTTCCGAACGTTGATTTTCAACAAGAAACTATTGAAAAACTAGTAAATGTTCAGCATTGTCCAAAAGCGTCAAATTAACTAACAAATCCACCAATTACCTACATGCATATGCTGCTTCCCCAGCACAGTCGTCAGAGAGTAATAAGTAGACGAAACAAGTCAAAGTGGCATTGGCCTCCGATCCTCGGGCGCGTGCAAATAGGTAGGATGGAATTGCGTAATATTTTGCATACTCATCGCCATATTTAGAACCAAACGCAAATTCTTCGAGATAACCACCATCCGTCGTCTGGCTCGCCGTGGCGGTGTCTGACGTATCTCCGGTCTGATTTACGAGGTGTGCTGAAGGTGTTCCTGAAAAATGAGATCCGTGATGCTGTCACCTACACTAAACACGCCAAGCGTAAGCGGTCATGGATGTCATCTACGTTTTGAAGTGTTTGGTTTCGGAGGTTAAATCATCGCCAACTTTGGCAACAAAACGGCTCTTTTCAGGGCCACCAAGCTTATTACAGTAAAGAGTAGGAATAGAATTCATCTGCCGATCACACAGAATGCTCATGCTCATACTGGAAGCAGGGGTACACATTATTTTGATCAACCTTGATCAACTTTGAATCGCCACGGCCGGATATTTTCGATGGAAGAAGCAACAATCTAGCATCTAATTCGACGAAGACGGCAGGAAACATTTGTGAAGCCGAGTTATTTACGAAAGAGAGTGTCGATGAAGAGAATCGATCAATGTAGATAGGACCTATTGAAAAGTGACGCGAGATTTGTTTTCCTTACTGAGCTCCAATGCTACCGACGCCAGGGAGGCAGCTCCCACACCTGGACCTTACATATCGACCCATCAACTCATGTACAGGGGACCAACGGCTTTACTTCCCGAAGGAAGGTGCACATACACTGAAAATAAAATTTCGTTTATACAACGAAATCGCTCGTTTGTTCTATGAATTTATTCGTTGTTTTCTGCAACGAAATGGATTTGTACATTGTATGAAGCTAGTTTCGTTAGAACTGCCACACTCGCTATCGCTACACCCAACCAGCGGTCCACAAGTGTTGGTTGTGGAAACAGAAAAATGTGGAGTGTGTTAGTGAGAATGGTTAAAAATAACTTCATCATTGGAAGGAATAAAAGACAAAAAAATAAAATTAGATTTCAGACAGGACTCGACTCATGCACCTTGCGATCGTTAGATCTGTGCTTTATCCATCGGGCTATCTGTGCTATGAGAAGAGGTAAAGCTAAAGGCAAATAAGAAGCACTCATGGAGCGGTACTTCGATTTCTCTTGCTTTTTCTGCTGCTTGCATGTATTTTTTTTTCTCTAACATAAAACCACCGCGATGATTTATTGTGGTAGCTTGCATGTATTGGTCAAACCGACAATATTTCTAAAAAAAAATATCCCATCTCCAACACACAATCAGCACTTTAGGAGACAATAAGCGGAGTTGTTGGTTTGATTGTACGAAGATGTATTTGTATATTATACGAATAAGGCGTAATATTGACATTGCGCCAGATGACAGGAAAAACGAATGTTTCGTACCATTTATGAAAGATGTGTTGTATGCACGATATTCATTTTTACGAAACGGTTTTCAGAGAAATAACGAAAATACATTTTTAGTGTAGGGGCAGAATGGTACTTTTGTTGGACAAAAATCGTAGCGCGCCACCCCTGCATCTTAGAGGTTTGGTGCCTTTGGCAAAGTTGTTTAAGTGGTTAAGGACTATCTAAGGATGTCAATATTTTAGTTCTAGATCACGCCGTTCAGGTGGCGCCACCTCTAACTTTTTATAGAAGCATCATAGCGAAAAAGTTTTTTTCGCAAAGTTGTTTGTTTTGACTTTTTGAACAACTCTTCTCAAGACGTCAAAAATCCACAGCCTTCTTCAAGCGAGATATTTGAGATTTTTAGTAATATTCATTGAAAAACAGGTTTTTCTTCAATTTAATGTACTTACGTAGATAAAATAAACTTAAATGTTTTTTTTTTTAAATAAAAATATGCATTTTCTCAAGCAATTATTGTGACATACTTGTTAAAGTAAATGATTTAACAGCATATTTCATCAAAATAAGCGAAAATTCATGCAAACTTCTATGTTCTATAAAACAAAAATGAGCCAAAAGTAGCAGCTCATTTTCAGCTCACAAGTTCTTCAATGCTTACCGATTGATATCCTGAATAGCACTGAACAGGGCACTACAAGGCATTTTTATTGCAGCGTGTTGAAAATACTTGATTTTCATATATAACAAAAATATCATTTTTTTTACATTTTACATTGTCTCTACGTGACATTTCGAAATCATCAGGTTAGCCTTGAATTGTTTGTTTGTTTTCTCAGACAGTGATTGTCATTGAAAAATGGTTTGCTTCACAAGAAGAGAAGTGTTCAATCTCTTGAGTGAAAATATAGATCTTTCCTGGAAGCTCAGGTATAAATATATCTGCGAGAGATTACAAACGTCCACTTTAATTGGGGTAAACCCTGAAATCTTGAAGCTTATAAGAAAGAATTATAACTTTTTCGCTATGATGCTTCTATAAAAAGTTAGAGGTGGCACCACCTGAACGGCGTGATCTAGAACTAACATATTGACGTCCTTAGATAGTCCTTAACCACTTGAACAACTTTGCTAAGGCACCAAACCTCTAAGGTGCAGGGGTGGCGCGCTACGATTTTTGTCCGACAAAAGTACCATTCTGCCCATATGTGAGGTGGGATCAGATATGTTATGCCTCAGAATATGCCGGTGCGACTGAGATTGAACCCAGGCCTGCTGGGATAAGAGGTAATCACGCTAACCACCGGCGCCGATATCTTTCAAGGTGATATTACGGCGAATGAGATCGACCCAAATTTGAGTTTAGTTATCTCAGAAATAAGAAATAAAGTGCAGGAACTCAGCGATGAGTAAATTTGCCTCAGGTTTTCCCAGGTTTTTCCAGGATTTTTCAGGGAAAAATTGGATTGGATTCACTCAGTCTATTGGTACTACTCCGAGACTGAATAAGCTTTCGTCAATCTCCTCATTTTCTGGCAGATTTTTTAGGTTTTCCACAGGAAACCATGAGACAAATTTACTCATCGCTGAGTTCCTGCACTTTTGGCGATTATGAGTGAACTAAACTCAAATTTGGGTCATTCTCATTCGCCGTGTACGCAAAAGGAAAAGAGCCAGTGTCGCTACTTGATAGCAAACTACTCATAATGGGAGGAGTCTTTGTAGCATTTATACCACTTGGTTGCACATCATTCTGCTATAACATGAAAAGATATAAAAGAGCGCTGCTGTATGGCATTAGCTCATTTTCACTTCGGACGGCGTGGTGAACAGCAATAACAGCAGTAGGAGTGGTGGCTAGTCCACTCCTTCACACCTAACAAGCAACAATTGACTGGTCGTTGCAAAGGAGGAAAAGGTGTGGTCAAGGAGGCGCCAAGCGTCATCGCAAAGTTCTTCGAGATAACCGCCATCGGTCATCTGGCTCGCCGTGGTGGTGTCAAACGTATCTCCGGTCTGATCTACGAAGTGTGCTGAAGGTGTTCCTGGAAAATGAGGTTCGTGTTTTGTCACCTACACTAAACACGCCAACAGTAAGTGGCCATGGATGTCCTCTTCAATAAAACGGCCCTTTTCAGGGCCATCAAGCTTACATCAGTAAAGAGTTGGAATAGAATTTATCTGTGCTTGTTTGTCCATATTTAGAACCACAAGCCCCCAACGACCACACAAAATGCTCTCCAGAGTTGTAATATTTTAACCAAACATGGAAGCAGGGGTGTTTATTTTGATTCTCTTAAACAACTTTCTCTTTGAAAAAAATAGTACACATTTGGTACGCCTACAATTCAAAAACGGAAAGAGTTGAGATAATAGATTATTGATCAATTAAAAGAACTAAATGCTCTTTACATTTATTCCGTCCACTAGCGGTCCTACGTCAAGCTTCCGTTCGTGCCCCTAGGCACAGACCTTTCTACTTTTTTCGTGATGCAATTTGATGTGGGACACCCTTTAAAGCTGCAACAAATTTAAACAGCACTTTATAGTGCTCTATATTACCAGCCAATTTTCTACCTTGATCGACTCTAAGTCCTCTTCAATCCTTGTTTGGACCCTACCCGAGGTATTCCTGCTTGGACATCGACTTGGAAAATTCCTCTTCGATCTTTTGGATTCCTATAGCAATCTGCTTGGAAATCGATTTGGAGGAACTTTTACTACTGCCATGGCGCCTAACGCAAAAAAAAAGAGCAATCTTTTGATCCCCTTCTGATGAAATTTATTTGAGCAATCAATTTAATATGCTCACGGATGATGAGAATGATTCATCGTCCAGGAAAATGTCCACTAATCCTTCCCGGCTTAATGCCAAGAAGGAAAAAGTCCTTGTAATAACCACTTTCGATTTCCATGCTTCACGGAACGTTTGAACTTCGTTATATTAAAGTTTCCACTTCAAATTGGCCGTCGAGGTGAATGCAGTGTGTTGGCTGAAACCAAAGACGTATTCAAACGTCTTCTCCAGTATCTTTCTGAGATGCAGCACAATTTGTTTACTTATGACACCAAATTGAACGTCTATTCAAGGTTGTCCTAAAAGGTGAATTCCTGTATCAGATCAAAGATGAATTGACAAAATTACTTGGAGTTGAACCAATCCACGTTATCAAAGTGAAAATGAAATCCCGTCCTGGCGATTCGCGCAACGGGATTTCTAATGATTTTTATTTAGTTCGTTTCAAATCTGTTGAACTAAACAACCTTAAGGCCTGAGCAAAAGCTAGTCTTATGCTTTATGCAGTGCCAATATGGTTTAGTTGTTGCACTACCAGGAAAAAAGCAGTTATAAGGATTCAGAAAAAAGTTCTGAAGATGATTTTGAAGTTACCTCCCTGGTACTGGAATGCTGGCATCACTGCCTATCCCTTTTAAATGGTGATACGGTCAAAATTTGGTCAATATCAACTTGACGTATTTCTATCAATTTTGCATTTAAAAAACCTGAACACCCCTCATTTTGAAGGTGTGTGTGTGTAGAATGTTGCTCCTATTTTGATTTTGGAATTCACTCTTCAGTTGACAAAATGCCGTCCAAGCAAGAAGAGCAGCGTATCAAAATTTTGCTCGCACATCGCGAAAATCCGAGCTACTCGCACGCAAAGTTGGCAAAATCGCTAAAAGTTGCCAAATCAACCGTTACAAATGTAATTAAAGTGTTTGGGGAACGTTTGTCGACAGCCAGGAAGTCTGGATCGGGGGGAAATCGAAAACCGGAAGCCGCTGAGACGACAAAGAGAGTTGCCGGTAGTTTCAAGCGAAACCCTAACCTCTCTCTCCGAGATGCCGCAAATAAGCTGGGTGTATCGTCTACAACCGTGCATCGAGCCAAAAAACGAGCCGGACTATCGACTTACAAGAAGGTAGTGACTCCAAATCGCGATGATAAACAAAATACGACGGCCAAAGCGCGATCCCGGAGGCTGTACACGACGATGCTAACGAAGTTTGACTGCGTGGTAATGGACGACGAAACCTACGCCAAAGCCGACTACAAGCAGCTTCCGGGACAGGAGTTTTATACGGCAAAAGGAAGGGGAAAGGTAGCAGATGTTTTCAAGCACATGAAACTGTCAAAGTTCGCAAAGAAATATCTGGTTTGGCAAGCCATCTGTACCTGTGGCTTGAAAAGCAGCATTTTCATAGCTCCCGGGACTGTCAACCAAGAAATTTACGTGAAAGAGTGTTTGAATAAACGTCTGCTGCCTTTCCTGAAGAAACACGGTTGTTCCGTACTGTTTTGGCCGGATTTGGCATCTTGCCATTACGGTAAAAAGGCCATGGAGTGGTACGCCGCCAACAACGTGCAGGTGGTTCCCAAGGACAAGAACCTTCCCAACACGCCAGAGCTCCGCCCAATTGAGAAATACTGGGCTATTGTCAAGCGGAACCTAAAGAAGACCAAAAAAACTGCAGTTCAAGGCAAGCTGGCTTTCTGCGGCGAAGAAGGTGGACAAGGTGGCTGTACAAAATCTGTAGGCAGGGGTCAAGCGTAAGGCCCGGCAATTCGGATTTGGAAAAGCGGAAGCCTAACTGAATATTTTTCCTGAATTTTATACTAATTGAACCTGAAAAAGAAATTTAATTTGATTTTTTAAATAAACGATTTCACCGATTTACACGCGTTTTCCCTTGACCAAATTTTGACCGTATCACCCTTTATTTTATCAAGAGCTTATTTCTATCAACATCTCCTGACAGCATGCCAGGGCTGTACTTACTTGCGTTTGTTACTCGACGAATAGAGTACAGGGCTGCTCTTCAGAGCCTTGTTCCATTCCAGTAACGATATCATTTATTATTATTTTCATGCTGCCTGTTCTATTCCCTAGACTAACCTGTTGAACTTTTTACTTATGTATCCTGCACACCTCTAGTGGAACATAGGTCCAACCTCGGGTCCAACGAGAAAGATTTCCATCCTGGGCGACTGATCGATTTCGCCGTGAACTACACACTTAGAATTTTTTACAGAAATTTGTAAAATTTTACCGAAATCTCAACAGCTGAAGTTCGGTAAACAGTTCAACAGATTTCCTGTATTTTTTCACAAATATCTGTGAATTTTTTACAGGTATCTGTAAATAATTACAGGAAAACTGTTAAATTGTTTACCAAACGTTCAGCTGTTGAGATTTCGGTAAAATTTTACAGAAATCTGAAAAATAATCTTAGTGTGTGGGCCCAGGTTACATTCCGGTAAACTAGTTGAGGTATGAGGCCTACGGATATGATGTTCTAATACTGTGAACAAAGGTTATAAGCAATTCATAACACTGGACTTTATTTCCTCAACTTAGCATAGTTAGCTAGTCATCATTAGTCTAGTGGATGAGCAGCAATGCGGAAATATCTGTCATTAGGTCACCAGACTTGCAAATTTTGTATTTAAATCAAAGCGACACATCACGTCAACACAGCTGACCCAAAGAAAAATAATAATCCGGAAAACACCAATCCTCCCACATCTTGTGAGACGCAGAAAACCACCACCGACTCGGATCCAATTTGAATGCAACATTAAACATGACGGCGACAGATTTCCGCGTCAAAATGATCCCACGATGGCATAGCCTCCTGAAATCAGAACATAACCTCGCAAACACACAATTTTTAACAATGATATACCTACCTAGCCGTGTCGAAAAAGACGTCATACCGAACGCTTGTCTTTCGAGGTACCAACGCGTCGTTCGGCGGGGGCGGTTGAGAAAGATGAAATTCAAATCATGTGAACCGTCAACATTGTCACACTACCACGAATCACGAGAATAGCTTTTTGACATGCTATTGGGAGGAAACAATAACATCGCACACCGAAGAAGTTCCGCCAATGTAAGTAAGGTATATGAACGACGAACTGCAACAACAATGTCTGCTTCCATGCATGATAAGAACCGACCCAAGCGACCGACGTCAGATTGCTGCCGTGTTGGGATATATTTGGCTGAGTGGTCCCCGGGGTGTGGTGTGAGGAAAACAATCATTTCGTCAATGTTATGAAATTGGCCCTGGGGGTTGTTGGGTGTTTTTTGCGCAAATAGTAGGCGTGGGAAAGTTTCCCACAACCTTCGCTCGAGAGCACTCGCGACAACAACACATGCTGCGAGAGCTGGACAAAAGTGCAATCTTTGTAGTATGATAATTGTGGGGCTTTCTCTGGAAAATTGAAAAATAAAGATCATTGTGAGACCTCATCAATCAGAAGCACTAAGAATTCAGTGTTTGGAAAAAGCATCAATCAATGTTCTTCGCTTTTCCCGTTTATTATGCAAACATTTTCCTACTTCTACTTACCTTCTCTAGTTCGACAAATACGGGTTGGTTGGAAAATTGCAATCATTTTCCATTTTTAAAATTGACAGAGGATTGCATAGTCCATCTCGAGGAAAAAAGCTGTCCGACCATCATCATCATCATCATCAATTCCATCGGATTGGACTCTGCCAATCAGGTGGTGTGGTGGGTATAACGTAACGCAATAGAATTAATGTCCCTTTCAAGTGCACGGTGAGTAGGGTTGCAATCGAGAGCAGAACGACGCTGGTGACGAAGACGACAACAACTGCGATGATGGTTTTCCTCGCGAACGGTGGAGGGTGGTGGAAATTATGCAAATGCTGCTGTTGGTGCTGCCAAGTTCCAGCAAGAAAGAACTTGGTCGGAGAGGGGAGTACTCAACTAGGTGGAATGAAAACTCAAAAGAATAATTAAACTTTTCCCACGTAGTTGCACATAGTCAACATGAACGTGCGCGGGGTTTCGGAAATTTATTTGATTACTATTTGTCTGTTTCTCGGCGGCTTGGGCAGCGCACGGTTTCGTTGAATCTGTTTTCCCTTAAGGCTATTCTACAGATGTGTTTGTTTAGGTTTATTTTTCGCACAAAAAATACTATCAAGCAAATACACAAATGCACTTTTTTTTTATCTGCAGTAAAACTATCTTTCTATCGCTTTGAAGTTTCGCTTTGATTGTTGACGGTTTTCGTTGGGATTGGAAAGCGAAATAGTTCTCATTTATTTCAAAATAATAATAATAATAACGTATATTTAACAGCTTTTTTTCCTTACTGAATTTGTTCGGTCTTTTTCTTTCCGATGCTTTCTGGGAGAGGAGCTCACGCGGGTAATTAACAGCGCTGTTTGAGAATATCAATGAATCAGAGCGTTTTCAAACATAAGGAACGTGGGTTGGTGGATGAGGACCATTTAAACTAGATTGATAGAGAAAATAAAATATGAATTTCAATGCTTTTTGAAGAAACATTTGTTCAATGCCTTGATCAAGTTTGAATTCACTTTAAAACCTGGCTTCGTGCCGGATTTAATCGCTGCCAAACAATGCCTTTCTAGTACGTTATGTGCACAACACAGTATTTCCGGGTTTGGTTAATGTTGTCCTGAGCTCTCAATGAGGCTGCTAATGCTCATGATTTTGAGTTCTCATTAGAGTTCATGAGTCCGCTTGTGGTAGTTTTGGCTCAATTCAGAAGCTGGCCACTGCCCTGAGCTTTGGTTAGAGAGCGTACTGGTCGTGGTACATTTCGAGTATGAAAAAGTGATTGCAGTTAGATCAAAAGTGCCTGACAAAAATGCAAGTAATTCCACGGTTTACCCGTAGTTCTGATTTTAATTTTTCCTCTGTTCGGGACCTAACACCGCTGCGACCATTAATTTGATCTATTGTAGTATATCCCGTGTCCTTAGTTTAGTGCATGTCGTATTACCACCGACAAACCGACATGACACTTAATTCTGACTTTTTCCCGAAAATTGTAAACGGCTGATTTTAATGAACCCTGATCCGAACTGTCAAAACCATAGGATTTTTTGATCTATATAAAAATAATTCGGTTCGCCAGCCTCGTAGTCTGCGAAGGGTCCGCAGGTCACCTTCTACTTGGTCGATCCACCTCGCCCGCTGCGCGCTCTTCTTCTTGTTCCTGTTGGGTCGCTTTCTAGAACCTTTTTCACTGGGTCGTCGTGCGGCATTCTTACGACGTGCCCAGCCCACCGTAGTCACCCAATTTTTGCAATGTGGACGATGGATGGTTCTCCCAGCAGCTGGTGCAATTCGTGGTTCATTCGCCTCTTCCACGTTCCATCATCCATCTGCACTCCACCGTAGATGGTACAAAACCTTCCGTTGGTCCTCCACGAGCATAGTCCAGGTCTCGTGGCCGTAGAGGACCACCGGTCTAATCAGCGTCTTGTAGACAGTCAACTTCGTGCGGCAGCGAATTTTATTCGACCGCAGCGTCCTCCGGAGTCCAAAGTAGGCACGATTCCCTGCCATAATGTGTCTTTGAATTTCTGTGCTGGTATCATTTTTGGCGGTCACTCAAATACACGAAATCATCGACCACCTCGTCACCGTCAATCTGAACTCGGGGTGGGAGGCTAACCTTGGATTACTGAAAAATCCTGTTCCCCTAGTTTGAAGTAGTTGGTAGATGTTACATCCCGTAACGTACCACGAAAAGGTGATCTACCCACGTTACGGGGCTTGTGATAGTGAAGATATGATCAGAGTGTGATTCCATTATCTAAGTTTGTAAGTTCTGATAATCTGTCATTTTAGGTCCCTAAATTTCCCGGTGTACCCAGAACATATCCGGAAGTGGTCAATGCGGTCCAAAGCACTCAGTATTGTTATTGATCTTGTTATCGAAATTGGAAGTAATGTAAAGTGTTGCATGATAGTTTTATTCCTTCCATGTCAAATTTAGGTCCATGGTCCAAATACCCTGGAACTTGTTCCGGTCATATCTCCGAAATCTGTTGACCGATTGCAAAAACATTCGATAGCTTTCAATGGGACCACAATACCTATAGATTGACGTTAATTTTTTATCAAAATTGGGCCAGTTATTTCCGAGAAAATGAGCCATGATGAATAGCTATTTTTTTTAGAAACGCAGCGAAACTCAAATGTAATGTTCAAAATAACAAATTTATTAAAAACCGTATAAAAAGGGTTTTTTTTTTTCATGATTCCAAGGGGCAAGACAGCTCCTAATCATGAGCAATTTCAGAGTTGCTTTTGAAGCACCTCGAGTAACTCACATTGCTCAGTGCTGTCATTTGCTTTCTCACTTTTCGCATCACAGCAACATTTGAAGGTGCACCTTCATGCGAAGCCGAAAAGCTGCTGTCAAATAAAACAACGATAAAAGTTGAACTAGGAGACACTTAAATCATCTCAGTTTAATAACCTTCGTTCGACCCTTACCAACCGTGAACGTGAAAGGAACCTGTTGCAACCTTAAGTGAACCCCACACGGTAAGAAATATTGTCAATACTTACAAGTATTGGCGATAATATTGATGATGTGAATACAGAAATATTGTCAATACCGATGTATTGACGTCAATATAGAATGTATTGACAATACGATTATTGTCAATACAAACAGTCGTGTAGGGTACACTTTACACTTACGACGGTCGAATGCTTATCTGGTTGATGTGGTACAAAAAACCCAAATACTCAAAATCGATACTCGTCGAAGCAATCCCATCCCATCGCTTGACAAAATGCCGTTGGATGGAACTGCGAACCGAGCTCTGAATTACCACGGCGCTGTTCTGCTGACGGGGGACATACATCCTCGCTTTTCGTACTTTTGCTGGGCCCTCTGGATGGCCGTGATTCGGTCCCGTTTTTGCTATACACCATCGAGATTTTGCTGCGGCCGTCGACCGAAGTCTCCAGGAGAAAGTCGACAAAGATAATCTGTCAGCTTGATTTGTGCTTCGTCTTCCTGACGGGTTTTCACTTCGGTTTTGTCCGGTGGATCGTTAATGGGTTTGAAGTTCAAACGAAGATCGCACTCATCGGAAACAGTAACTACTTCATCGTCATCCTCCTCTTCGGCTTCGGCAGTGGCAGAAGTGTAGTGGTGCTTTTACGATTTTGGTTACCTCTGATACTTCGGAGCAGCTGAATGCTGAAGATTCGGAAACCAGCAGCAGTTCCGGTGTATTTATGTTTCCGAGAAGGACGACGAAGACGGCCAGCGGCACATCTATCGCTAGAAGCGTTGCTGCTCTTCTTTTTCTACTGCTTACAAAACGAAAACTCTGCAATTTGGACCATGTCATTTTTGAGAGATCGGTGAGATCATTCCATATTTTATATCATTTTGCGAACAATTTCAATTTATATATGACAACAAGTTGTGTGTTGGGTTCTAGACATTGCTGGTGTTAATGAAAATCGTTCGATAATGTAGACTTGATTTTTTCCTTATTTCCACTGTTGAACTCTGGTCAGCTAGCTTGAAGACACAAACTCACACACACAGATACACAGTTAAGGGGAAGTTCACGGCTCCGAAGAAATAATTACGTTTTGATTTTTGTAAAGGTATTGGAGAGAGATAACAGAAATCTAAAGACATCAAATTTTTTTCTGATTTTTAAGGAGGATTCATGTGCAAAAACATTTTCTAGTCATCATGGCATAAAGCTGGACTCAAAAAACTTGAAACAGAGACCTTTCGGTTTTGCTGAGTGCCGTCATGCACCAGATGGGCTAGTATTTTTGTATTCATTTGAACAAAGTTGATTTTGTGTGCAATGATCTTTGACAGTGTACAAAGAGTGTATCATTTTGTCATTTTTTTAAATGCATTTCAGTTTTGAGTAGAGTGAAAGAGATAGAACCAACACATTCAATTACATTTAGTGTTGCCATGTGGTACAGTCCAGTAGTAGTGGTACACTGAAAAATTGCAATAGCAGGTTCGTCACCAAAGTTTTCGAACCACTCCGTCTGTCACTTCGTTTGTGGTTGTACACACCAACTACTCATTTGTTAATAACTTTTCACTCAGTTGTTGAAATTTGTTTTTCTTTAAATTAATTGATAGATTAGGATCAAAGTTTACTATAGATATGCAAAGAGTAGGTAAATCTTAACATTTGAATCAACACTAATGAATTTTTACACTTAAAGTCCGAGATGTGAATACAAGAGATGAGCTAGCCTATGGCTAAAAATCTCTATAATAATAAAAAAAAGAGATGTGAATACAGTTTATTACTAGAATTAAAATCTATTTTTTTACCTATCTATGGACTACTTCAAAAAGAATTATGTTTCGTCAACTGTGTGCAAAGTTATTAGCAAATGAGCAGTTCGTGACCAAAACTGTGTATGCCAAGCATGTCTGTACCATCCTATGCCTAAGAGTTGCGCCAGCATAATGTGCTCATTTTCAACTTCATTTCAATTTTCATACTGCCGTACTCTAACGGAAATACACCTACCCTCTTCTAAGATCATTCTCTAGCTAATAAATTATCACACTATAGCTTCATGCAAGGTAGCATTTCCGACCAACTCCAACACACGTAAACAGAATTCACTAAGGACTGCAAATGAAATGTATGCGTCAAATGAATATTCTGCGCAGAATACGAAGTACCCATTTTGCTGCAAGTTGTATGGAAAAGTACCCATCCCTCCAAATATTGCACATTCAGTTTTCACTCGGCTATCGACAGAAGCAGGGCACTATCGATTTTTGTCACGCAATCGTCTATCTACTCGGCAGCAACCATTGTGTGGTCATCCTCATTGTTCTTCATGAGCAGTTCTTTCGGTCGATGCGTCGTCGACTTTGGAAAGCAATCGTTTCGTAATAAGTGTGGGAGTGCTGACCACGTTATGCGTCCATTGCTGCAATGGAAGCGCTCTAGCCCCCATTGGTGATACTGCCATACAATGAAACCATTGGAAGTGGCTCCCGTTCTGAAGGAGGAGGCTTATTGGGTAGTGGAAGATAAACCTTTTGATTATAGTTTTATGATATTTTGTGTAGTGAACAAGAATCCTCGGCTCTGTAAAGTTAATTCGATTGAGCCTTATCAAATAAATTAATAAACAAACAAAAAATCACATATTCACTTTAGGGGTTAAATTTTTAACGCATAAATGAGCAGATCATGAGTTAAAACCCAAGCCTTATTACATTACTAAGTGATTTTATCCAGGCCTCTATTGTAGAAAATCGTTAATAACAGAAATTGGAGGAACGATTCAGAAAAGTAATAAGTATATTTAGACCAATGTGACGTACGCCTGAATCAATTCAGAAGACATTGTCAGCTACTTTGAATGATTTAATTTTATTGTAATAGCTTCTTGTAATCGATAATGAACGATCGTCGGTCGTTGCTTGTTGTGATGTAAGGCACAGGGTGGCCTAAGAGCGACCGTTTTTGCTTACTGAGAGAAGATCGTGAGTTAAAACCCAAGCCTCTTTACATTACTGAGTTGATAGGGTCGCGTCATTTGCTTAACAGGTTTTAAAAGATCGCATCACTTTCCAATGTGAATCCAGATATAATTTACCCTTTCCACTAACAAAAACGTCCTTCCAGTGACAACCGTGGAGATGCAGAGGTATACTCGGTCTCTAGTAGCAACGGTTGTTGAAATAACAATCCTTTCCCTATCCCGATGACCTCAAAAATATGGATTCTTCGGATTGTGTACACTGAGAGTGGATTGCTAGTCCCAAGCCCCATTAATATGGTTCTTTGTGCAAATTTCGCTAAATCTGGTCAATCACGGAGTAGCCTCCACTGAAATGTATGGTCGTCAATACTCATGCTCATAAATTTTTTACGCATAAATGTATGTATTGTATTCCTGTGTAACAATTACTCATTTGTGGGTTAAAAATTGTACCCATTAGTGGATATGTGATGGGTTGGGTTTCAACCCATAAATGGGTTACTCGTTTTTAGCGTGTAGTTTCCATTTTACCCAGGCAAAAAAAAACTACTCACTCATAAGTTTTTTCTACCAAAAATTAAGTTTAATTGGCTCAACTTTAAGATTACCTCAAATACTCAAAAATAGCTTATTGGGCTGAAGTACATGGGTAAAATCTCTCGCTCCTTTTTTGATAACAATAAAGAGTGCGAGTGAGAAGCTCTACTCACAATTAAGTAAAAAGTACTAAAATTTTGGGTAGTCTCCGAGTATGTCTCTCATGAATCCTGTCCTAACCTTGTTTTTGAAAGTTTCTCTTTTCACACCCAGAGGTTGAGCCAATCACTTATAGCGAATTTGTTTATTATCCAGGTTCCAGTTCCACCTCATGCGAACCCGAGCTTGTTGCCAGTGGGAACCTCACCCCGAGCCAGGTTACAAAAACAAACGTCCACACTGACGTTTGACAGACAACAAGCAGACCCAATCTTGATATCCGATCCAGGTTGGAGCTGAATCAAAAACAAATTCTCTATTAGTTTCTGCAAAATTTTACTAGTTTTTGATGTAATTAGAGGTTGACCACATCCTCCAGGGCTGCCGGAACCTGTGTCAGGGAAATTGGGTGGTCATTGCCACTCTTTTCAATTGGTGTGGTCTATAATGACGTGTCCATAATATTCTGAAAATTTGGATATGCTGCATGACTAGTTTTTGTTTAAATTAGGGGATGGCCACTTCCTCCGAGGCTTCCGGAACCTGTTCCAGGGACAATGCATGACTTTTGTCACTTTTGTTAATTGGCATGGCCTCTGATGACATGTCCATTAGGGTGTTTCATTTTGAAAAAAGTGATGAATTTTTGATAGGCCACCCTCCAGTTCGATTCATAGCCCCAAAATATGAACCTGTGCAAAAAATGGTAAAGATTGATGAAGGTTTAGAGGTCGCGCCAATGATTTGGATTTTGTATGGAGATTTTGGTGAATTAGTATGGGAAATTATTGATTTTCGTTTACATTGCTCTAACTTTGGTTGTAGTTGTCCAAACGTTGAAAAAAAAAATATGTGGTTGTCATGACAATGATCAACAAGCCTGTTGTTGTTGCGATGAAATTGGCGTTGTTGCCTTGTACATATTCATCTGTCAATTTACCCTATTTTGCCATTTTTTCACATTTTTATAATTCTTGATACGCTGCAAAACTGAGCGTAGCAACTGTAGGCTTTTTGTTTATTGCCATAGCAATAACATACTAAATTTTTTCGACATTTGGACAAGTAGAAGCAAAGTTATAGCGATATAAGCGATTTTTTAAATTCTTCCATAGTAATTCCCATACAAATTTCAAATCATTGGCGCGACCACTAAACCTTCATCAATCTTTACCAATTTTTGCACAGGTTCATATTTTGGGGCTATGAATCGAACTGGAGGGTGGCCCATCAGAAATTCATCACTTTTTTCAGAATGAAGCACCCTAATGTCCATATGCTTATGAAAGTTTTGATATGCTGCATGACTAGTTTTTGTTGAAATTAGAGGTTGGCTACATCCTTCAAGGCTTCCGGAACCTGTTCCAGGGACATTGGGTTATTGTCACTCTTTTCAATTGGCATCTATAATGATGACCATTAAATTCGGAAAATTTCAATATACTGCATAGCTAGTTTCTGCTGAAACTAGAGAACGGCATTTTCCTCAGGGGCTTCCAGAGCCTGTTCCAAGGACATTGGGTGGCAAGTGGCATTTTTTCTCAATTGGCATGGTCTATGATGAATTGTCCATGAATTTCTGAAAAATTTTATGTGCCGCACGTCTGGTTTTACTGAAATCAGAGATCAGGCACTTCTACCGAGGCTTCCGGAACCTGATCCAGGGACATAGGGTGGCCATTGTCACGCTTGTCAATTGGTATTGTATCTAATGATAT